>NC_080056.1:12500-387500 GCF_026212465.1 Amaranthus tricolor
AGGTCCTCATAAATGAGATGCAAGAACAAAACAATACACTGGACTTGTCATCTACGCCAAATGCACATGGGACACAAAGAACCTACATGGATACTGCTCAACAATCAAGCATGGACTCAAGAACATGTGACAAGACCGTGGGAGCCCAGCACATTACAGAATTTAGCATCAAGGGCATAAAAGAACAGACAAATCCCAAAAACAAAGCAATAGAGCTGCCTGCCAAACAGCTGACCTTGGTGAACCGCCTGAACTCAGACCGGAGACACTTGAACCAGGAGGGAGGCTGGAATGGCATCTCACCACATGGGCCAAGCCACCAAGGGCCAAAAATACTACTAATAGTCCACCCGGAAGCCTGTGGACTACGCTAAAGGAAGGCCAATCAGCAGATTGTAAAGATCAGAAATCTGACTAAGTGTTGAGCATTCTGTTTTATGTTTCTGTTTTGTTAGTTAAGCCACGTGTATTAGGTTGTTGCATTGTAACGGCTAATTCTAGTATCCAAAGCCTATATATACATGGGCTCTCATTGTAATAGACACGTTGAATATTGTTTTGATCTCAATAATACTTGAAGTATTTTTCAGAAAAAGGATTTTTCTGAGTTTTGAAGTTTGTTTGCAAACTTCACCAGGGGTTGTGGAGCAGCCTTTGGCCCGGAGGGAAGACAAATTACGGAGTGATTTAGAATCTCAAAGGCACCCTGCAATCAAGGCCTGAGAGTCCTTGCGTTGTACCTATCATTAGTGTAGTCAGAAAGTGAAACCAAGGTATTGCGTTCACCCATATCAGAAAAACAAGAAACATGTTCTTTGTATGTTTTGTGTGTCTGAGCGTTTGTTTATGGATTAATTTGGGATTGTGAGTGTGTCATTGATTGAAGTTGTGGAACAACACTAATCTTTGCGTCACAAAGTCTATATTCAGCCTTTGTTACGCATCAACACCATACACATTTCACCCACCACCACCACTTAGCCAAATAAGTCCTTGAATAAATAGGTGAATTAAATATTGGAATACAAATAAATGGTCAAAATCTAGTGAATTGCTATCATATAAAAATGCTTCCTCGATTACTCTTGAACTCGAAGTAGTTGATAGAAATCTTTGCACCAATTGCTTTTCAATTGAATTTTATTTTTTGACCTCAATTACAGGTAATATGAAGGTTGAATAATTCTGCAATTCGTAATTGATGATTACCTGATCTCAAATCAATCTTTGAAAATACTCCTGCACCCCTAAGTTGATCGACTAGATCCTCAATTCTAGGAAGTGGATACTTATTCTTCACTGTCACACTATTTAAATCCCTATAATCAATACATAGTCTCAATGAAATTTTTAAAAAAGTATTACTTCATTTGGGACATTTCTTAACCAATAAGAAGTAGTACTTCATCTGAAAATTTCCCTCTTAAAATGTGAATGTATGAATGTGGAAGTGAGTGGTTACTATTTAATTTATTGGTTATTTTTATTATTTTTTATTTATTTTATCTTTTTTTTTTGTAAATTAACCTATTAATACAGGTTACCATTTGAGCAACCACATTTTTGGGTAAATGATTTAATAGTTGGGATTATTCTTGGTTAAGCAAAAGTTAGAATTATTATAGGCAAATCAGTTAAAGTTTGATTTATTCAGGATAATTTTTTCTTTATTTAATCTAAATTTTTTGAACTAATTTAAAATTCACTTATTTTGGTTTATGTAAATTTATTATTTAAATTTTTTAAAATATTTAAAATTTTAATTAATTTTAATTTAATTTATTTTGATTCAATTAAAGTAGATATTAGGTGATTTGATTACATTTCAATACTTTCAATTGAATTTAATTGAATTTAATTTAATTATATTAATTTATTTAATTTAATATTAATAAATCGTAAATAATTTTAGATAATTTATGTCGTATTCAATTAACCTTAATTAATTTACTTTTGTTAATTTTAATTAATTTAATTTAAATTTAATGGTGTTTAATTTAATGAGGGTGGTTGACATGGTGAAAAGTTTGCATATACGATGGTGAAATTGAAACAACAAAAAATGTAAGAGGATTTTTCAACCTTGAACGTATTGCAAAATTAAAGAGTTAAATAAATTAAAATGGAGGAAATTCCTTATTTTGCTCAAAGAAGAGAAAGAAGGAGAGAGAAGGTCAGGGTAGTTTGGGTATACGTTGTAAGGTCAAAAGTAACTAAATTGAGTGAACGTTAATTAAAAAGTCCGGTTATTGAAGTTCAGCGATATGGTTACCGTAGATACACTTTTCGATTTAAAATGTTTATAATTCGTATAAAAAAAACTTTGTATTCCCTCCGATTCGAGATGCTTGTCCCATTTAGTTTTCGATCAGTATTCACTTATCACTTTTAACACTTAGAGATATTAAGGGTTAAAACGTTATATCAAAAAATGTAAAAAAAAAAAATAAATGCGTGGAACTACTAGATTGAATAGGATGGAGTAACTAATAAATAATATTAATTAATATTATTATCATTTTTAGAATATTTTCCTAAAATATTGTAATTTAGGAAAATAATTCCCACTTTACATCAAAGGGAAAAATAATTCCCTATTTACCGTCCACGTAGGACTGGTTGAGGAATTTTTTTTTTGCCTTTTTCTTGCTAAACAATCATCTAAGGTGGCGGTTCTAGTTGGTTCATAAAAAACACCAAACTGCCATATGAGATGGCGGTTTGCTTTAGTATAATTCTTTTAGCTTCGTGTAATAATTTTGAGATTTACCTCATCTCAAAATAAATTAAATTAGTGCGTAGGTATTATTCCTTCATAAAAGTTCCTTTGCTTCAGTGGTTAGTAGTTAAGTTCCTTTGCTTTTTTTAAATTATAGAATAAAGCAAACCGTTATCTGTGATAACGGTTTGGTAAAATTACCAAATCGCCATCTAGGATGGCGGTTTGCTCTGAATATTTTTTTTTGAAAAATCTGTCTGACGTGGACGGTAGATAAGAATTATTTTTCCCTTTGACGTAAAGTGAGAATTATTTTCCTAAATTACAATATTTTGGGAAAATATTTTCATTTTTATTTTGCTTACATGCATTTTATTTATTTTTATTTTATGTTTGATGGTTAATCTTGTGTGATAAGATGCAAACTTGTGAGTTAGCTTCAGCTTCACACAGTTATATTCATTGCAGAAACTTCTTTTGATCTTTCTCGAGTCGAGAATACTCTTTAAGCCGCACTCTCCTGTACGGGTATGAGTTGCGGTCATCCTTTACCCCCAAATCCTATAGGCGGGATATATCGGGTATAATGACGATGAAGAATAATTGAAAAATTAATAACAAATTAAATTTAAATGATTTTAAAAAGTTTTAATAAATACAATATACAAGTCGGCACATAGACGATGGAACGGTGAAGAAATCATAAGAGTTTGATTTAAACGAGATCGCATCAGATATTCTTATCCAAGCTTCGTTTGTCTTCTCTGACCCTCTCTGCAAGTTCCCCTCGCATCGCCATGGATTCAGGATCCCGTGCTCGCTGCCCTTGGCAATTCCTCATCGTGTTCTCTATTATATGTCTTCAATCTATGGTTTCATCTTTCTCCTCCTCTATTTACTTATCTGATCTCAGTTTATTAATAGACAAATCTCTTACTTGATTTCAATTTATTGGTAGACAAATCGCTTTGATCTCAATTTATGAAGGAATAAATCCCTTATTTGATCTCAATTCCTCGATAGACAAATCGATTACGTGATCTTTTTTTTTTCTTCCTATTTGCAGGCCGATGATGCTGGCTCCTTGCTTTTCATCGATGGCCATGGCCTTAAGCATCGGTACTTTCGCTTTTGTCCTTCGCATCCGCACCAAACTGCTGAGGTATAATATGGAGTATATTTTTCTAAATAAAGTTCAAAATCATGGCTACGACAAACAAGTCGTAAGTTGAAAATTATCATGTGTGTCTGTTGATTAACCGGATTTTGGTAGTGCATTGAGTCATCATCATAATATGAATAGGTATTGCACTGGGTCTTACATAAATTAAAACAAATCGATCAATGTGAAAGATGTCGCCAATACTTTTATTCGGCCAGTCCGCTAGGGGGAGTTGTCAACGTTATTGCCTATTGGTATGTTAGAAAATAGAGAAAACAGTTTACACGTATGGATGATTAGATGGGTGAATTTTTGTATTTATTTATATACATCAGTAGTACTTCCAAATGTAAATCAAAAGGGAAGGGTGAGGGGAAGGAAATGGAAATGGAAAACCTAAACATAAATGAAAAGTTGCATATAAAATGTGGAGAGACAGATAAGGTGGAAGGGAAGGAGAAAGAAATGAATAGTTGAATACTATACAGCTAATTGACGAAGGGTGAATGAAAATGACAACTAATGCAAAAGAAAATTATATAATGAGAAGGAAGTAAAGAGACGGGTAACCAAGAATGAACAGGAAGAAAGGAGATGGGGAAGGTCGAGTGACAAGAAATAACAGCCCAATTTTGCTACAATAGTTTTTGTTTTTGATACAAAGTATAGATTTGGAGTTTGTGATGTTTAATAAAATTGGTGTTTTATTAGGCTATCTTGCACTTGATGACTTGACGCGCAAGTTTCTTCAAGTTTTAGCCAAGAGTATTAGAGCCAGTGCATGGAATGATTTTTCTTATCATAAACTTCTAGCATTTATTGTACTCTTAGGATGTTGTAATTTTTGGTCAAGTAATTTATTTTTCCCAAGTTCTTTAATTGAGTTGCTTTTAGTTACTGCATTGGCTGTTTTAACTTCTAGACTGTGCTATTTCAGACTTCAATGTCAATCATGGAGGTTGGTGCTGCGGTGTCAGTCTTGCTTGGTTTGGCACCTCCACCTACGCTCTCAATTGCTAGTTCATCTAAGGTTTGTCAGTTTTGTGTGTAGAACTAATGCTTTGGATACAGAATTACAGATATGCTTTGTGGCTTTATTTTTAAGTATATTTGTGATTTGCAGTTGAACGAGTTTCTATTGCCCAATCCCTTTGATAAGCCACACCATGTTCTTTTGCTTGAAATTGGGCTTGCCGAAGGTTCTTCTGCCTATTGCTTTTTCTTCTAAAATTATAATCTCTTTCTTATGGTATAACTGACAATGTTTTTAAACAGATTCTCAAGAAATGGTTTACCCCGACAGTGCTGTATTGAGTAGCGCCTTCAAGAGTAAGGTGGTTAGAAATTCTGACAGTGTTGAAATCGTACTTCCAGGTATGTCAGTTAGCATGTACTGCAAATACAGTTAGCATGTACTGCAAATACAGTGCTTTCACTGTGTACAGTTATTGTGATTCAATTCTACCTCTTTTTATACATTGCAGATGCAGAAGGAGTTGCGTATTTCTCATTGAATGAACCAGAATATGACTCTAACATGGCTATAACTGACAAAGATCTCAGTGAATTTGTTAGTGTTCACTTATTTATGCCTGCTTTCACACCGCACAAAGTCCCTTCCACTTTTTTACATCTGTCTATTCCTTAATTTCTCTTCGTCTTTTGTGATATCAGGCATCTCATTTTGGTGGCTCGTACAAGTCAGATAACATCAAATTAGTAAATGGAGAACTAACTATCCCATTGCCTAGCGGATGCAACTTGAGTCTTCACATGTCAAAGGTTTTTTTTTTTATTTGAATGGTCTCTTTATTTAATGGCTATTTGTGTCTCTTTATCCGCTGTAGTGATGGTTATGTGTTGTATTAGGCTTTGGATTGGTTATTTTAACTTATTTTTGCATATTATGCAGAAAGCTGATAGAAAATTTGCCACTAGTCTGGTATGCTTGATTAACAACATAAGGAAGTTTACAAAGACGACAAAAGATTTGTCTGAAAGTGCAAATTTTGCTGAACTTGTGGCAGGGTATTTTGAGGGCATTAAGGTGATAATTTTTTATCTTTTGCATTTCTCCACTACTCCACGATCTCTGATACTTCCCATGTTGTCAACAATTTTTGATTAATTGTACTACTCATTATTGCGATATATTCCTTATCCCTTGCTTTGTAAATTGTAACAATGCATTTTACCTTTAAAAAAATTGCAACATTTTCTATTCGGAAAATGTTCAAATAACTGCGCAATGTCCCTTTAGTAAGTGTTTTGGGTTTAATTCACATCTTTACCCACCCTCACCTAACATGCACGCTTCACACATTCTTACTTTTTAAGGGACCTGTGCAAAAGTTAAATATGAGCTTTTTGAGTACAAACATGTATATCCATTTTTGAAATGACAATAATAAACTACTATTTTATTTTTATTAAAAAAAGTACCGATTTGTTCGATTAAATTTATCAAAGAAAAAAATACAACAAAATAGCACTACTTTTTGATAGGAATCCTAAAACCCAAAATCAATAATTATCAAACAAGTAGTCATTATCAAGCTAAAGAATCATCATTAATTATGAAAAAGTATCGACACGTTATATAAGATTTACTTGTGTTGTTGAAATTATTATATATATTAATATTTAATTCAAAATCGGATATATCCATTTTTTGGGCCCTTAAAATAATAGAGTACGTGTGGTAGAGCCGACTTTGGTTATACTAGGCTTTTTGAGGGGGTAATCCATGGAATAACAACTTTCTTGTTACGTTATGTAACGCCCATTATGAGTTTTACGATCAAAACAAGCGTTGACTGTTACGTTTATAACGATATTTCAATGTTACAACATTATTTGCCTCCTCATTAAAATTTCATTAATACTCGTTAACTTAAATTATCATTGATTACTAAAATTATAGTTACTCATATTTTAGTTGTTAAACAAAATAATAAACTAAGTTAATTAACTTCAAAAAAACTAACAAGTTGATTAATTATTCACTAAAAGTACCTTATATTTATGGGTATATTATTGCATAATAACATTAGACAAAAATGCAATTTTAAGTTCAAAACATCCCTTATGTGTTTTGTTTTTGAAACCGCATCAGTCTCAATTCAAGTTGTTATTCTGTTATAGTCATTTTTCGCAACATCGGGACGACAATTTTTTTATGGGGCAAACGATATTCATTGGCTATGAAATTATTTTGGATAAGGACCTAAGGACCAACATGTAATCATCTTGGCTAGTTAAAGTTGGAGATAGGCTTGGGACGACTTAAGAGTTGTCTCGAAAAACGCGTTCATGGGGTCGTTGATCTAGAACACACTAGATATAGACTATTGAGTCATCCTGAACTATGTATTTACTTGTATAGTTCAATAGTCTAGAAAATTCCTAGGATATAAGTTTAGAATGACCCCTATTCTTTGGTCAAGCTTAAGGATGTGATTGATGATTTTGCTAGGGCTTTTGGTTTGCACATTAATAGTAGCAAGAGTGCTATATACTTTGGTGGAGTTTAGGTGAATGAAGAAGCTAGGGTCCTTGATGCTAATGGTGTTCCTAAAGGGGATCTCCCTTTTAGATATTTAGGTTTTCCTTTATCAACTAAAAGGCTTGGTTTCCATGACTGTAAGCCTATAGTTGATAAAATCACTGCTAGGATTAAGCATTGCACTAGTAGAAAGCTCTATTGATGGTATGCATCCCTATTGGGCGCAAGTTTTTGTGCCCCTAGAAGAATTATAGCTATGGTTAAACAAGTGTGCAATGAATTCATTTGGTCTCTAGATAAGCTGGAGTGGTACAGGGTTGATAGGAAACATGTTTGTATGTGTAGAGTTTATGGGGTTATGAATATTTGTATTATAGAAGTTTGGAATGATGTTGCCGTTCTTAAGAGTTTGTGGGCTTTGGCTTACAAAAAAATTAGGATTCGTATCAAGTGGGTGTATGACTATTACATCAAGAGGGCTAATATTATGCATTATATGATCCCTAGTTTAGCTTCTTGGATGTTAGCTCGGAATATTGACAATATGAGACATGTGATTTATTGGAATGAATTAAATCAATGGGTGGAGAATGGAAAGTATTTTATTAAGGGTTTTACATGGATAAGATCTCCACTAAGCCTAAGCCTGTTTGGAGGGCACTTTGGTGTAATAACAAATGGGGGGTCTTGTACAAGAGGTGCATCATCATGTGTCTTCAGTTGTTCAGTTTCATTGGCCTCCTTCTTTTGCTAGTGTAGTTCACTTGATGAGTAATCTGTGTAAGAGGAAGAGTGTCAAAGCTTGTATCATTACTAGGGGTGAAAGTTCAGTGTTTGGTTTGATTTAGATACAAATCCAAATCAAACCAAATTAAATTCGGTTTTGGTTTTTAGCAGTCCAAATCTAAATCGTAATTTTTATAATCCAAATTGAACCAAACCAAATTTCAAAACATTATTCCAAATTGCACCGAATTCACTGAATTGGCCAAGTTGACCGAATTGACAAAATTGAACCAAATTGAAGTTTTTTCATAAATAGGTCATTACAACTTAAAAAGTTCATTAAAAATTCAATACAACAAATTGAGAAGTTCATTAAATATTCAAAACAACTTAAAGAGTTCATCACAAATTCCATTAAAACATTCATTACAACATCAAACATTAACATTAATCTTCGAAGAAGCATTCAAATCTACCATCATCAACAAAAGCTTCCAATCAACTTAAGAAATAAGAGATGTCACAAATGTAAAAACCATATTAGTAAATTGTCACAAAAAATTAAAACATTACAAAAATAAACAAACACTACAATTCAAATCTCAAATTCAAACAAATTTAAAAAAAAGAAAAAAATGAAACAAAAATTTAAAACATCTATTAATTAAATACATAAAAATACACGAAAATAAAAGAGAAAAAATGAGACAAATCAATATCTATCAAACTGAAATTCAAAAAAACGAAAAGAAAAAAAAATAAAACTAAAACATCTATCAAATTCAAAAAAAAATTATCTACAATCAACATAGAAAAAACGAAAATAATCAAACATAAAAAACAAAAGAAAACAGGGACCAAAATCCAGAAAATAAAAATGAAATAAAATAAAAACCACATCTATCAAAATAAAAAAACGAAAACCAAAACAAAAAATAAAACAACATCTATCAAATTCAAGTATAACAATAACCAAAAATAAAAGAAAAAAGAGACAAAAATCCAATAAACGAATATAAATAAAATAAAAAAGAGAAAATAATAGAGATTAACCTTTGATCTTGCATTGAGATAAGATAAAAATGACAAAAATGGAGATCTAGGTGTGAGAGAGGATGGAGGCACCTCATATTTGGGAGGGAGGGAGGGAGGGATGCGCATGTAGGATTTTAGAGTGAGAAAAGAGCAAAATGGAATGAAGAGTAAAAGAGGAAATAATAGGCGCCTCTCATTTCTGAAATAATGACCTGGATTTTATCTTTTTTGGGCTTGGGCAGTTGGGCCTTACTAGACATACAATTATTTCAGTGAAATCGGTTTTTTCGGTTTTATAGTGCCCAAAATCGAAATCAAACCGAATACCGAATTACTTTAAATTTTCAGTCCAAACCTAATCATATTTAAAATTTAGCCAAACTAAATTACTTATTTGGTTTGGTTCGGTGTTCGGTTTTTCACCAAATTAGTTACACCCCTAATCATTACCATGCTGTGGACCGAGATGTTATATCAGATTTGGCTTCAGAGTAATGCAAAAATCTTTGGGGGGAAGGATACACTGCCTTATCATGTAGCTAAGAATGTTATTCTCTATGTTGCTTCTAGACTTGAGGATGATAGAAAGTCTAGCCTCAAAGTGTAGTTTTGCTGGGTGTTTTTTTGGTTGTTTGGTTGTGTTGGCTTGCTTGTTTGGCCTTGATTGCTTCCCTCTTGTGTTAGGGAAGTGGTTTTTTTTTTCTTTTATAGTCTAGGTTGTAAAAGGTTTTTTTGTAGTTAATATATTCCTCTTAATTGCCAAAAAAAAGAGAATTAAACTGATTAATCCTTAGAATTCTACCAAGTAATTTTTTGGCTCACAAATAAACATTTCTACTGTTCCGAGTTGAAGCTTGAGCTAGATTTTTAATAAGGAGATCACAAAGGTTCTTCGTATTGAAGTCATGAATACCTGATGGTCCAAATACTTTGGTTGGGATACCTGATGGTCTCGATACTTCCATGTGCAAAACGGACAAACTTGCCCTAAGTTCATCTCCTGAAAGACTCCTCTGACGCTCTAGTTAAGTTAAGGGATCTGAAATGTGAAAGGTGTACGACAATGATCAATTACGTGTTTCTAGTCATGGGGTATTTATAGTGAAGGGTGATGGACTAATGGGAGGTTTTATGGGTTGGAATGATGAGGTGTCAATCTTTTGGACTTGGGTGAGAGTTTGTGCTTGCTATGAGTTTCTTTGACTTTGTTTGTATTGGGCTGTTTTGACCTTTTTGGGCCCACAACACCTACAATAAGAGCAAAGAACATGTAGGACTATCTTAAGCAAACAATAAAAGATGGTCTGTGAGGAATATGATCTGATTCATATCAATCCCTCTATCTTAAAAAAACTTGTCCCAAAATCTAGGATGCTACATAAGGACACAAAACTTCTCTAGTCCAGGTTGAATTATTGGTTGTTCATTGTTGTGCCACCATTCTCCATCAATGATTTCGAAGTGATCTTCCTGATTCTGAGTTCCTAAAGAAAAACTTTCTTTTTAATCTATGCTTCCTTAGTTGCCTAGTCGATATGATCTAGCAGTTTGTATGAAGCCTTACACTTGAAACAACAATTTTTGGGAATAAGTACAACTTGCAATTCCTTAATCTTTTCCTCTTTAAAAGTATCCTGATTGATCAAACAGATGATCTTTTCTCCTTCACATAAATAGATTTTGACTTCCCTTTTTTCTTGTGTTTTAAATCTGTATGTCAATTGCTGAACACCTTGATAGTTATGGTTAGATGGAGGTCTCATTTGGTCCATCTTAAAAAAATAAATAATCAGTAAAATCAATTTCAGTTAATAAAAATCAGTTTTATAATTTTATTTAGCAAAATCATTTACGACCAGTAAGTAAAAAATCCGCTACAATTACATTCGGTAAAATCAGTTTTAGTCACTAAAAATCAGTTTCAATCTCGGTAAATATAAGGTAAACGAAACAGGGCCGAAGTCTCCACTATGGTCTTTTTAAAGGAATCGTAGCTGAATTTACTATTCAATCGTCACTCTCTTTTTCCTGCATATCACGAAAGCATACATTATATGTCAAACTCCTTGGTGTTGAGCAACACTAAGTGATATGTTCGTAAAGGTTTCCCAGGGAAAATACGCGTTTTCATATGTCGTTAATGTTCACTTCGAGTAATAATTCATGGCTCTTCGCTATTAGAAAATCCCTATAATTCAAATAGTTGTCCATTTTTCGAATCCATTTTAGAAACTTTTGTGCATCACTTGGTTTGATAAAATATCCACCCATTATGAAATCTCTTGCTGATTTCTAATGCTGGTTTCAAATTCTTAGTAACCTTCTCTGGAGTTTCCTCAACATATTTCGTCACCTCAACATATCGGTGATTGTCTTTCGCCAAAAGTGCAAACTTATTTGCGAAGTCACAACTTCAACAACAAAACTAAATGGAGAAAAAGAAAAGAACGAACAAACCTAATTACTACATTGCATTTTTAGTTTGTTACTTTACCATATTGAGTAATGAATACTCGCTCACAATAATAGAATTTTGCTCGACAAATAAACTGCCACTAATCATGGCTTTGGTTGGTGGATTAACTTATCCTTACAGCTTTATTCAAATAAATACAATCATATTTTTTTACCCACATGTAAACACATAAGTAAGAGTAAAGCAAATAGTGTAAGAAGACCATGGTCTGAATCCTATCAATCTTACTTAATTTTGTTCTTAAATTTTTCAAAGTCTGAAAGCCTACGAGCTGGAAATATATACCTTCTCGAATTGTACATATACATTGACTTCTCCATTACTAACTTACCAATACTCTTGACAATCAACATCCTCCAATTTATCATGTTTAAATTGATACATAAAACCTCTTAGTTCTTTCTCTATATTCTCTCAGAAAAGGTACAAGATCAAATACTCTTGTACCCAATGTTTGTCTGCTCTATTCAACTATGAGGATTTTTATCTTGTCATTTTCCTACTTTTTCCATGATCAGTCACAATTACTTTCCTCTTTTCATCCTAAGCTCCTTCGTGCTTTCGACATCAAGTTCATATAGCTTTCCTTAATCATTATTCTCTGGGTGTTTGTTGAGGATGTGTTTAAAGGTTGTGTGGGATGTTTTTGAGGAAATGGTGTGAGCAGTGGGACAGAAGAAACATAAAAGACATATGCAAGTTTGAAAAAATGATTATAATTTATAGGATCGAACATGAAAATTGGAACTCGGTGGCACATTTTGTGCGGTGTCAAATTTAGGATTTAAAGACATGTAAAAGTATTTATGAGTGGGATGAGAATATGTGAGAACTGGTGTGATATCATCACTATCAATAATGTCCCAACTGTTCTCTCTCAAGGTACTTCTTACAACTGTTTTCTTCCAATATTTAACACCATTAACTTCATTCGTTGAGCTAGCCTAAACTACAACTTTATACACCATCTTGTCCAATAATTGTAAAATTTCGTTGGCAATATGTAGCTACCAATAAACGCAATGACCTTTGCGAGCTGTGAGCCTGTGCTAACCTTACTAGCCATTTCCAGTGACTCGCAGTTCTGTTTGCCGCTTTTTTCCACGAGTGCCACACAGATTACACTTGATTCAGACAACCTCTTGTCTTTAACCTTTAGCAACATACATCACTGGAAGTACGCAAAACTTAATGACCTTAGTTAGCTTTCACGCTACTTTTTCCACCTGTGGCAACATAATTCAACACATTTTTTTGTTGATCACCCGACACTCAACCAAGTATCTTGGTTTTAAACAAATTTTACATTTGTACAGTCCCGACTCTATCTTTTCAAAACCTCATCCTACTTTTTGTTCCAAGTAGTTTTGAAGTGATCACCAAACACTATAACGTTCTTTGACTGTTGTGTTGCCTTGTCTGTGATAAACAATCTCTTTATTGCACAACACGAAGTTTCCATGGTTTGCGGCACATACTTAACATTCTTTAATGGTGGGAACACAACTTTCTTCATGACACCTTTAGCTAACACTACATGATCTAAGCAACTTTAGGTGTACACTTCCTTTGTATTTAAGAGTGGCTACATTTGCATAGTAGCCACTAGCCACACTATTTAGCAATCACTATTGTCTTAACTTATGTTGCGTATGTACAAGAAAAACATAGTTCAATGAGGTCATTCTTGTTTCATTTCAACGCAAATTTTCATAGTACTCCCTCCATCTAAGCACAAGTGTCCCCTTTACTTTATCATGAATTTTTTGAAAATTTAAGTTGGTGGATAGAAATTAAATTTGGGGAATCTTGTGGGACTCAAACAATAGTGAACCACGAATAATTTTTTAAGTAGAAAAGTGGGACACTTGCGTTGAAACGATTGAATGGAATGAGATACTTTTGCAGTGGGAGTATAATACTTCTATAATTTTTGTGTAAAGTTGAAGATATTAAAGGTTGGATAGCGTGAAAGCAAGGCACGTAGCCATTGAGGAAGTATTACATACATATATTTCTAATATGCACGCAAATGCATACTTTGAATTGAACTATATGATTTTTGTGGGACATCTCATTATTAGATTATATTTTGTGAACTCACTTATTTATAGAGTTCTCACTAGTGAGCTAAGATGTATATTTAGCTTTACTTTTTTTCATATACACGAAAGTACACAAAACTACTAAATAGTAACCCTGCTTCTTTTTTCTCAGCGATGGATTTAATGTATGGCTAGTGTTGTCAATTGACGTCACTTAGAGTTGGTAGATTTTCTAGACTGAAAAAAATCATTGGAGAGATAGAAAGTAGCACAAAGCTCATTTGTTCTTTGCTATTATATGTTGTTCAACTGTTTGTTATTATGTTAATTTTAGTTGTTAATTTTAATTTGGGATTGCTGGTTAATTAATGGTTAATTCAAGTCTTAAATTCTTTATTAGACATGGTCATGAAAATTTATATACTCCGATTATGTTTTTATGAATAGATTAATTGAAGTTGAATTATATTAATTTTTTTCATTGTATGATGTTCTTAGTGAATTCTTGGTGTTGAGTACTCAATTGTAGAAGTAGTATTTTAAATAACGGATCATAAATTTGATATCCAAATTTTGAGTTGTGTTAAAAGTGGCTGTTGGAAGGAGAGTTTATCCGAGTGGAATCATTGAGATCAATGTCACATGATTCGTTGCTTGTGTTGATTTGTTGTACGGATTCGGGTTCGCGATTCGCTAGCTTTTAGATTTGTGATTCACTGGATTGAAATGTGTAATTTGATTTTTAAGGTCATCACTCGTTTTAGTTAATATATTATCTTAATAAAATAAAACATGATTTAATGTTAACAAATTGTGTCAATTTACAACATCTTGAAGTATAAAATTAAATATAGCTTGAAAAAGTTAAACTGAGAGGAGATTATGGATATAATAAAATACTCAACTTTTATTGAAATGTTGAGTAACTTGAAAAGTCAAAAATGAGAGAAATTCTATGGTAAGTACAAAAAACATGCGTTAGTAATAAATTGAGCTAATAAAGTGTTCTAGAAAAAGTAGAAAATATGGTTATTCAGTCATTTAAATTTTCGATTAATCTCATTAAAAGAAAAGAACTTAAGAAATTAAGCATTCTGTTCTTGTACTGATTTATTTCTAACGGCCCATTTAACCATACCCTTCATTTAATTTCTTTAAGCCCACACTCCCATTTTGAAACCCTAGACACTTCGTGTTGTGCTGCCTGCGTGGGCACTTACAAATGAGATTATATTTTGTTCTCCTTTTCTTTTTTTCCCTCTTCATTCCTCTTTCATTTTCTGAATTGGTGATTTGACAAATGTGAATCGCGAATGAACTTCGAATGGGATCGATTGAATCCAATTGGGATTCGTGGGTGCAAGGGGCGAATCATGTGCAATGATTGAGATTCAAAATTCTGGTAAAATGTTAAAATACATAACATGCATTGCACTCTTTTTATAGGTAACTAATATAATTTTTAATTTAAATTATTGACTTCACTTATTTTTTTCTGTTTCGCCCCTGTTTTTACTAGCCAAGTTATTAGCGGACATTACAAGACAATAAACAAACATATGGTACCATCGCATTTTAATTCTAAGGTACTATTGCTTAAATATTCTTCTTTTGCAATCAGTACCAAAGATCCTTCAAGAAATTCTTTTTTCCTTCTTTCTTCTCTTGTCTCCGATTGATAGGAATAAGACTTTAACATTATTATTTTTGTAGACAAATACTTCCTCTATCATAAAAAATACACTTGCAGCATTTTCTCTTTGCACGTTTTGCATGGAAAAAAAATAGATGAAGTATTAGTTTCTAGTTTCCATTTTAATTTTTCCCTTAATGCTAAAGATGCATTGTCTACATTAGTGGTAACTGATAATTATGATGGCTTGGTCGTCCTTTTTTTCATGTTATGTGTGATTTTTCATTTCCCGCCATAGAAGGAGAATGGTTGAGAAAGGTTGCACTGAGTGACATTGCAAGTTAGCCACCCAAGAAAAATGTGACCTCAAATATGTTACTATTACTGTTACAGGTTCTGCAAGAAGAGTATAGGTCACAAGATATTGCACAACAAGGTATGGAATTGCTGCTCATTACGGTATCCAAAGTCGTTGAGACACTACGAGAAAGATATGAAGGTACTCTACTTCTATGACTTTTGAGAAGGTTTAACCTGGAAACTATTTCACCTTGTTTGTCATTTGTTTCATCTTTTTATACGTAAAAGATTATATGAATAAGCTGGCTTCATTGCAATAACGAACTTACATACGCTTTTTTTTTATTATTAATTTTAGCTTAAAGTTTTTGGTAACGAGTATGCTTTTCATAAGATACCAATGACTATTTGATACTTGTGCACTGAATACAAGAGACTATTAGGTTTTAGGTTAAGAAACATTTGGATCCAAGTTAAGATTAGAATGTTGGCAGTCTTTCTGAAAAATCCACTATGTTTGGATAAAAATTTCGAAGAGAAAAGAAATGAAGGGAAGGGGAAGGAGGGAAGGAGGTAAGAAGGGGAAGAGAAAAAGAAAGGATGTAACTCTTGTTTTTTTAGGAGGAAAGAGAAGGGAAAGGAAGGAAGCTGAGAGTTTTCCCTATGATTCATTCCAAATTTGGAGAGATTGAGACCGTAACATTAATTATTCATCAAATCCCTCCCTTTTCTTTCCCATTATTTCTTTCCATCCAAACATACCCTTAAAGTAGGTAGATATTGTGAAAAAATGTATGATTAACATTCTTTGCATGCATGAGACATAGGTCAAGAGGTTTATGATAGAATATGTATATTGTGTAATGGAAAGATAAGAATAGAATTACAATTGGTTTCATGATGGTAGAGTGGTTAGCAAATTATGTGGTAGAGGTGTGTAGAATAAATTATGAGATCTATGTTATTTTGTCTCAGAATGAGTATAGGAGGAGAATATACGTGGATGATGATTGGGATTGAGTAATAGCAGGTTGGACCGAATGAAACTTTAGTTGTGTTACTCATGGTCTCATGCGTCGATATGTTTTTGTTTATGTAGTCGAACCCATACGTTGGGATTAAGGTTTTGACATTGTTGCATTGTTGTTTTTTTATTCTTTAGTTTGAATGCGTTTCCTTTTACTTTGCTCTTAAAAATCTTTTGAAATATTGAACTCAAGGGGTTCAGACTTGCATTAGGCAATTATCGTTTAATTTCGATGCAAGAAGTTGAAAGTGACCTGCTTATCTTGGCTTTGATAATTTGTTTTGCTTTGAAAACCTGACAATGGTAGGTGAAATTGTTGGAATCATCCTTTTCAGTAAGGCATATTCTTCACTCCCACAAAGAATGCTCGACGTCACATATGATTCAAGGAATTCCTTGCGTTTTTTGGAGGAAGTGAAATCTTCATCGAACTCAACTGCTGATGCTGAAGTGGCACTAGTAAGACGAACTCTTGCATGGGTCACCGGTTTACTTCTATTGCTTGCAACCTTGATTGGGGTGAGGCTACTATTACTATATATTTGATAATTTTTTTCATCTTTGTGATTTTATAACACCTAGTGATGGGATTATTTCAGCCTAGTTGTCACATATGCTTTCACTTTGTATTCAGATTGAAATACTCTATCAATATTACCTCTTCGTCCTATCACATTTGTGGTGAAAACCTTTCTAATATGGCAACTGACTTCTCGAACAATATATTTTTTATTGATGATTTATGATAGATTCGACTTTAGTACTTCGGTCTTCGTCATATGACTAATAATAAAACTGGAATATTTTGCTTAAGTTTACAGCCTTTGGCTTCCACTTCGAATGCCAAGTTTGCAACAATTTGGTGAATGAGATTGAGAAAACTTTTTATCGGAAAAACTAAACACGTAAAATTCAGAATTTGTGATAGTTTTGTCAGAGAAATAGTGAGATTCTTTAGTCTATTTTTAGCTTGTTATACCTTAATTGGATAGGTGGTTGATAATTTAAAATTAAATTATTATTCTTTGCTTTTGTGAAGCGGAGAAAATGAAAACCTGATTAGAGCATGTCTAGTGGCAGGATATTTTTGGGCAGAAAAAAGGTGGGTTTCTTTCACCACCTTTTATCATCTTTTCACCCCATTTTCTACTTTCTTCTAGTGGATATCTCCTATTATCACTTTCCTTTCTCTTTTTTGGAAAAAAAGGTGGGTTTCTGTCGTACTTGAATCACTAGAGAAGGAGCTAATTACGTACAATAGGTGTATCAAGAAGCTGGCTGTGATGCACTTGCTGCTGCTGTTGGTATGAATTGCAAGTACTGATGAGCTGTTACCGCCACCTGTGCCAAAGGAATAAATCAGTTATGACCGTTCTGTTATGATGCCAGGAAATATAAGAATGTAAGGCATGCTTATCTTGTGAATGGAATAGCGCTAATTGGGAGTAAGCTGTGCTCGAATCAACAATCTTCCCTTCATCTTTCTTTCTTCTTTTACTTAACCTTTCCCCTTTATTTTTCCTTGTTTTTCCATGGACAACCCTACAAATCAGCAAAGGATTGAAACTCAAGAGCAAGATTTGGATCTTATACCTTTACAAATTCAATATTCTCTTTTAAGAAAGGATGAGTAGAAATCATGACTCAATGAAAGAATACCATCACTTCCATGATTGCAGATGGTCAAGCAAATTTGCAAGTTACCCTAAAGGACTTAAGTCTAAATGAAATTGGAAACGTGCCAAAACTCCCATTTTTACCATTTGTTGTCCCCAAAAACGTGCCAAATATTCCCAATCAGAACCTTTAAATGAACTCTCAACCTCCATTCTTGCCCTTCAATGAACCTGGAACCTCTCCCAAACTGCCAAAGCCAATTTTCAATCTGCAATTTCTGTCCTCTAGCCAAATTCCAAATTCAATCCCAGCTTGGAATCACTCACCACCCTCTCCCATCCCAATTCCCAACCACTCTCCACTTCCCAAATTCACCCACCCATCAAAGAAATCAGATTAATCCAAATAACCCCAATTTGCAAGCTAATCTTGGATTGAATCCCAATCCCACTTACTTTTGTGGAATTTTGTACCTATACCAAAACAATTTGTATGCTTATTTTCCTAATAAAGGTCAAATTCAGAATATAGGAGGTAATTGGAGGCACAAACACATTGATATTCCCATATTTTATGGAGACAACCTAGATGGGTGGTTGTTACAGGCTGAAAAATATTTCAATTTCTACGCTTAGAAGCAACGATAGTGAGCATGGATGGTGATGCCCTCTTGTGGGATCAATGGATAATCAGCTTGGGACAATAAAATCTTAGGAGGATTTGAAGGCACTAATTCTTCAATTCTTTCGACTAATGAACAAAGGGACTTTGTGTGAGCAATGGATAGTAGTGAAACAAAAGGTGGTACTATGGCGAGTTAGGAGAGATTTTGTGGAGAAAGCCACAACCATGGAGAAAATACCAGTTTCAATTATGCTAGGCTCTTTTGTTAATGGCTGAAAGAGCATATCAAATAGGAACTTAGAAGATTTGACCCTACCACCTTAAAGAAGGCCATGGAATGGTCTGCATGTATAAAAATATTCAAACGTACTTAAAACATAGCCCTCGAATCATTAGATCCATGTATCCAAAAAAAAATTCAAACCTATATTCCACATCCCTCATTACTTGCCTAACCCAAAAATCAAAATCCCACTTACACCCCCAACTTTTCCTTATCTTTTAAACCCAAAGGGTAGACTCTCAAACCCTCAGAAAGGGAAATGCGCGAAAAAAGTTTAAAGGGTCTATGCTTCAAATATGATGGTAAATGGTCCCTTAATCATGTTTAAGGAGGAGGTCATTGAGGCGTAGGATACAAAGGACATTAGAATTGAAGAGATGAGTAGTGAAGACATCTCTAAAGCGGGAAGATCCTTAAGTTTTGATATAGGTTTGATTGAACTAAAAACCATGAAGTTACAAATGGTAATTCAATGTCTAATCGATGGTTATTTTGATCAATTTAGGTGCCACAAAAAACTTTATTTCTTCATCCCTTGTTTGACAATTAGGTCTGGATTGTGATTCTTTTGCGAAATTTGATGAGGTGCTCGGGCATGTTGGGAACTCCTTGGTCAGGGAGAGTGTAAAAGGTATGACTAAAGGTGTGACTAAAGGTGTGACTGTCGTTTCAGGGCATCACTACAACCAATGATTTTCTTGTACTGAAGTTAGGGCATTTCAATGTAGTTCTTGGGGTACAATGGTTGGAGACCTTAGGGCTAATTGTGGTGGATTGGAGGCTGCAAACCATGAAATATTTTTGGATGGAAAAGACAGTCATTTCTGAAGATCCTACCCTTTGTAGATCTTGCATTTCCTCCAAATCTATGCTTCAAACCATAAAGAACGAGGGCTCTGGTGTGTTATTGGAGCGTTAAGGGTTAGTCTGCGAGCCAAGTGCGTGAGAATGTCGGGATACAAGTGGTGTATTATGTCTGATGGACGATTGGTCATTGATTAATGATCGTGCAGAAAATCAACGGTGATAGATGGAAAGGGAGTTTTTTATTATGAGATACAAGTGGCGTATAACGTCTGGTGGTGTCATAAAGAAGAAAAAACGGGGGGTTGTGCAAGAGACAAAATGCAATCACTAAAGAGAGATAAATGAGCTCTTAAGAAATAACCATAAATGTACATGTACACGTCATTACATTACCCACAATCTCTACATCACCTAAGCAAATCTAGTCGTTGTTATCGTACTCCTAGGGTGATTCCAAAGTTGTAGTTGGTCACTAGCCATAAGAGCATTTGAATGTCGGTGCTTATGGGGAATTTTTAGCACTTTACATTATATCTATAATGTGAGTTGTTAGGATCACCATGAGGAACCACTCTCTCAGCAAAGTAGAACCTTTGAGCCATAGCACAACTTCCTTTACTTTCTATGTTAAGAGTCATGAGGATAACCATGAGGCCCCAAACAACTCTTTCTAAAGCTATTATATCCAACATTCCATTTAGTGAGCACGGTGATCCATCTCTTCCACAATCTAAAATGTTGTATTCATCAAAAAGCTTGGTTAAACGTTTAACCATTTTCAGACGTGACCATTCCACACTTCCTCTAAGAACACGAAGGACTAATCTCACGACACAAAGAACAATTCTTCCATATGAAGCCACATTAGATAGCAATACGCTCAATTGTTGGTCTTGCTAATGTATCTTCTAGGCAACTTGTGATGATTCAACTTTACCTCATAGTTTCCAAGTGCTCCCTTATATTCTAATCAAATGTCCTATTTTCTTTATTGGCATTATATTTACATCAAATGTCACATTTCCCGATTTGGTAACCTTTTTCACTGACTTATACCCTCATGGGATTCAACTATATACTTAATGGTCATTAAATTATCACTTCTTCCCTTACTCACTGTTCTCATGTGGTCTCATATGGTCCCTTCTCCCATTTTCTTAAAATTGATGCATTATCAAATGGGACATTTGATTGGAATGGGAAGGAATAACCTAATTTGGAGGTTGTATTAAATTTCAAACACCCCAAACTCAGTATTAGTTAATCGTGATATCACACTACGCAATTTGAACAATTAATCCTCAACAATTGTTTTTGATGATATATTGAAACTAGATTTATGCCATGATAGAATTTTTTACCCCACATTTAGCTATTTTTCGAACATGACATCTTGAGTTTTTGTGACACCCAAACTCTAAATAATGCTTGTCGCACAACTTCCTAAAATTTTGATTCGAACTCGTTATTACACTAGCCACCCTAGATGTGAAAGGGTTCTTTAGTTTTCCTTGAAGGTTTGTAACTAAAGAGGATGTGAAGACTTGCAAAGCAAGAGTAAGCAAAAAGAGGGAGGTGTGGGTTGGGCGAATGACCCAGTGAAATTAGGGTTAGTTGAATTTGGGCTGAAATTTAATAGGAGTTTGGAGGTAATGATTTAATCTTAGTTAGCTTGTGTTTTGATTTGCTGGTAGTTTTGTTGGTGAGGACTTGCTTATATCTCTTTATGTGTAGGGATCTCTCTACTTGGGGGAATTATTGACCACATTCCCCTTTGACCTCTTTTTGGGAGGGTAGGGGTTATCTTCCCCCATCTGGACCTGTTTTCGAGCAGTATACTGTGATGATGACTATGGCCTTGGGGTTAATTAGGAACGTGTGAAGGTTAATTGTTGCACTTTGATGTGGGACTGAGAAGGTGGGTGCCCCTTTTTTGTTCATCATTGCGGGTCTTATATTTCGATATATACAATCCAACAAAACCTTCTGAGCATCTCCTTTCAAGAAAGTCTCTTTTATCTTTTTATCATGTTCCTTCCAGCCACCATCCGAGATTTCAAGGAAAGTGGAATTAGCGCAGAATACTGGTTCTTCATTCTTCTCTCACTTAATGTTCCTTCCTTCTCCTTCCCTATGTTTGCCTGTACAATGCTAAGGAATGGATATTTGTTTCTCAATGTTGGCACCGAAAGGAGAAGTAATCTCGTTATTCACTCTTCAAAGCTAAAGGTGGGAATATATGATTGTGAAGGGGACTCGTTTTTTTAGTTAGGTTTCGCAGTTGGGTAGGTCAGTTTTTTGGTGCAAGGGCTGAGAATAGCGTTAGGCTTTATGGGGTGATGGTGGTGGTGGTAGAAAGATCCAAAAAGATTATGTTAGGTTTTGATTGTTTGGGTGAGGGAGGTCATAGATTGAATACTGTGGAGCTGATATGTGGTGGGTATAGTGATGAGACTGGTGGTTAATATTTGGTTTATTGTTTGGGGTGTACTCCTAGTTATTTGACTTGTTTGGGTGAGTTCTGCCGATGGCAAGGATGATTGATAAAGTAGACTTGCGTGGGAACCTTCTCCTTCTTGGTGTTGTGGTGTTTGGCTAGGTACCACTCTGCTCCTGCTTAATACTTCTTTAGCTCTTGCTTAATACCTCTGTAATCATATTCCCAACAATCTGAGTCTTGTTTATTTATAGTGAACCTTAAATTATGTGATGGATAAAGGTGGTTATTTGTAGTAAGAGTTCCTAAACATTAGGTTATAATTGGAAGAGAAATAGGAATATCAAGAAGTCTTTGGTCTGAATACAGGTGTGAGTATATTTGGGCAGCTTGCTTGAGCATTAAGTTCTTCGATCTTCTCATTGACCCAATGCTCGTCCAAGTAGTCCTTTGCCTACAATCTTCAGCGCTGCAAACTTACTCATCATGTATTTGCTTTCCAATACGGACATTGACATGCTACCTTGGTACTCAATAACAATAGTATTGAATGGCGACAAGAGTCTAATCTCAACAGTGTATGTTGTTTTTGTACCCAGGTTTATCTTCTTGTCAACATGCCCCTTACAAGAGACACACTATTGTATTCAAATGTGAAGCTCGACTGAGGTGGGCTTGTTATTGTATACTTCTATTTGGCATTCTTGAGGTTGTTAAAGGTAAATACTTGCACCTATTGCTTAATTATTATTGTCATATGTGATTTTTACTTTTCTTGTCCGTTACGCAGAATTGCTTGCGCAAGGAGTCGCATGTAAGATAATAAGGTACAAACGTAGATGGGACATTGTAATATGCAACATCCAGGAACGGATTTTTTCGACCTTGTTGGTTTGAGTGAAGAAAAACCAGTTGAGACTTGACTCTCGTAATAATAGACTTTTGATATGTTGAATGAACATACGATATTTTATTGATTATTCCTTATTTAAGTAGTTTATTTCTTTTTCTATTCTATTGGTTGTCCTCAGCTTGATGTCTGAACACATATGAATAGTGCTCACTGGCGGAAGTTCATTAGGGTGAAGGTTGGCCACGTTGCACCCTATAAATCACCAAAGTGTAATTTATATGGCGTATTTGGCGGATAATTTAATTTTTAACTTTATGTTACATCAGTCACTTTTTATGTAAAAAGTAATACTTTTTTATGAGTTTTTCTCAGATTTTTTTAAAGTAACATATTTGTCTAAAAGTATCATCTTTTAATTCAGAAAAAAAGTAACACTTTTTTGCTTAAAAGTATCACCTTTTAGTGTTGAAGTGACACTCTTTCGTTATCCAGATTGGTTCTCACAGTTCTCATGTAAGGATGATTCTCGCTTACACTTCATATATATATATATATATATATATATATATATATATATATATATATATATATATATATATATATATATATATATATATATATAGAGGGTCGCGTTTAGGTGCAAACCACAGTTCTATGCGAACCGTGAGATCTAAAAAATGTGTTACCTTTTTAGAGAAAAGGTGTTACTTTTACACAAAAACTGTGTTACTTTTGTTTTTAAAAAAATCTGGTACTTTTTATCAAAAAACAGTAACTGTCAGAAAAAAAATATAAATCCAAAGTAACACGTTTTTCTGGAAAAAGTAACTCATTTTTATGGTTCTCACAGTTGTCATATAAGGATGGTTTTCACTTGAACTTCTCCATATATATATATATATATATATATATATATATATATATATATATATATATATATATATATATATATATATATATATATATATATATATATATATATATATATATATATATATATATATATATATATATATATATATATATATATTTCAAAGATGATTTATAGTTACTACTTACTTGCTTTGAGTTTATTCGATACAAAGTATTCATTTTCAAATACAAAGACTATTTAAGTATATATAAGTCTAAAAAAGAGTTTCTTTTACATAAAAGTCTTTTTATTTTAACTTGAGAAAATAAATTATTTATACTTGACCTTGAAAAAAATTAGATTTAAGCAAAGATTTCATTTATAGTTTTTGAAGTGTTTTAAGAGATGTTATATATTTAGAAAATTATATTAAAAGTACTTTTAGTACAGTTTTGTGAAAATTTATTTACATCTTAATTTCAATAAAATTTAGAGTTTGAAGTATACAAGAATTACATTTACACTATCTTGAGATCACACTCATGTTTTTTTTAGAACTTAATGTGAATTCTCAAACTTTTTTTGAAATTGAGTACTTCGAGTATGAAATGTGACTTTGTTTCAAGTGGTCTCTTATGACAAAGATTTGAATCGAAGTATTTGATTAAGTATGAAACCTTATTATTTAGTTTGAGTTATTGTGAAGTATGATTTTAATGTTTTGTTAGGGGTGTGAACTTTGATTAAGTTATTATGGAAAAGTCTGCAAGCTTAGTTTGTAGTACCCAATCAAGTCGATCAAAGTAAAATCTTACAAGTTATGTATGGATTTGAGGGATGGCGATCCCTAAATACTGGAGGTTTGGGAACAAGTTCCCTACTCTAGTGTGCGTTCACTTAATAACCTTGAGAATTCCTGATTATTGATTACCTTAAACTCTTGTTCAAGTGTTGATTTTCAATGATGTTTTATTGAGTTTTTTCTTTGGAAAACTTTGATGCATTATTTTAATGTTTCTTCCTTTTGAAAGGCTTGATGAGAAATATTTTCTAAACTAAATATTTTTCTTAAAATCCACCAAAGTGTGCTATTTGAATCAGAAGTGTATACTCAATTTATAATGTTGTGTGTATTATTTAGTCATTTATGTGGTCTGTCACTCGGTATGTGATGGTGACTCTTTACAAGTATGGTGGTTGATAGGTTCAACTTGAAATTATGTCTTGTTTTCATGAGATGTAGTATGTCGCAGGGACATTGGAACCTTTTTTACTTAGTAGAAGACTTTTTTATGTTAAAGGAATGTTTTATGTTTAAGGATTGTATTAATAAGAGACTTTCTAAACCTTGGGTTGGTATTATGATTTTATTTAAATTGATTTATTGGGTTTAATTTCTGTTTGGTTCTTTTCTAAAACAGTTCCAGTACCATGTGTTCTGTTAGCTTAGGTTATGTATTCTTTTAAATTGTCTTTATATTTGTTTCGGTGATGAAATGATGAATTGTAAAAGACATTTAAATACCTGGATAAAAGGTGTGGTCGGGGATAACTGTCAGTATTCTGAAAATGTTTATGATCCTTCCGCTGATGAGACCTCAAATCCTGCAATACAACGTTAGCCTTGTCCGGGGGTGATTTTCCGGAAAACCCCTCCGACGCTCAAGTCAGATCGGGAGACAGAAAGTAATGAATATATGATAATGAATGATTACAAGATTAACGGATTGTAAGATGAGTTCAGATCAATTGAAGGAATATTTGATCAAGAATATAGATTGTAAGTAGGAGGGTAGTGTCATTTTTGTGGAGTAATGGTAGGAATATATAAACTTTCTTTCTAATTAAATGATTGAAGGAAGTATTTTTGGTAAAATAAATTGAATGTAGAAGAGTAGAATCCTCTGCCATTTTATGTAGTTTCATGACATATTTATAGCAATTTCTTATAAGGACACTAAATGTGGTTACTTGATCATGGGATGATCATGAACATAATGTTTGTAGATGTGGGAATAATGGGGAGTTATTTTAGGAAGTGACTAAGAGTAGTGATAGTAGTGGACAAAGGGGGTAGTTAGGGTTTGACTAAATGAATTACGGGTTTATTTATTTGACCCCATAACATTAGCCCCACGCATGAGGAGTGATAGATGAGGGAATTTAATGTAGCGAGGGTATCAGTCTTTATGCGGAAAAAATCATACCTGTGATGCAGATCAAATAAATATTCGGAAGAAACCATGCAATAAGGTCCGAATAAGGTAAACTTCGAATTCTTGCCTTGATGGGCCCATGATGGTGGAAGCCCCATGAATTATAAATATTTGGCCTTTGGGCCACTTTTGATGATTCGACTTTTAGAGCCTGATATGATAATTCGGCATTTGAGCCTGATATGATGATTCGACATTTGAGCTTGATATGATGATATGGCCTGGCAATCAAACACCTGTGACTTAGATAAGGAATCATACTAGATGAATCCTTCGAAAGCATTGATGAATATTCGGATCAGACATAAGTTTGCATTTAAGGAATATTTGGATCGGACGTAGGTCCGCATTGCCCAGCCGTCAATCACCTGGGACTTAGATAAGGAATCATACTAGGTGAATCCTTCGAAAACATTGATGAATATACTGATCGGACATAGGTCCGCTGAATAAGTGATCGAGTTATCAAGCTAGGTGATATTCACTATGAATACATTGACAAATAACGCCTAAAATCACTCGTTTTGGGGCTTAATAAGAGTCCGAGTTACCAAGCTAGGTGACACTCGCAATGATTTCACTTTCAAACTAGGTGAAAGTTTGATAATTAAGATAAATACTTTGAAAATATTGCCCAAAATCAATCATTTTGGGACTTCAATAATAATATGGCTTTCAAACTAGGTGAAAGCTTAGATGATTCCGTAATATGACGAATAATGCCCACATGTTGGGACTTTAATAATAATATGACTTCAAACTAGTTGAAAGCTCAGATGATTCCATAATGTGACAAATAACGCCCACGTGTTGGAACTTCAATAATAATATGACTTTCAAACTAGGTGAAAACTCAGATGACTTTATACACTCATCATTGAAAACCACATATAAGTAAGACCCAATATATTAAGAATAATAATGGTGAAGTATTGAATTCCCATGCAGAAATAATATAATATTCTTCCAATGTGTCAATATCATACTTCATCACTTTTCATGTTGACCCATGAATATAACAAATATAAAATACCCGATATATGTTGATAAATAAAAGCAAGAGTAACCATATGATCATCATCAGATTAATATAATATATCATTCACTTGGCAATACTAATCAAAGATTTGCATCCTTTATGTAGCATTTCATTAGAAGGCGAGGATGATGATTTTTCTCCATGCATCGAGTCACCTCAGATTGAACCACCGTCGGATCATATTCGGATTCAGCCAATACATTGAATTGGGCAATATTTGGAGTAATTTTTTCAGATTGAAATCACGTAGCTGAAGCTAGTTCGGAAACGTTTTACGGGTCATCTAATCCTTTAGATAGTGCATCAAACCGAACTTCAACAATGAGACTGAATTTTTTGGTCAGTTGAAGTTGGTTTGGAAATGTTCTATGGATCTAATAACCCTTTAGAAGGTGCATCAAACCAAATTTGGGTCCGACTTTATGATAATACGTCATGACAATTACTCAACCGGGTCTTCGATGATTCGGATGTAGCATAACTCGGCTACTTTCTATACTTAGACAATTTTGCGAAATTATTGGAGGCCCTTGGGGGGGTCCAAGTTTTTAATATTTCGGACAAATTGATGATACGGCAAAAGACAAAACTTGTATAATAACCTTAGACAAGAGAATCCGGCTATTCGATGGTACAGAATAACTCATCGCATCCGAATCGCTTATGATATATAGCTTATTAATTAGACGGTCACATAGCTGGAGTTGACAAAAAATGGTGAAATTAAAGAGCTGGATATAATATATCACATAATTAGACGGTCACACACGAGTGGGAACCTTCTTTTCCTCGTAGCAAAATGATCTTCAAATCAAATCTTCATCATTAACAAATAATTTTCGAATCCCCAAAAATAATGGGTGCCGAGAAAAATTCAGGAAATATCCACATACGACACAGTAAAGATAAGATGATGGTCCTTTAGACCGAAACCACTTAGTTTAAGCTAGTTTGCAAACGTTCTATGGGTCATCTAATCCTTTAGAATGTGCATCAAACCGAACTTCAACATTAGGACTGAAATTTTTAGTCGATTGAAGTTGGTTTGGAAACGTTCTACGGATCTAATAACCCTTTAGAAGGTGCATCAAACTGAACTCAACATTGAAACGGTATACATTGATGAATAAGAGCAATAAGATCCAACTTTATATCCTTGAATAATGACAAACACTTGAAATGATTTGGCCCAAATATTCTCGATCAAGTTTTTCTCCCAAAAGTGAAGAGTTAATAGTATCTAAAAACAGAGAAAAAAAAATGTTTTTTTTTCTTGTTACATTCCTCATCATAAAATAAAAACCGTGCGGAAAAACGGTTATTAAAGCAGGACCGGACCGGGTTTCTGGAAGACCGGACCGGGTCCGTATGTTGAGAGTTTCCAGAAAGCAGAAATCGCAGGACCCGACCGGGTTTAGGCAAGACCGGACCGGGTCCGTAAGCTGAAAGGAAATCTGATGATTTGGTTTGTTGAGTGGTGATAGCCGAATGAATTTGGTGATATACAAAATATAATCATGATTGGAAAGTACATGTTAATGGGAATTAATTACTGATAGGAATTAATAATTGCATCCAATTCTCAGTATAAAAGAAGTTGGATTAAGCTTCTTCTCTATTGGATTGTTAACTCAATTGATTGAGTTGAATATGAATCCTGATCTTGCAATGAAAAATCTAATAACTTTCAGCCCTAATAATGTTATTATGAATATAAAGAATAATAGCTGAACTTTAATAAAGTTTTAATGTATATTAAAAATGCAATAATACCCCAAGACGGTTATTTCACTTCGTTAGCTTGTGATGCAAGAAGATTTCAAAGGACGATCCAAATATTAACTTGGATGTTTTTTTTATAAATCCAACCAGCAAAAGATATAGCAAATACTCCCAAACATTACTCCATTACAGTTCCTGACTTATACCCACCGAAAAAAAAATGATGAGATAGTTATACGCCATAAAATTGGGTATCTGCGGAGTTATTCGGAAAAGGCGGCAGTGAGGTTTCATGCTAACATGTCCAGATCACGGCGAGTCACGGCTTGATTATTAGCGTGACCTGCAGAAGTGTCTGTATCTGTGCTATGCACGGTGGCGGTTTGAGTCGAATTTTTCTTAGGAGCCATGACTTTTTATTCTCTCCCCACAGACGGCGCCAAACTGTTTCGGTCATGAAACGAGGAAGTGCAGAAGACACTTAAAATACCTGGAGATAGGTGTAATCGGGTTAACCATCAATATGCTGAAAATGTTTATGATCCTTCCGCTGATGAGACCTCAAATCCTGCAATACAACGTTAGCCTTGTCCGGGGGTGATTTTCCGGAAAACCCCTCCGACGCTCAAGTCAGATCGGGAGACAGAAAGTAATGAATATATGATAATGAATGATTACAAGATTAACGGATTGTAGGATGAGTTCAGATCAATTGAAGGAATATTTGATCAAGAATATAGATTGTAAGTAGGAGGGTAGTGTCATTTTTGTGGAGTAATGGTAGGAATATATAAACTTTCTTTCTAATTAAATGATTGAAGGAAGTATTTTTGGTAAAATAAATTGAATGTAGAAGAGTAGAATCCTCTGCCATTTTATGTAGTTTCATGACATATTTATAGCAATTTCTTATAAGGACACTAAATGTGGTTACTTGATCATGGGATGATCATGAACATAATGTTTGTAGATGTGGGAATAATGGGGAGTTATTTTAGGAAGTGACTAAGAGTAGTGATAGTAGTGGACAAAGGGGGTAGTTAGGGTTTGACTAAATGAATTACGGGTTTATTTATTTGACCCCATAACAATATTATTTTTGGATAATAATTTTGGAGAAAAAAGAAAGGGAGGGAAGGGAAAGGAAAGGAAGAGAAAGGAAGGGGGAGAAATAGAAGATAATGGAAGGGAGTTGAGAGTTTTCCCTTAAAATTTTTTCAATTTAGAGAGATTAAAACCAAGAGCATTATTTATGGTGATCTAATAAAAAGGTCATCATATTATTTCTCTCTCTTAAAAATTTATCTTTCAATCTAATTTTATTTATAATGACCTCTTTTAAAAGGTTATCATCTTTTCTTTCTTATTTCATCTCTAACCCACCATAATTTCTCTCTCTCATTTTATGCATTATTTTTATTTATTTTCTGAATAACTATATGTTCATGCACAAGATAAATTCATTTTTTAAAGAAATTAAATTTTTTTTAAACAAAAATTGTATTATTTGAATCTATTTATTTTTTTTAACTTTTAAAGGATTTTTGTGGGATTTTTTAACAAAAAAAAGAGGTAGAAAATTAGAAAGAAAATGATGGTTTTTGAAAATATTTTAAATAATAGCAAAAGTGGTTTCATTTTATAGATCTCGTAAAAATATGAACGATTGTATATTTTTTTATTTTTTGAATTTTATTTAAATGAGAAAATAACAATTTAAGATAAAAGAAATATTTTTTCAACCAATTGAAATAAGACAAGTGGAAAAGGTAGCAGCAGAGTGTTGATGGAATGTCTTCAATAGAAACACACGGACCAACAAAATGACGACACATGACATTTGCTTTGATAAAAAAGGGATGACCGATTGAGAGATCAGGTTATATAGTGACCAAATTCTTCAACATTTTTCGTGACCAACCTTATTTTACGTCACCATTAATAGGCTTTTGTAACACCCCTGAATTCCCGTCCTTTACGGTTTTGATTTCGTACAAGGGTCGGAAATTCGGGTGTTACAGCTTTTTACCCTTGTTTGGTCATATGACCTCTAAATAGGTCATTGTTACTGATGCTCTTAGCAAAAAGTAACCATTAAGTTCTAAATAGGTCATTCCTCTTATTTTGCTATTCAAACAAGGAATTATTCCTCCCTCTAAATCCCTCTCTTTTCTTTCCCTCTATTTCCTTTCATCCAAACACATTCTTAAGATTTTCAGACTATTTTAAATAATATCAGAGTCAGTCTTATACTAGACGAACTAACTTTGTTTTCCAACATACGGTCCCTACATAAAATTACACTTATACGTAGGGATGCAGGCGGGGCGGGTCTAATAGGAGACCCGCCCCATCCCCGCCCCATCGGGGCGGGGGTGGGTCCCGATTTGATGGGTCATGGGGCGAGTACGGGTATAAAATTCATACCCACCGCGGGGATTGGGATGGGTTTTAGGTGATACCCGCCCCACCCCGCTTCAAGAAAGGTACAAATTTTGGGATACCCTAAATTTATTTTTAAAAAACTTTTTTCAAATTTCTGGAAACCTTGAATTATTTTCAAATTTTCTTAAAAATTTTAAAAAACCCCGATTTATATTTTTAAAAAAAAAAGTTTCAAAACCCTAAATCTACTTTGGGCCTTTGAAATCCCGTCTTCTTCACTGCTGGCCGTCATTTGCTTCTTCTTCACTGCTGCAGCCTGCAATCATCTTCTTCTTGAAACACTCCCATCTTCTTCAATCTTGTTGCCGTTATCTTGCTTCTTCTTCACCATTCACGTTGAGACATCGACAAGAATCCAGACCACTGTCATTCTTCTTCTTCTTCACCATTTTTAATTAGGTAAGTTTCTTTCAGTTCATCACCGTTCTTCTTCTTCTCAATATCTTCTTCAGATTGATGCTATTTATTTTCCTTGTTGCACATCGTCATCAATAGGTAAGCATCAAAGAACATCGTCTCTGTCTTATTCCCCATTTTTTGATTTTCATTTCAGTTTTTATTTTCTCAATTCTTCCATTATTTCTTTAATGGTGACAATTATTACTATAAGTCATATGCAAGTATATCAATGCCAAGTAGCCATGAGTCATGCCTTCTTCTTTAGCCTCTCTTTCCTTTCCCTCATTTTTGGTATTGTTGTTTAAGGAAAATATAATTGTAAATTTTTTTCTTTTAAGGATTTATTGTTGTTTAATTGCGAGTGATTTGAGCTTTTAGCTGTGGTAAATGGTAATTGCTTCAAGGTCTAGGAAATGATTTTTCTACCAAAATTGTGACTTGTTCTTTGGAGCCAAAACTCATTGATTACATTTGACAATGCTTATGAAATTAAAATTTTTGTGCTCTCAACGTTGAAGATGCTTCTTTTTTCCATTAATTTTTTTTTGTTGGTTATTATGTGTATCTGTAATCACCTTGTTCTTTTTTCCATAATTGTATTTTCATTTCAGTTTCTAAGTGAGAAACTGAGGATTGAAGTCATATGCAAGAGTTCTTCTGGAATGATTAATCTTGTTCTTTTTAATCACCTTTTAGTTCTTTAAGATTTTAATCATTTTGTTATTTGTTATTCATGGTGTGTGTTTGTGATTATTGATAATGCTTTGTATCTCTCCTGAGAGTTATAGGGGTTAGTGTATGCATAAACATCTTTTTATCTTACTTGTTAGATAAATATGGCTTCAAACCCATCAACTACTGCAAGTTGTACTCCTATTAGCGTCGATGAGTATGAAAGTCCAGCACATCTTGTTTCTGATCCTAACGTGTTACCTATAACAAGTAAGCACGCTTCGGCAGTTTGGAATGATTTCAAGAGAAAGAGAGTTGGTGGGGTAGAGAAGGCTGAGTGCAATCATTGTAATAAGCTACTTTCCGCCGGTGCAAAGGCGGGAACTTCTCATTTGAAGGACCATATTCAAAGTTGTCGAAAGCGAATATGTCAAGATCTTCGGCAAACAAGATTATTCGGTACACAACATAATGTGAATGATAATAGTGATTCTTTGACTTTGGCTCCTTATGAATTCCGTCAAGAAGATGGAAGAAAGGACTTGGCCGAGATGATTATATTGCATGAGTACCCCATTAGCATGGTTGAGCACTATGGCTTCAGGAAGTACTCTAAGACTTTACAACCTGGTTTTAAAGTACCGTGTCGTACCACTACTAGGAAGGATATAATGAAGAGATATGAGGATGAGAAGGACAACATTCTAGCTTTGTTGAGGAAAGTCAAAAGTCGAATTTCATTAACTACGGACATGTGGATTGCAAGTAATCAAAGGAAAGGCTATATGGCAGTCACTTCACATTTCATTGATAATGCGTGAAAGTTGCAAAGTCGAATCATAAGGTATTACTATCAACTACTAATTGTACTTGTGCTAACATACTTTACTTACCTATTTACTTCTGATGCAATTATTTTTTTTTAACTAGGTTTCTTTATGTCCCTGCCCCACATAATGCCGAGGTTCTTGCCGATGCATTAAAACAATGCATTCAATCATGAAACTTGGATTTGAGATTGGCATCTATCACAGTAGATAATTGTACGACTAATGATGCTATGATGGACATCATAAAGGACTCTTTCCCATATGGTTCTCTACTTTTGGATGGTGAGTTCTTACATATGCGTTGATGTGCTCATATACTTAATCTAAATGTTCAAGATGGGGTTAAATGTTGTAGTGTATGATGGAGTTAATCGAATAAAGGAAAGTGTTGTGTTCTGGACTGGTTCTGATAAGAGAGTGCAAAAGTTTGAAGGTGTAGCTAATCAATTAGCCTCCGGTTACAAAAGGAAATTAACCCTTGATTGTAAAATTCGTTGGAATTCAACATATGAAATGCTTTGTGTTGCTATTAATTATGAGGAAGTGTTTGCTGTTTTAAGTGGTCGAGATAAACTATACAAAAACCCACCAACTCCTGAAGATTGGGAAAAACTTGGGAAAATATGTGAGTTATTGGAAGTGTTTGCTAAACTTACCCTTGATTTCTCTGCCTCAAAAACTCCTACGGCTAATATTTGCTTTTCTAAAATTTGCAAACTTAAAATTACTTTATCTACTTGGCTTTCATCTCCATATGATTATGTTGTGAAGATGGCGAAAGTAATGTTAGAGAAATATAAGAAATATTGGGATAGTATGAATGGTTTGATGGGAGTTGCAACTATACTTGATCCTAGGTATAAAATGGCTCTTATTCGATTTTATTTTGCAAAGTTATTTGATAAATATGAGTATGATAGAGAGGTTAGTAGAATTAGCAATCTATTAAGGAGATTAGTTGATGAATATGAGTCTAGGAGTGAGAATACTCAAAGTAAGAGGCAACTACCTTCCAATTTAGCAAGTGGTGGGAGTTCTTGTGATGATGTTGATATGGAAGAGTTTGCACAATTTCTAGAGCGAGACAAAATCAAACTTATGAAAAATCGTATTTGGACAAGTATTTGGAAAATGCTAACATACCACTTGAAGATAATTTTGATATTCTAAATTGGTGGAAAACAAATGGAAGCACATATCCCGTTCTTCAACAAGTAGCACGGGATATTTTGAGTATTCCTATTTCTACGGTTCTATCCGAATCAGCTTTTAGCACAAGTGGTAGAGTTCTTGATCCTTATCGTAGTCGACTACTACCTCAAGCCGTTGAAGCTTTAATGTGTTCTCAAAATTGGATTTGGGCTGCCCTCAAAAGTAAGCATTAATCCTATCAATATTGTGTAATTTTTATGCATTGATAAATTTTGGTTATAAAAACATTTGTATTTGCAGATTTTGGAGAATTCAAGGACAAGAATTTTGCTAAAATTGTTGGAGAGTTGGAAGAAGAATGCGAAATGAAATTTGATAGTGATGAGATTATTCTGGATTGATTTACTTTAGATGATTTTGAGTTGATGTTGAAACTTGAAATACATTTATTTTAGACATGTATATTTGTTTGAGAGTTTGGTTATGTATTTGTTTGAGACTTCGGATATGTGCTTGTTTGAATTGAGACTTTGGATATGTAATTGTTTGAGACTTTGGATGTGTTTTTGTTTGAGACTTTGGAGTTTGGATATGTTTTATGGGTTTTAAGGACCAAATAATTGAATATAAATATGTGGCACAGATGGGTATTAAGCGGAAATTTAATGGGTGGTGGGGCGGATAAAATAGGTATTAGACGGGGATGGATACCTAGATGGGTGATGGGGCGGGGATGGTATTAGGTACAAACCCATCGGAACGGAGACGGAGAAAAAAATTATACCCGCCGCGAGAATGAGGATGAAGATTGCATTAATAGATGGGAATGGGGATGGTAATGCCAATACCCGCCCCACCCCACCCCGTTTGCATCCCTTCTTATACGCTAACAATTATCCTCACTTCCTCGGTCCTTAGGATTCAGCAACAAACAAGGAAAAGAAGAAAAAAGGGAAAGTCAAATATAGAGCTCGAAGAAGAAAAAGAAGAAAGAATTCCTCCTCTTCTTCTTCTTCTTCTTCTTCTTCTTATTATTATTATTATTATTATTATTATTATTATTATCAATTGTTACAGCCAATTAGGCTTCAGGACAGGTGGGTAAGGTTCCTTTCCTCTGCCCCCTTCTATTCCTCTTTTTATTTCATCTTTCTAAGCTTTACCTTTCTTTGCCTTCCAGGTTCTTCGATTTCATAACAATGACTCATATCCTTTTGAATTTTTATTTCTGTTTTTCTTTTGTTTTCTTTTTGTCTGCCTTTCAATACATAACTATAAGAAAAGGAAAACCCTAATTTAGTTTTATTTTTAATTTATCAATCGATCTGCTCTGATTTAATTGATACTCCATTTGCCATTTAAAGTGCGTTGCCTTAATTAATCCAACGTGGTAATCAGAGAGAGAAGGATCGGGAAAGAGCTCAAGCTCGCAATGGCAAGAAGGGTGCCAAGAAAGATGATGGCTTAACCCCTGAGCAACGCCGAGAAAGGTTTTCCCAATACTGCCCCTTTTTTTCATTTTTCATTTTCACCATTACATTTCTTCCAACTTCCCTCCATCCTTTCATACTTTGTTTTTTGAAAAAATTAATGAATTATTTATCAATTTATGTATGTAGGGATGGAAAGGCACTACAAGAGAAGGCGGCTAAGAAAGCTGCCGGTTCAGGCCAAGCTAGTGGTGGTGGAGGTACCAGCACCAAGAAATGATGCCTCTATTTCCTCCTCTTTTTTTTATTACTAATATTCCCGGAATAAAAACAAATTAGTAGTACCTACTGCTTTTCCTCTGTTTATTGTCATGTCATCTGTGTACCTGAATCTTGAATATTGACCCATAAGGTTCTTCATTTCACTTCTGTTTTACCTTATATCTTTTCTTTCTTACCTAATTGTCTTGCTAATTGTACACTCTTATAGTGATGTTTTGGATGCTATCTTCATATGCATTCTTCTTGTTGTCTATGTTCTCAAATATAGCGCATTACTTCAACATGCTTTGTAAAGCTCAATTGATTGGTAAAGGAAGCAGCTCTAGATTACTTAACCTAGGCATTATATAAAGAGCTGCTAATCAAAAGAAACTTTTGTTAGTGCATGAATATGAAATTTTAACCACTAACCGGCTAACACTTATATTTGAAAATGTAAACCTTTTAATTTTGGGATTAGGCAAGTACGTAGACAGAGTGATGGGGATAAACTTGTTCTTCTTTAGGCTAGTTGTCATGCTTTTGTGTCGGGAATGATGTGAACTTCTAGCATATCCAGTTTGTGAGCCTAGTTATCAGATTGGTTAGGCTTCAAGTATGTCAACAATACTACGTTAACATTATGTTTGGATAACATTTTTGGAAGGAAAAGAAGGAAAGGGGAGGGGAGGAGACATAAGTGTGTCTTCCTTTCAAATTTTTCCAATTTTGGAAGAATTCGTTTTGTTTAAGATGCAAAGAAATTTCTCCTTCCAATTCCCTTCCCCAATTCAAACTTACTGTAAATTTTGTCTTTCTTTTTCTAGTTACCTCTGTGATAAAGTAGGCTTGCATACTGGCTTATAGTTAACTCAGGACTAGAAATTAGCTATGTGTCTACGCCAAGTTGCTTTCTGTAATTTTTAACATTAGGAGAACCTTTATGTGGATCAGTTTTGGTGTGGGTCCTGCAGTGATTGACTATTGTTTCATGCTAGAATCTTATGGAGATTTATTTAGGGTTTTTTTGGGAGGCATATTATGGTTGTGTGATGTATTGGGTAGACCCTCGTGAGGGTTATTATTGAGAGTGGCGAGCAAATTAACTTTAGTATCTTTATCTTGTTGTCTTCAAGTGAAGTTAAGAAATGCTTCCCATCTTCTCAATTGTGTGAAAGTAGGCCACATTGACTGAAGTGTGTAGATTTTTTGTGTTTCTTACATCACTCAAATACACATTTCACCCAATCCTTCCACACCCCTTATAGCTAATATCCTGTTCCTTTGTTTCTTTCTCTCATTAGTTTGACCATTCCCTTATTTTCTCCTTGGGCTATTATTGTTCATTTGTTTGTATTTACTCTTGGATATTCGTCCAGAGGTGACAAGAAGTTCAATTGAGATTTGAGAATCTGTGATTATAGTTGTTGAACCTTGAAAATGCTGGTACGCACTGATTTTATTTCTTATTGTATCCAATATCAGTCATCAATTATTGCCTTGGTCTTATGAGCGTGGAGATCAGACATCAGTGCTTGAAAGTGCAATTGTGAAATCAGCACACTTGAATGCTATCTACTGCCTACTGAGCACTGGCATACGCCCCGGAAGGCCGGAAGAAACCATCTGTGACTCGCTGCTCGCTAGAGCTCCTAGGGTTGGGTTTTAGTTTGTGTTAATACTAATTGGATTAAAATGTTGATTTATTAAATAGGTTCTTCTAACCGAATCTATTTCAACCCTTGTATGACTTACTTAAAATTTTTTTTTTAAAAATCTTAATTATTAACATTTCAAAATATTTCTTAATTTTCTTGAAAATTATTATAGTAATAGTTTATCTTCTTTTTTTAAAAAATTTTTGTTCAATTTTTTTGTAAGTTTTATTTTTAAATGGGTTTAATGATTATATTTGGACTAATCTTATTCTAATGTATTTAAGAGATTAGGTGAAATCAATATATTTAGTTCATTTGGGTCAAAAGTAATCTAATTTTTGTTATATAAGATTGATTTGGGATGAAATTATTAAATTGAGTCTGGTTTACTGGTTTGAATTAGTAGTTCTCCTGTTTGATAGGAACTGGAAGGAGTTGTTTGTGAGTTTGGAATTTTGGATTGGAGGCGTGTTATATCCTGTTCCTATCCCCCTTTATGTGTGAGTTAATGATGAATTTTTGAAAAAGCTGAGCGAAAAAAAAAATGAATTGAATAACCGAAAAATCAAACTAAGGTTTGGGGCTGTTCGCAGTTACTAACTGCGAACAGGTCAAAAAAGACAAAATAGCTGTTCGCAGTTACTAACTGCGAACAGCAAAAAGACAAAATAGCTGTTCGCAGTTAGTAACTGCGAACAACTATTTGACCTAAAAAAAAAAATTTTTTTTTTTTTTTCTGTTCGCAGTTAGTAACTGCGAACAGCTATTTTGTCTTTTTTGACCTGTTCGCAGTTACTAACTGCGAACAGCCCTAAACCTTAGGTCTGGAAGTTTCACGCTCAGTTTTTGAAATAGTTTGATTTTTCGGTTATTCAATTCATTTTTTTTTTCGCTCAGCTTTTTCAAAAATTCGTTAATGATGTTATCATGTAGGAGTACTGGAGTAGTGAGACTAATGACTAGTGAGCCCATGATGGCTAACAAACTTGAGGTGGCCCAGGCCCAGCCCTTACTATCAGTATTAGGAGTATACTTTTAGCTATGTATTGTAATTTGTAAAATTGTATTGATATGGATGACTATTGGAACTGATAGATCGATTCATGTAGCCGATTTCTTTTGGAATTACGTCTCTGGCATGTTGGATTGTAATTTTTTAAGTTCGGTAGCAGCTACAAGACAATTTATGGGAAATTGAACTTTTTTTAGTAGAGGTAAATTTTTTATGTCATGTTTGGAAATCATGATTTCATTTTGAAATTTGGAATTGGCTCAAATTTATTGTTTGGCAAATTAAAAATTTTCAAATTTGGATTTGGATCAAATTCCACCATTGTTTTTAAAGTAGTTAAAGTTGAGAATTTGAGAATGACTATTCAAACCTTATCATTCTCAAATTCTTCATTTATGATTTCATAATTGAAATCTATAATTTAAAATGAAATACTTGTTCCCAAATAATATATTAGAAGTTTTATTTGTTGGAAATGGAGCAAAAGTGTAATATGGAAGAATATTGTAATTCAGGATATAGGAATGAAAATGGTGTAACACATTGAAATAGGGTTTGAGTTATTGAATAATGAAATGAAGGACCGACGTACGGATGCATTGTATGTCCACACAATGTTGTGAGTAGTAATTGTGTTTTGCTTACAAATGGAGGATGAAGCAACGTAATAGTCAGTCAAGTCAAGGATTACGTATATCAAGTTGCGTAGTAGACAATTGGTTTGAGCCTGAGGAGATGGAGCAGGTACAAGTTACAACAACTCGGTTTTCATTTCAACTAAAACTACTTCTATTGAGAAGAGCAATTGACAAATGACAGTACGTACGTCTGGCCTGTGGGCTGTTGAACAGGAATAGGAATAGGAATAGGAACGAGAAAACACTCGCGGTCTTCTCCAATCTCCGGTTCTCCTCTCCACTATCAAACACGACGCCTTTTGTGTGTTGATTTTATATTAAATTAAATGAACTGTTTTCCACTACTGTTGAAGAGTATTTTTGTTTCTGTATACTCCAGTTGGTTGTTCTTATTAGAGCTTTATCAACTATTGTTGGTCAAATTCCATGTACACAAGGTCGGAGTTGTTGATTGGTCAATACTGTGACACCTCTTACTTTTTTTTTTATCTTTTTAAATTATTCTTCTTGTTTTTATTTCATCCACTCATTTATTTTGGGAAATTTTGTTTAAAATAATTCCACCTATTGTCCATCTGATATGAATAATTCTACTTATGATTATTTCTAAATAATCCAATCTTTGTGTATTATTTGCTGACAACATCTTTTCACATTTTAACCAGCTATTAAAGACACCTACCACTCAAGAGGAGTAAAGTTAGAACAACGAAAAAGCATAAGGGGGAAGAAGTGAGTGTAACGGCTGATAGGTACCTACAATAGCATGTTAAAATATAAAAAGGGATGCTGTCATCAAATAATATACAAAGGTTGGATTATTTAGAAATAATCAATAGTAGAGATTATTTACAGCAGATGGATAATAGTGGGATTTACTTATCTAGGTATTTTTTGCATGGGGTACTCATTTATTTATCCCTAGTTTCTTGCATATTAGAATATGACAAAACAAAATGTAAGCATCTGCTTATTATTTACATGTTCACTTGCAAATCCATGATACTTATATAGGTTGGCTAAACATTCTAAACCGCATACCATCTTTTTGAGTTATAATGTTGTATATAACACAATTATTTGATCAAATGATTTTCTTTGCATAAGCTGGTTTTGGTGCAATTAACAAAAACGCTATTTTCTTGTTTCTTCATGCCCCATGAACGAACAGTCGAATTTAGGAGAAGGGAATACTACTGAGAGTATTTCTTTTTCTTTTTCATTAATAATTCCCTGAAGAAATGGTGAGTTAGTGGGTGAGAGAAGTGGCTTTGGCTTTAGGAGGAGGAGGAGGAGGAGTATACTTACTGCAAACTCAACATCAGAGTGTCTTAACTGTCAATTCCAATCATTATGGGATTGGGACCAAATTTGGAAACCTCCTTGGTATTTAACTTACTTTCCCCCTTTGTTTTTATAACTTATCTTGGTTTTAATATTTGTCTCACCACTCATCTCAAGAGACACCTCTGATGCCATTAGGAGTTGGGACAGCCTAATTAAGGAATAACTTAATGTCTTAATTGAGCCTATTAAGGGTAATCATATTAATTAACTATTCTTATCTGCAAAAGCTGTTCATTATTTGGTCATGCTTGTTGAGCAAATTTCCTTTATTTTATTTACTAATAATATAATCACTTCTAATAAGTCCTAACCTAATAATAGTTTTCAGTGATAATATTAACAATCCTCCTTGTTTTGCTTCCTAATATGTCGATAAGTAGTGATTACATATAAAATTATTTTTGCTATTTTTTAATGATACTTTTAGCTGTTATGCTGGAGTAAGCTATAATTAATTGGTGGGGAATAACATTTATAATTGAAAAATGAAAATTAAAGGACCCTGACCCTTGGGGGTAAATTCATCAACTTTATGGTTGCTTAATGTTGTATTCAACCTAGTAAAATAAAAAGGATGAATAAAATGAAGTGATGAAAAGTGGAATGAGATGACAATATGACATGTGGATGTTATGGAAACTCACATGGTGGCTAAATATAGGAGGAAAAAGGGACAATTAAATACTTCAGTTATTGGCATGATTATGAATGTAAATAAAAGGTAGCTATGGTCTGAGGTTCTTGGATAAAGAATACTAGTATATATGCTCCCATCAGCTTAACATACAAGGACAAGTAAGCTAATAAGAAATGAGTTGTCACTTTCTTATTGGTCATAGATGGGGACATGGAATATGGCTGGCACGACTTCGTCCAAGAGTCCATCTGCTTTTCTGCCTTCACTCCCTCTTTAATCTTTATTCATTAATTAGATCTAACTCATATATAAACCCTTTCCTCTCTTTGAATTTTAATAATTGCTTCTTAACTGATTCTTGTCTTATCTAATACAAGTTGCTTGCTTGCTTATACTTTCCTTGCTTTTCTTTATTTTCTCTTTGAAATTCTTATTCTTGTGAATATATACAACCTCCTTTGCTGCTGCATGGAGGATCGCTGTTTAGAGTTGGAAAACTCCATGCAAACAAAGATGCCACCTCACTTTGCTTTAGATGAAATTGTATCCAAGTCTCATCTCTTGGGTGGTGATAGTGAATCCAATTCTTGTACAAATGACTTCAATTCATTATCCTTTACACAGATAGTAGGTTGTAACCAATTTGAACCCACTTGTGAATACACAAAACATAATTTGATCCTAGACCACAATACTGCAACTGTTACTAGTTCTGGCCTTGATTTTACATTTCCAAGAGCCTCTACTTTTGTTAATTTTTTCAAGTCTTCTGCACTTACTGATCCGCTTAGTCAAACATCCCCTGATTCTGCTGCTGCTACTCCTACCAACCTTTCTGGCTTAACCTTGTCCGAACCACTTGGCCGCTCTACTCATGCTTTTCTAGCTGATCCCTTGCTACAGTGTGGCCATAATCAATACCTTCCAGATGGTCGGGATCAATGGTTAAGAATGAGCGAGGACTATTCATTAAAAGTTGGGAGTAATGAATTTAGACTGAGTCCTACTAAGACTCGGCCAATGAAGAAATCCACTGGAAGAAAGCTGCAGAACTTGCTCCACTCTCACAAGAGCTCATCGCCTACAGGATCTTCTTCATCAGCAGCATCGGGAAAGTTGTATAGGGGAGTACGACAAAGGCACTGGGGAAAGTGGGTAGCTGAGATCAGATTACCAAGAAACAGAACAAGGGTGTGGCTTGGGACATTTGACACAGCAGAGGATGCTGCTTTTGCTTATGATACTGCTGCTTATATGTTGAGAGGAGAATATGCGCATCTAAATTTCCCAGATCAGAAGCATCTACTCAAGACTAATTCCTTAAATGGAGCTACAGCTGCCCTTCTTGAAGCAAAGTTGAAAACCATATCTGAACAAAATGGATTGAATTCCCTGAAAAAAACAGGGGATCTTATTCCACCGTCATCCTTGCTAACAAATAACATGTCGGATCCTAATTCGACTGCAAGCAGATCGTCCAGCCTAGTTTCGATGAGGAAAGAATGGCAATTTGAGTTGGAGGGTAAAATGATTGGAAGCTCTCAGATGATTGAGATTAACAAAAGAAGCCTTACTGAAGCTTCATCAGATCCGAGTCTTGATGCAGTCCAGTTAAGTAGAATGCCTTCCTTAGACATTGATTCCATCTGGGATGCTCTTCTGCTTTCTGATACTACATGAACACAATTTTATTCAAAAAAAATTTATAAATTCTGTGTCTTATTTTGAGTCAAATAACTTGTGTTTTTCTTTCTTTGATAGTTATACGTGTTTTCACATAAACATGGATTTGTAGCATAATTATTACGATTCTTATGAAACGAGATTTCTCCATCTATCTATAAGCTTTAGAATTGAAAGATATATATTTGTTGGGTTTTTCCTTTTGGTTATGGAGGTTTCCTTTTAATTATAGTTGTGTAGAGTTGTATAATATAGTTGCAAGTCCGTAGAAAGTTCCTTGTTACTATTATGTTTTTGCTCATTTTTTAAAAAAATATGCAATAATATAATAAAGCAATACAAGATTGTTAGTGTTGGAAAACAAGGAATAATAAGATTAGGGGCTAATTAATAGAGCTGAGCTTACTAAGACTGGCATGAATGGGCAATGGGCATGGCAGACAGACGCAAGTCTAAATGAAAACGAGGGGATGTATCTTGCAGTTTTCTGTTGAAGTAGTTGGTTTATTCAGTTCTAATACTATAGTCTACAGTTGATTGTTCAATGAGGGAGGATTGAGATTTGTCTGGAATATAGATGGAGCTGGTGGGAACTTATTCATTCAACAGCATGAGCCATGCCTCATTAAGTCAAAAAGCTCTTTTTCAAATAAAAAAATATTCTCTTCTTCCTATTTTGATTGCAATATTTGTTTTTAAAAGCTTTCATCTAAATTTGTGTAATGTTACAATTTCAATGGAATGAAGAAGTATCTTGTTGTTTCTATTCTCTCCTTACTATTTATATACTCATTCCTTTTTTAAAAAATATATTAATTTCAAAAATTTTCCATATATAATCATCCATATATTAATTTCTAAGACCTTGTCTAACTTTATTTGATCCAACTCTATTGTGAGATTTTAATTTTTGTAAATTTTAAATTTTATAGATTTAGATGGTAAAAATAAAAATAGTTTTAAGTATGATAATTTTTAAAAAATTTTAGACTTAGATTTGATCCTACATCCTTATGTATGCAAAATTTAGAGTATTATTTTTCAGTTGTATCTAACTATAATCCTTTAAACTTTTATCATTACTTGCTATCAATTCAAAGTATATTATGCAATTAGTTTATCAGTTCATGTTCTCACTACTAATGACTGAGTTTGATTTCAGATTTTGAGCTCTTAAGAGCCAAGTCCATTATTAAATAAAGTCATCAATCACTTTTTTTATATTAATGTATAAATTAGTCAAAAATTTACAACCAAGGGTGGTAAAATCTACTCTTATCACCCCCTTCCAATTAAGCTAAGTGTAAGAGCTTTAATTACTTGCCAACTTTTGTTGAATTTTGGAGCATTTATAGTAGTATAAATAGGGTGTTCATCACTTGCATTTTCATTATCTCACTATAACATTCTTGAGTGGTAAAGCAAAAGTGAGATCTATATTTTAGAGTGAGTTATTGTTAGAATAAAAGTGAGCTACTACAATGTAGTGGTAATATATATATTGTAATCTTATATGTTTCTAGGGATATTATTATTACTTTAAGCATTAGTTGTTCAATACTACTCCTTCCACATAAATATACCCCGAAATTCTCTCCAATTGGTATCAGAGCTAAACGGTCTATTGTGAGACTCACTTTAGTAAATTATTAGTCAGGGATTGGTAAAAATTAGTCAAAATAATTTTGGCTACCCGAGTGATCAAGTGATCACATTGAAATTCATCTGTGTGCAATTTGAGATTCTGAAGTTTTTGGTGAAAGACCAAACTTACTTATTACATGAGAGGCGTAACTAAGTCACAAATGACGGATATTGCGAATACATCTGGTAATATTGAGAAAATCAACAATAATAATTATACTACGTGGAGCATACGTATGCAATTTTATTTGTTGGGTCAAGACCTTTGGGGTATAGTCGGTGGTGGTGATACCACGATACCAACCGATGTAGAATAGTCAAGTTGAAGATTAAAGCCGGAAAGGCGATGTACGTGTTGGCTGCAATTGTTGAAGACGAGTTGTTGCATCGCATCAAGGATGCAAAGACACCCAAGGAGGCGTGGGACATATTGTCAGGGTTGTTCTCCAAGAAGAATGATCCTTAACTCCAGATGCTAGAGAACGAGCTAATGTCAATCCAACAAAATAAATAGACGGTGAACCAATATTTCACTAAAGTCAAGACTTTGTGTGAGCAAATCACAAAGTTGGATCCAGAGAATCCGATCATGGAGACTAGGATGCGAAGGATCATTGTGCGAGGCTTGAAGCCGAGTCTTAATGTCTTATCACGGCCATCCAAGGTTGGGCTACACAACCAACTCTAATCGAGTTTGAAAATGTGTTAGCTAATCAGGAAGCTCTAGATAATCAAATTTCCGAAGCTTCTGTCAAAGATGAAGAGACTGCTCTATTTAGAAACAAAAATCCAAATAAGAGTGGTGAGAAGATTGGTCGGTCGAGTAATCCATTACCTGGCAAGTCAAATCAAAGTTCAGGAGGATTTCGGAAAGGACGAGGAAAAAGAGGCTTCCATCAAGGGGGAACTCGACATCGACAAGAAAATCAGAATAAAGATAAGACTCGGACACGACGAGAGGTCGTGTGCTACAAGTGTAGTAAAATGGGACATTATGCTCGAGAATGTTGGTCTAAGTCAGTAGAAGGGAATGTTGCAACTTCGGTAGAGCCAGAAAGCCGAAGCGAAAAAGAATGGGATTTTTAAGCTTCCTATGCCGTTGAAGAGTCTAGTACAAAATGTGAACTAGATGTGGAAGAACAGTCTTTCGACATGATGGTTGTGTCAACCTACAACACCGAGCCAAAGGAAATTGCATTTGCCACAAAAAATGATAAGATGATTAATTACAAGGATGATTGGATCATCGACTACGGTTGTTCGAATCACATGACTGGAAATAAAGAAAAGTTTGTGAGCATATCCAAGTATAAGCAAGGTCAAGTTGTTGTTACAGCAAACAACTCAGAATTGCCAACTATTCATATTGGCAAAGCGGTTGTAACTCCGCAATTTAGCAATAAGAAAGTTCAGCTAGATAATGTCTACCATATTCCAGGTATGACAAAGAATTTATTGTCAGTATCACAACTGACTATCTCAGGAAACTATGTGCTCTTTGGACCTCGAGATGTAAAGGTGTACCAAAATTTAGAGGATAATTCAACACCGTTATTAGAGGGACAACGTTTGGAATCTGTCTATGTAATGTCTGCTCAAACAGCATATGTAGACAAGATAAGGAAGAATGAGACAGCTGACTTGTGGCATACACGCTTGGGTCACGTGAGCTATACTAAGCTAAAAGTGATGATGAAGAAATCAATGGTCAAGGGTCTTCCTGAATTGGATGTCGAGGAAGATATAAATTGTGCCGAATGTCAATTCGGTAAAGCACACCAGCTTCCATATGAAGACTCAAAGTTTAAGTCTCAGGCACCTTTAGTACTTATTCACTCAGACGTATTTGGGCCGGTCAAGCAACATTCAATAAGTGGCCTACGATATATGATCACCTTCATAGATGATTATTCTAAATATGTCTAGGTAGACTTTATGAAGGAGAAATCAGAAGCATTCAACAAGTTCCAGCAATTCAAGAAAGCAGTGGAAAAAGAAGTTGGTAAAAAAAGTGCAATGTTTAAGGACAGACAATGGGGGAGTATATACATCAACTGAATTCTCTAAGTATTTGCAAGATTGCAAAATACGACGCCAGCTCACTTGTCCAAATACTCCATAACAAAATGGAGTAGCAGAGAGAAAGAATCGACACTTAGCAGAGACATGTAGAAGCATGCTACATGCGAAAAACGTGCCACCACGTTTTTGGGTCGAATGCATGAAAATAGCAACACATGTGAAAAACAGGCTACCACAAGCGAGGCTAGAGTTTGTCACCCTGTACGAGAAGTTGTGGAAGATTAAGCCAGTAGTGAGCCATTTTCGAGTTTTGGGATGTGTATGCTATGTGTTCGTTCTTGAGCACCTATGCAACAAATTTGACAAGAAGGCGATCAGATGTATCTTTTTGGGATGTGATGATCAAAGGAAAGGTTGGAAATGTTGTTATCCAACTACAAATAAGTGTCATGTGTCAAGAAATGTGGTGTTTGATGAAGCATCATCTTGGTGGTCACCACAAGCTATATTATTGCCAGACTCAAAGGAGATCAAGGAAAAGCTTCTAGAGAAAATAGAGGATCAGTTTACTCAAGATGGTGATCTAGAAGGTGAAAGTTCACAAACTTCACCAAAAGCAAAAGAGAAAAGTCCATGGAAGACGGGAGCACATCATAGAAGTCCTGAAGAAGAAAGGCAAAGTCAAGTAAAAGATCTTGAAGAAGAAGAACCTCGTCTAGTCCTACGTAGATTGATCAGATCTCGAAAGCCTAATCTGAAATATGTTAATTCTGCAATGGTTGAAGATGTCAAAGAGCCAACTAGCTATGATGAAACAACTCGAAGCAAAAGGAAAGCCATGGAGGAGAAAATTCATGCTCTACACCAGAATCAAACTTGGGAGTTAGTACCAACACCCAAGGAAGTTCAACCTATTTACTGTAAATGGGTGTACAAGGTGAAGATAAACCCAATGGCTCCATTGAAAGGTACAAGGCACGACTGGTAGCTCGAGGATTTTCTCAGCAATATGGGTTGGACTATGATGAAACATTTAGTCCAGTGGCAAAGATTACTACAGTGCGTGTTTTACTAGCACTTGTGGCTAATCACTCTTAGAAGCTTTGGCAAATGGATGTTAAGAACGCATTCTTACATGGTGAACTGGATAGAGATATCTACATGGATCAACCTAAAGGGTTCGAGAGTCAATCTCATCCAAACTATGTGTACAAGCTGAAAAAGGCGCTTTACGGTTTGAAGCAAAAACCACGAGCATGGTATGGAAAAATAGCAGAATTCTTGCTACAAAGTGGTTACTCGGTTGCACCAGCTGATTCAAGTTTGTTTGTGAAAGCTCAAGATGAAAAGTTGGCGATAGTTCTTGTCCATGTTGATGATCTCATCGTTACTAGAGATGATGATTGGGAGAACCAACAGACAAAAGCAAATCTCTCAGTTCGATTTCAGATGAAAGAACTTGGAGAATTGAATCATTTTCTTAGTCTAGAAGGAGCGAACCAATGATGGGATATTTCTCTACCAACAGAAATATGCCCAAGATCTTTTGGATAAGTACGGAATGCTTAACTGCAAGCCTATCTCAACTCCAATGGAGGTAATGCAAAACTATGTTCAGCAATAGGCAAGGAGTTAGAAGACGTGACAATGTATAGACAATTGGTGGGAAGTCTAATCTATCTCACACTAACCCAATCAGATATTACCTATGCAGTTAGTGTGATTAGTCGATTCATGCAGAAACCGAAGAAACTTCACTTGGAAGCTATAAAGCGAATATTGAGGTTTGTCAAAGGAAGTATTGATTATGGTATCCTTTACCGTAATGATAGAAAATTTGAAGTTGCTGGATATTGTGATGCTGATTATGCTGGAGATCTTGATACACGTCGATCAACTACTGGTTATGTGTTCAACCTGGGTTCTAGAGCAGTTTCATGGTGTAGTAAGAGACAACCAACAGTGTCATTGTCAAGTACGAAAGCAGAGTACCGAGCATCAGCGATGGCAACACGAGAATGTGTATGGCTCACCCAGCTACTGAAGGATTTGCATCAGCCTGTTAACTATGGTGTCAAGTTAAGTTGTGATAATCAGTCAACTATACAACTAGCTGAAAATCCAGTGTTTCGTGCTAGGACTAAGCATGTAGAGGTACATTATCACTTTGTTCGAGAAAAGGCTCTACAAGATGAAATCCAACTTGAGCAAGTGAAGACAGATGACCAGGTTGCTGACATTTTCACAAAGGGTCTTGGAGGACTAAAGTTTGAGAAGTTTCGTAAACAACTTGGTATGACCTCAAGGCTTACTCCGAAGGAGAGTGGTTGTTGAGGGGGAGTATTAAACAAAGTCACAACCACTTCTCTTTTATCAATGCATAAATTAGTCAAAAATTTACAACCAAGTTAAAATTCTACTCCTATCACCCCCTCCCTATTAAGCTAAGTGTAAAAGCTAATTACTAGCCAACCTTTGTTGAATTTTGGAGCATTTTTAGTAGTATAAATAGGGTGCTCATCAATTGCATTTTCATCATTCCACCACAACATTCTTGAGTGGTAAAGTAAAAGTGAGAGCAATATTTTAGAGTGAGTTATTATAAGAATAAGAGTGAGCTATTATAATGTAGTAGTTTTATATATATATTGTAATCTTATATGTTTCCAGTGATATTATTATTACTTTAAGATTAGTTGTTCAATACCATTCTAAATTTTATTATCCACATTATTATTTTGCTATTCCTTCCACATAAATATGCCTCGAAATTGTCTACAGCCATGGCCTTACAATACCTTTATCACGTGTTTGATCCGACTCTTAATTGATTGTTTCATTACAAAAATGCAAATAGCGAGTTTAATTTGGATACTAAATGTGGTAATTAATGGAGTACAAAGTTTATGTCTACCAAATTTGGTATTGATATCACTATCAGATTGCTCAGTTGTATACTTCTAATAAGATTATTTAAATTGACTCTCTCAAACCACAACTTAGTTGTTTAAGTTTAAATTAAACTTTAAGGTTATCTTAATTCTAAAGTATTGAACTATACTATGAAATGAGATAAAGTCGCAATTTCTAAATAGCAAAAAAGCTGTGGATGAAATCATGCAACTAGTTTTTTTTTTTTTTTTTTTCTTTTTCTTGGTCTGGACTCTAAATTTTGAAATCGAATTGGAATATAAAAGATAAAATTAAATAATGTAATGAGTCTGTGTTAGATTATTGGTGACTTATGTTCATCAAGTAATCAAAACATAATTAAGGTAATTAATCATTTTTAGTTAGTGTAAGTTAGAAAATGACCCATATTAATAGTCTAAATCTTTACATGTGAAGGCTAAGAGTGCATAAAATCGGTCCAGGTGCAAGGTGTAAGAAGTATTAAAGACATTGAAGTTGCAAGGAAGAGAAAAGGCAAAATCAGAAAGCTGAAAATACCCACTTGTAGGTTGATCGACCGAGCGCTTAAACAAGCAAGTAGGTCGAGCCAAGCTTCTGACCCCTCTGATCGAGCCTGTTGTTTGCTTGTTTGTTTGTACTCTCTTGCTGCCCCTTTCTACTCCCTCTTCCCTTATAAAAACACACTTGTATGCTAGATTATAGTTGCACCATAGTCTCACATTAGAGCAACCTTACTTGCTTATGTAAATTACTCCCTAATTAGCTCCTCTCTTCCCACATTAATATTCCATTGTTATTCCTTCAAATTTTGTATTTTCTCCTTTAAACACATTAATATTTTATCCTAGTCTAGATGGTGGACATACCCAAGATTGGTGAACCACCTTAAATCTTTGTCTTGATTATTTACTTTATTATTGTCATTCATTATACACTTGATATTTGATTCATATTCATTGACACAACACAAACCTTCACTTAAACCTTAATTGTGATCCTGAGGTTATTACCTCTCTTATCAGTCTGAATAGAAGAATTATGCCTGACATCAAAAATTGTTTTCTAGCTAAATGGGTAGATAACTTAAAGTTTCTTTGTGGGTGGAGACGTGGACCGTGTCATCTACTTGGTTCATCCGTTACCCTCAACGGCTAGATAATTGGTTCACTTGTTGGCTGAGACTTTTTGTTATTGAGCAGCAAATATACATGAGTAGCCTATTGGCACGCAACAAACTACAAGTAAAAAATTCAGCAATATTTCACTATAAAACTGCCTTAATGCCATATTTCTAATAAAATCCTTCTATAACCAACAACAATGTACAATGAAAGGATATAAAGCATTTGATACCGTTGGATTTACCCGAATGGGTGCCTAGCTATACCATTATTATAGTAATAGCAGACTAACAGTAGTGAAATTTTCAACCCCACCAAGATTACTTACTTGCTCCCCTCTTCAGTCTTCATCTTCTTCACTAGCAGTAGCAGCTAATTCATCCTCTCCTGTAATTACCTGAAACTCCCCAGCAGCTCCTGCTGAGGTTTCAGGAAACCCTCTATGATATGTCTCTGTAACTGAGAATTCCTCATCATCCTTCGCCGTAATTTCTTCATCGTCCTCAGATTCACTCTGGCTGGAATTGTTTTCGTAATCAAATGTCTCGTAATCATTTATTTTCACCCCCTCCATTTCTGCATCCAAATCAGGAAACCACTGCCGTATTGGTATTGCATCACTGATCACCTGATTTTTACTCACTCTCTCTCTATAATCCTCCATCTCCATCCTGTATCTCTCTTTATCTTTTATTGCCTTTTCTTCATATACCTGAGATAAAATTATGTAGATGGTAAGTACGGGCAAACTTAACATGCTTTTTTGTCATTAACAATAACATCATGAAATTAAATTCAAATCCTATTCTTACAGCTTTCTCATTATCTTTCAAACTGTTCCAAAGCTCACCAATCATCCTACTTATTTCCCGGTCCTTTCCTGGATGGAGTGGTTTCAATCTGGGGTGTTGTTCAGAAAAGAAAAAGGTGTAACCACTTCTATTAGGCTTAGGGTGACTAGGATCTCTCTTCCTTAACTCAGATTTACTCCTCCTCCTCCTCCTATGAAGCGCACCTGATGTTGTAGGAGTGCTGTCAGTTGTGCGAATTGCGACACTACATGTTTGTTGCACTTGATTTGAATTAGTCGATGAAGTCTGATACAGAACACCTTTCAGTTTCTCCTTGCCTATTGTGACAGTTACAAGATACCCAGTATCGAATTTTCCATCAATCACTCCAATGACAGGACACCCCACAGATGGTGCTGTAGGTACTGCACATGAGCAATCAGATGCCAATTCAGGATTAGATGCCATTAATCAAATCAAAACTATGTTGAAATAGCTGATCAGGTGTTTTCTAAGTTCAAAGGAAGCAAGTTGTAACAACAGAATAGCAGGATTTAATGTGTTGTCGAACCATTTTACTAGTGATTAGGATTTAGGAGCTCAAGTCAAACCATGAACATGAATGTTTTATGTCAACTCAATGTTGACAAAGAAACAGAACAGGATTTCAAACTAAATGCAACCTCGTTTAATAGTGTATTTGAGGAACGATTAAATCTCTTATCAAATGAAAAGCAGACCACCAGACACAAATTCTCTAGTGTTCATCCTGGGCTGCTCAACATTTGCCGGCTGAGCAGGTGTGGGAGTCGGGGACACTCCGGACAATCCAGGGAAAGCCATAGGTGTAGCATTAGGTCTCTGCATAATACCTGCAAAACAAATTTAAGTAGTACAAAGTCAAATATCAAATAAAAGATCTCAAGCTAGAACCAGACCGATACAAGCAGGTACAGGAGACAAACCTTTTGCTTTAAAGTAGTAGATTCGTTCATATTCCTGTAGTAATGTATGATAGTGCTTACGCAACACAAAAGAAGCATTCGTTGCTGTGGCTGGGAAGTTAAAAGCGGATGTAACATCTTTCCATCTTTTTTCTCTTAGTATCTATACTCCAATTGGAAGTAGAAATCAGAAAAACAAAAAGTTGGCTTCTATGGTCAATGAATAAATGTACTTCCACTCAGACAAGAAGAGTGAAAACAAACGGGTCACCAGAAAGTTGCATTAAATTTTAGAAACTCGGACATTGAGTGTCACCCATTTATTAGAAAAACAATGTACTAGTTAGGAAACAAAAAGCACTCTTTAGTTTGCTGATAAATGATAAAGCAATCCAAATAATAAGCAAAAGCTTAGAACGGCACAAAAGTAGATTGATGATGAAAAAACTGACCTTGTCAATACCACCACGTGAAGTGACCTCCACAAAGAGCTTGTGGAGATCAAGATCCTGGCCTCCAATTATAGGAATCCTGTTATATGATCGAAATGAATCCTTAGAAATTAGTAACATTTGGAACTAGACATAGTTATTGAAAATGTACAAGAATAATGATGCTGAGCTAGAAACTTAAAAGGCAGTATAGCATCTTACATGAACTTAGTGGCCATAGTAGCATGAAACTTCTCAAGAGTGGCCATAAAGAGTTGAGGATCGGCGACCACCTCCTCATACTTGGCCAGAGGTGCTGGATAGACACTGCTTCCTTTATCCACCATCTCCCTCATATGTTTTCCTATAAAATTAACAATTACTACTAATCATCATAAGGGTTACAAATGGAACACTGGATAGCTCGAATCTTATATCGAAATGACAATAACATTTTCTTACCCAATAACATTAAGTGATTCCCACCTAAGGTGTGTTTTGGGGTCGGATAAAAAGAGGTTAGTAAAGGTCATTTGCTAGTCTTAACTCCTACAGGCTACAGTGTACACATAAAAGTAGTCTATACTACTCTACTTGAAGTATATAACTTGAGAATATCCAGGAAGACTGCCCTGGAGTCTTTAATTCATTCCAAAAGCATTAATTAAATGGATATTTCATGATACTTGTATTGATGCAACCACACAACTTTAATTCGGTCAAATTTCAAAAGCAGGTTTCTGTTGAAGGCAAGCCTGCAACGAGTTAGATCCTCTTCATTATTTAAAATGTAATGGATAAATTACAGCTTCAGAGTTTTCGAGTTTAATCAGTTAATTGCGCACAAACAACAAAAAGAATCCAATTATAAATAACATTGATGAGTAGCTTTGAAATTGGAATTCGATTTAGCGTTCATGCAAATGGCAAAATTAACAAAACTAAATCTACAATTACCGCTAATGAACCAATTAGATTATGACAATTGAGAATTGTCCATTGTTTTCGAATTTGGAGCAACAAGGGTCGCCTTTTTTAATTTTAATTATTAAAATAAACTAATATTACCATATCAATATTCATTCTTTTAATAATTATATGATGAACTCCGTATATTAATTAAATAGAAGGTAACTGAAATGAATGATGATCATGAAACTGATACATAATTATAACTATAATAATTATAGTAATAGAAGTATATATTTATAATGAAAGAAAAAGGAAAACGTACCTACTGTAGAAGATAAGCAGGAGAGACTAGGGAGATAACAATTTTTATGACGTCAATGGAGGAACTTTTTTAGAGTTTAGCCTAATCTAACCCCTTTCTCCAACAAATTAATTATTAATAATACTTTAATGATAACATCAACTAAATTTTTATAGAAATGCTTTTATTTTTTCAAACCAAATAGGGTTTTTGTTTATTTAATAGCATTTCCAGCAACCCTAAATCTTGAATCTTGATATTAAAAGGTGACATGCTTTTTATTATGTCTATATTGCCCTTGTATAGTTTAACTTGAATCTTGATCCTAAACGTTGATGTTATTAGGGTAGTACTGCAGTGATTGATTCAAGATTAGAATATGCTAAATTCGTCTACCGACCTACAATACAAAAGAGTTATTCCTATGTAATTATGTATTAATAATATTTAGGAAAATTTGTCACGAATAATTTTACATATAACTCGAATAATCACTATTATTGATTATTTTTAAATATTTAATTTTTGTATATATATATATATATATATATATATATATATATATATATATATATATATATATATATATATATATATATATTTTGCTGACAATACCCCTTGTCACACTTTAATCGATTACGGTAGGTATCTACTAGAGGTGTTCAACAGGGCGGGTCAACCCAACGGGTGAAGGTGGGGTCACATTTTAACTGGTCATTAGCAGATCGGGTCAATAATGGGGCAAGACATTAACGAGCCTTGGTGTAGAGGGTCGGGTCGGGCCGGGTGGAAAAATTATAAGAATTAATTGCAAAAAAAAGTTACATAAGTGGATATTATTTTATTTTTTAATGATATTATTATATATAAGTTGATCGATCCAAGGGGCCATATAACAACATAAAAAAACTATTTTATGAACTTTTTAAAATCAGATCAAAGTGGGTCGGTTTTAAACGGGCTTTGACCCGCCCCGACCCGGTCCGTTTAATTTTTGACCCGACCCGGCTCGTTGAACACCTCTAGTACCTACTACCAAAGTGAGTATGGGTAGAGCAACGAAGAAGCATAAGGAAGAAGTAATTGTAATGGCTAGTAGGTATCTACAATAATGTAAATGTAAATAATATGGATAATTCACAACAGATGAGCAATAGGTTGAATTATTCAAGACAATCTTTCCTAATATTTAATCCATATTAAGATGTACAAGTATAATCATATTTGTATTGAGAGTATATATTATGTAGAAAATAAAAATTGAACTAAGTAAACAAGTTTATTGGAAATAAAGGAAAAAAATAATTATAAAGTGACGGAGAATAAGAAATAGAAGAATTAATTTCCTCATTTCCTTTTCAAAGGTATTTGAGTTTTCACTATAAAAACTAACAACAAGCTACAATTAATCAAATTAACCACTTGTGTATACAGTGATTAATCTATAGGAATGTGTTTGTGGAAGATGTAAAAACTATATGAAGAGTTTATAAAGTTTTTGATACGCTCAATTATAAATGAAAGACAAGAGTTTCTTAAGTTCAGAGATATGAATTTGTAGGACAAAAGCCTTATTTTTTGAATTTTCTTGCAATCCCATATAATAGAGTAATAATGCAAGTTACACTTCCTACAACTTATTTATTGTAACTGATAATTAATCAAGTATAATATAAAGAAACACCCATTGCCGTAACAACACGCAATCTCGTGAAACAAAGCTTCAATAAAATTATCGTCACGAAGCAGAGGCGTCCAGACCCGTGACATTTTTTCGTGCTGCACAAATTAGCTATTGTCTCCTAAAATGTCGCGTTGTACGACATTTGGTCACGCTACACGAACAACGAATATTACTATACCACAAGCTTGGATTGAAAGATGTTTATTTTAAGAAATAAAAGTTTTCCAATCTTATTTTAAGAATCTTTTTAGAAAAGAAAAGGCTTATTTTGTTCAAATTTTCCCATTTTGTATGGTGAAAGAGTATATACTTTTAGTCAAGTAGAAATAGATAATGCCCCAAAACAATACTTAGTACTACACTAACTACTCTAATAAAAATAAAAATAAAAGGAAAGCCGCATACTAACAATATTGCTAACTACCTGGTCCACTTTAGTGGAGAAATAGTTTTCTTGAGATCAAGGCTAATGTGATCACTTTTAAAGTCTGTGTGGTCACTTTGACTATTATAAGTGATTACTTTTAAAACTTATGTGTATCACTTTTAAAATCTATGTGATCACTTTTAAGACCTATGTGATCACTTTTAAAGTCTATGTGATCATTTAAGTTCACCACCTGAAGGAATGTGTCCGTAGACATTTCCGACAATTACTAAATATAAATATATAGGACATTTATGAAGATAATAAAGTTAATTATTATTAGTAATTGTATTTGCTTGCTAGAGAATAAATATAATTGGTGGGTCAATAATAATTGGTCCACGACTAATATAATTAATTCTATAAGGTCTTACAAAAGAATCAATTGAACGATAAATAACTCAGGCCCATTAGGAGTATGGGCTTACGATCCAATTAGGTTAACAAAAGAATCGGTTTCTTTTGACCTAGGTTACTAGTATTATATGAGGATATAATGCTAGTAGTGGAGAAGTGGGGATGATGGGTGTGAGTATTATAAATATGTTTATTTAAACTCTCACCATATACAATTCTCATACACAGTTATTGAAAAACCAGAAAAAGCAAGAGAAACAATCTCTTCCGTTCTAGCAAACGTTGGTGTTCAATTGATTCCGGTAGACTGAATAGAGGAGCAACGTTTGAGGCTCTACGGATTATCTTACTACGTTAATTCTTGTGGATTACACGCTACAAAGGTAATATAGACTAATCCTTTTTGTATGATTCATATGTCTGATTATGTTTATGATCTTGAGATAGATGTTAGGGAAGTGTTTCCTGAACTTCCGCTTTAAGCATCTATGAATCCCAACAGTGGTATCAGTTAAGCCTAATTCATAATATTCATATGATCTATATTAATCTGGAACAATATACAACCGTTTTTTTGCATGAAAATCAGTTTTTTTTATGTTAGTTGTTTGGAAGTTATTCATAATATTCATTTTCTATTGGATTTAAAAATAAATGCAAAAAAAAAAAAAAAAAAAAAAAAAAAAAAAAAAAAACTTGTTTTTCCTGATATTTGAAGCCATTCATGCCAAATATTGTATATCAATTCGAATTTGTTCGAATTCATCAAAAAAAAAAAAGAAGGGAACAAAAACCGGATGTAAATGCGTAGACCACGGGCTGTCTATGGTGGCGACGGTGGCCGGAGGAAGGCGGGCTGGTGGGGCAGTGGTGAACCGGCTCCTGGATGCGGCTGCTGGGTTCCCTTCTTCCCCTTGCTGTTTTCCTTCTTCTCAAACCACTCTCCATCACTTTCTTAAAGTTTTATGATGAAGATGGTTCCAGAAAATTAATGGGTTGGTCTTATTTGTATGCAGCTTCCGTTTTTTTTTGGAATTTTTTTTGTTTTTTTTTTTTTTTTATGTGCATATAACTATTAATTGAGTCTTAATTGATTTAAATAGTTTTTTTTTCCCTTAAACTAGTCTTACATAAATTAGTTAAGTTTGCTTAAAATTAAAGGATATTTTATTTGCTCTTAAATAGTCTCACTTAAATTAGTTAAGTTTGACTAAACATAAAGGGTATTTTATATGCTAATTGTTATGACCATTTAGTTTGATATATTACATTGTTATTGTCGTTTATAATATTTGATATTATTTTGACATGCTATGACTAGTATGGCCCAAAACAAAATTTATATATAAAATTAGGATAGTATATACGATCTGCGAATCGTTTGTTTTGAATGTAATTATATACGATCTGCGAATCGTTTGTTTTGAATGTAATTAAATACGATCTGCGTATCGTAATTTTTTTTATTCAAAGTATGTAATTACAAATGAAAGGAGTTTCAAGGAAGGTGATCAATGGAAATTCATGGAAGCTTCATGAAGATTAGTTTTTTTTAGGGGCCATACTAGATCATCTTTTATTCATACTTTTATTTGCTTTGAGCGTTTATTTTATTTTGGTCTTTGCTTGCATAAGTTAATGTATTGGTTAAATATGCTATGTGTTCACTTAATATTAACCATGTTAATTAACTTGAATCCCCATAAATAATATTGAGTTTTATTGTTTTTCCAAACAACACCTATAACCCTTTGATAATGAATAATACATTCTGCCAAAGCGAGGTATTGCTCATAATTCTTGGGATATGGGGTAAATTTTTTAAAAAAAAAATTTGCAAGTTCATGTTTGGTTTCACTCAACAAAATCATCAAAAACAAAGTTTTGGGTTTTGAAACTAAGAGATAGGATTGAACAAGAATTATCAATCTATCTACTAAGAATTATAATTGGTTATAATTAGTAAAACGTTTACTTACCTTAACTACTATAGTTAAAGGCAGGGCCAAAGTCCGTTTGACTGTAGTGGGAGAGGATCTTAGTTGTTATTTATTCAAAAGGGGATTTTAAATTTTGAATAAATTATTAAACTTGTTTAATTACTGCTTATTGATAGACTATTAATTTTGCTTTATTACATTGTTGTAGAAATCATGTCTGGTTCGACTAACAACAACACTCCTGCTTTTAATTTACGCTGTGTCTTGGAAAAAGACAAATTGAATGCAAACAACTTTCTTGAATGGGAAATGGCTGTGAGAATTGTTCTCAGAGCTGAAGGAAGGGAAAGTGTTCTTGACACTCCACTCCCTGAACCCCTGCTAGAAACTGCAACAGTTGCAGAGAAAAGAGCTAGGCAAAATCTCGAGGCCAATTCTGTGCAAGTAACATGTCTGATGCTTGCTTGCATGGAACATGATTTTCAAAAACGTTTTAACAATCTAGATGCCTACACAATAATCCAGCAACTTAGAACAATGTTCGAAAAGAATGCTCGATTAGAGAGATTTGAATCTAATTGTAAACTTTTGGAATGCAAACTGGGCAAGGGAAAACCCGTCGGACCCCATGTGTTCGCCTTAATAGGGCATTTTCAAGTCATGTAAAAGTTGGGTTTTCCTTATCCCAAAGAGCTGGCCACTGATATTGTGATCAGATCCTTGCCAGAAACTTTTGATGCTTTCAGATTAAATTTTTACATGCAAGGAGGGGAAGCAACCTTGCCAGAATTGCATGGTATGCTTGTTCAGGCTGAAAGGAGCTTACCTTCTGAACCCGCACTGAAAGATGTGCTCATGGTCAGAAAGAATAAAAAGTTCAAGAAGAAAGGGGTTCCTAAATGGAATGGCAATGGTAAGGTAGTTACCACTAATGCCTCTCCCAGACCAAAGGCTACTCCAAAGGCTAAAGTAGCAGCACTACATGAGTGCTACCACTGCCACAAGATTGGCCATTGGAAGAGGAACTGCCCCGTCTATCTGGAAGAAAAAAAGTCTGGTGCTTTATCTTCAGGTATATATGTTATTGAAATTAATTTGGCAACTTCTGCTTCTTGGGTATTTGATACTGCTTGTGGGTCTCACATTACTAGTAATGTGCAGGGTCTAAAAAGAAGTAGAAACTTGAGCAAAGGTGAGGTGGATCTCCGAGTCGGAAATGGAGCAAGAGTTGCTGCTTTAGCTGTTGGAGTTTATATTTTAACATTACCCTCTGGTTTAATCTTAGAACTAAATAATTGTTATTATGTTCCTGCCATCACCAAGAACATTATTTCAATTCCGGTTTTGGACACGGAAGGTTTTTCATTTACTATTAAGAATAATTGTTGTTCTGCATATTTAAATGATATGTTCTATGTTTCAGCTAAATTATTAAATGGGTTGTATGTGCTAGACTTAGAAACTCACATCTATAACATAGACAGCAAGAAACGTAAAACAAATGATTCAAACCCCACTTACCTATGGCATTGTCGATTAGGCCACATAAGTTCAAAACGCATAGAGAAACTTCATAAAGATGGGATTCTAAAATCATTTGATTTTGAATCATTTGGTGTTTGCGAGTTTTGTTTGATGGGAAAAATGACAAAGTCACCTTTCACAGGTACAAGTGAAAGGGCCAATGACCTCTTAGCTCTCATACATACTGATGTATGTGGACCTATGAGCACCATGGCTCGGGGTGGTTACATCTATTTTATAACCTTTACTGATGATGTAAGCAGATATGGATATGTTTACCTCATGAGACATAAGTCGGAGTCCTTTGAAAAGTTCAAGGAATTTCAAAATGAAGTAGAGAACCAACTTGGGAAGAAAATAAAAGCATTACGATCCGATCGTGGTGGTGAATACTTGTCTCACAAGTTTGATGATCATTTGAAAAATCGAGGCATACTCTCACAATTGACTCCACCAGGAACACCACAATCAAATGGCGTTTCTGAGAGGAGGAATCGAACTCTATTAGATATGGTTCGATCAGTGATGAGTCTTGCTGATCTTCCTATTTCATTTTGGGGATTTTCATTGGATACAGCTGCATTCACACTTAATAGAACACCTACCAAAGCAGTGGAAAAGACACCATATGAGATGTGGACGGGAAAAGTTCCGAAGTTGTCTTTTCTAAGGATTTGGGGTTGCGAAGCTTATGTAAAACGTTTAATATCTGATAAACTAGCACCTAAATCTGACAAATGTCTTTTTGTGGGTTACCCAAAAAAGACAAAGGGATACTACTTCTACAACCAAAGCGAAAACAAAGTGTTTGTTGCTCGCAATGGTGTTTTTCTAGAACAGGAATTTATTTCTAGAAAAACAAGTGGGAGTAATGTATATCTCGAAGAAGTTCGAGATGAGCAACAAATGGATAAGGTTAACACCTCATCAGAGGCGCCCCAGCATGATAATGCCCAGGAGGAAATGCATTCAATGCACTTACCTCCTACCGCCCCAAGTGGAGAAAATCCACGCGAAGTCACTCTACCTAATGAGGCTGAAACTTCTCTTGTTGTTCCCCTACGTAAGTCTAGTAGGACAATAATTCCGTCAAGAAGATATATTGATTTCCTTTTGACAGAAAACTCTGAAATAACCATGTTAGAATCAGAAGAGCCTACTAGTCACAAAGATGCTTTGGAGAGTCCTGACTCCGAAAAATGGCTTGAAGCCATGAAATCTGAAATGGATTTCATGTCTAAAAATCAAGTTTGGGACTTGGTTGATTTGCCTGATGGGGTAAAACCCATTGGATGCAAATGGATTTTCAAACTGAAAACAGACAAGGATGGAAACATTAGTGTTTTCAAAGCAAGGTTGGTAGCAAAAGGGTTCAAACAAATTCATGGTATAGACTATGATGAAACTTTTTCTCCAGTAGCCATGCTAAAATCCATTAGGATAATCCTTGCGATAGCTGCCTTTCATGACTTTGAAATATGGCAAATGGACGTCAAAACTGCCTTTTTGAATGGGTTCTTAAAAGAGGATGTGTACATGACACAACCACAAGGTTTTGAAAATCCGAAAAATCCAAGGAAGGTATGCAAGCTTAAGAGATCCATTTATGGATTGAAGCAAGCATCAAGGAGTTGGAACCTCAGATTTGATGAGGCAGTCAAAGAGTTTGGTTTTCTCAGAAATGAAGAGGAATCTTGTGTATACAAGAAGTTAAGTGGGAGTAATATCACTTTTCTGGTCCTGTATGTAGATGACATACTCCTCATTGGGAATGACAAAAATATACTTGAGTCGGTCAAGCAATGGCTTAAAAGTCATTTCTCTATGAAAGACCTGGGAGAGGCTGAGTACATACTGGGAATAAAGATCTATAGGGATAGATCGAAGAGACTTATTGGACTAAATCAAGAGACTTACATAGATAAGATTCTCACAAAGTTCAAAATGGAAAACTCCAAGAGAGGGTTTATTCCTATGCAACATGGCATTAAACTTTGCAAGACTATGTGCCCATCGAGTTCAGAAGAGTTCAAGCGTATGAATAATGTTCCTTATGCTTCTGCAATAGGATCAATCATGTATGCTATGATATGTACTCGACCAGATGTTGCATTTGCTTTGAATATGTGCAGCAGATACCAGTCCAATCCAAGAGATGCACACTGGATAGCAGCAAAAAACATCCTCAAGTACTTAAGAAGGACAAAGGATAAATTTCTGGTATATGGCGGAGCTAATGAGTTGTTTGTCACTGGATACACTGATGCAAGCTTCTAAACTGACAAAGATGACTTCCGATCCCAATCTGGTTTCATATTTTGTCTGAATGGAGGAGCTGTGAGCTGGAAGAGCTCCAAGCAGAGTTCAGTTGCAGATTCTACAACAGAGGCTGAGTACATAGCAGCAGCTGAAGCAGCAAAAGAGGCTGTTTGGATTAAAAAGTTCGTTAGTGAACTGGGTGTAGTTCCTAGCATTGAGAATGGCATCAAGTTGTATTGTGATAACGAAGGTGCTATTGCTCAATCCAAGGAACCTAGATCTCACCAAAAATCTAAACATGTTGAAAGAAAATTCCATCTTATTCGAGAAATTGTTGGAAGACAGGATGTAATAATAAGTAGAGTTGATACCACGGATAACATAGCAGATCCGTTGACTAAACCACTCCCTCAGCCGAAGCATGAGTGTCATACTAGGTCCATGGGGCTTAAGCATATAGGAGAATGTCTTTAGGTTGTTTACTTCATGTTTACAATTATAAAGAATTATGTTTACCATATGTTTGGAATGTTTATCAATAATATAAATAGTTTGTTTCTTATTTAATTGCTTGGTTTAGTATTAAATAATATGTCTATGTAATTTGTGTTTTCAATAGGATTATCGGAAACGTTTCGATAATGGAACCCTATAAGTGAACTGAAATCACAATTTATATAATGTCCCTAATCTAAATCACTAAATTGGACATAAGTGGTTTATTAAAGATTAGCATGTAATTAATTGATAGCTCGGTTCCATGGGCTATGGAAACATAGAGATGTTTAATCGATTACATGGGTGCATACCTGATGCATTGAGACTTGACCTAATCTGATTCGAAAGGGCAGAATCAAATCCTTATATTTAGTGGATTCCTTAGACATGAGTATGTCTTAATCACTACGAAATAATTAGTTTAACCTTGACGCTGTTAAACGTCATGCTGTAAAAGGAGGCTATAAAGGCAGTGATCAGGTGGGCTAAGAATTGAGTGGGAGTTATGGTCATACAAGAATGAATAAGTCCTCCTATGTGATAGGATTGGTGTGTAGGCCTCTTGATGAGCGAGAATTGAAAAATTGCATGGCCATGCGGAATAAGATTAAATGGTTAATCCTTAGTTGAACAATTCGAACTCAGAGATCAAGAAACATAATTTGAGAAATAACACTGTGTTGTCAAATTTCACATTAAGTGGCTTAAGGAATTTATAATTGTGCAATTGTCTTCGGACAAGTGGGAGATTGAAGGAATGTGTCCGTAGACATTTCCGACAATTACTAAATATAAATATATAGGACATTTATGAAGATAATAAAGTTAATTATTATTAGTAATTGTATTTGCTTGCTAGAGAATAAATATAATCGGTGGGTCAATAATAATTGGACCACGAATAATATAATTAATCCTATAAGGTCTTACAAAAGAATCAATTGAACGATAAATAACTCAGGCCCATTAGGAGTATGGGCTTACGATCCAATTAGGTTAACAAAAGAATCGGTTTCTTTTGACCTAGGTTACTAGTATTATATGAGGATATAATGCTAGTAGTGGAGAAGTGGGGATGATGGGTGTGAGTATTATAAATATGTTTATTTAAACTCTCACCATATACAATTCTCATACACAGTTATTGAAAAACCAGAAAAAGCAAGAGAAACAATCTCTTCCGTTCTAGCAAACGTTGGTGTTCAATTGATTCCGGTAGACTGAATAGAGGAGCAACGTTTGAGGCTCTACGGATTATCTTACTACGTTAATTCTTGTGGATTACACGCTACAAAGGTAATATAGACTAATCCTTTTTGTATGATTCATATGTCTGATTATGTTTATGATCTTGAGATAGATGTTAGGGAAGTGTTTCCTGAAATTCCGCTTTAAGCATCTATGAATCCCAACACCACCACCACCACAAAACACAATCCCCCTTTAAAAGATATCACATAAGCCTTAAAAGTAATCACATATGCTTTAAAAATGATCACATAAGCTTTAAAAGTGATCACATAATAAAATAAAAATGAGCACATAGGCCTTTTAAAGTGATCATATAGGTCTTTAAAAAGTGATCACATAAACCTTAAGAAAGTGATCACATTAGCTTTAAAAGTAATCATATATAAAATAACATCCTAATTTTAGAACAATGTCCTAAACAAGAATTTATGATGCAAGAATTAATAATATCAACGTTTTATAATTTTCTATTATATAATTAAAGATTATTAACGACTGAATAAGTGCATTAAATAGTGACTAAAAGTAAAATACAAATAAATCTTAGAGACTTAGGGAGTAAAAACACTAGTGTAGCAATTTAGTACTAGTTAGCAAGAGTATTTAGTAAATCACATTCAGTTAAAGGTCCTTTTCACATTTTAACTATGGGGATGTTTGCAAACACTGAATAGCTGGTAGCTGAGTTGACCAGCAGATTTTTATTAACTTGTTTAACCAGTTAATTTTAAATTTATTTCTTTAAACAGCTTGTTTAAAGACAATTTATTTATAACAATAAGTTATTTCAACCAGCTTATTTACCAAATATTAACATTGATTTGACAACTCAACCCTCTAATTGGATCAAAACAAACTAAAATTGTTCAATAAGCTATTTTGCCAAACGCTTCCTATTTAATGAAACCACATTTAATGATAGGTCATCTTGAAGTACTAGCTAGCAAGAAATACCATAATTTATTTGATAAATTAAAATATTCATCAAGATGTCACAAAATAAGAAAAACCAATTTTTATGAAATTAGAATTAAAGAAAGTATCTTTAGTTCTTAAAGTTTTCAAGGGAAAAGAAAAATGTTTCAAAAATTCAACATTAGATAAAGGAATTTGATATTAGGATATAAATCGTTGTGAGAGATAGTCTCTCCAAAAGACGCATTAAATATATATGAGTTAACTAGCTCAATTAATACAAATAAAGAGAAAAATACAAATAAAGAGAAAATAAGAATGTGAGCTTCTTATTTTGAGCTTGTCTAGAGTAGCTGTATTAGGAAAGATAGATTAGGCGTATGATACGTACACCCTAGTTTTAAAATCTTTCTAGCTCCTGTAGGCTTATAGATCGTGGCAGTAGCACTCTTGAAATTAGATGACTACAGATTACAATACCCGCAATGGCCAATCCATGTTTAAGTGCTAGCATTGAACTACTTCTTGTAACAAGCACATCATTAAGTTGCAATACTTTGGCCCAAAAGTTTTGGGGCGTTCTTCCTTAACAAAGTCCACATCTCCATAGCTTGCTCTGGTCCAGTGACCCATACTCCTGCTGCAACTCAACAAAAAGAAGATTTGGAAAGGGGCTTCTCATAATTCATACATTCATTATCAAAGTGATTTCTTTAAGCATATATACGTGCATATACATGTACATATTCACATGTCAAGTAAATTATACAAAACATTCTGTGGGAAGCCTACAACCCCATATGAGTTCTTAGCAAGAGTTATCGACTGCTTCGGGAAAGAAAAAATAGAAGATTAACCTGAGGTTCTAATTATAAACTGCACAACTTACTGAAACTCATTGCTTGTCAAGTGCTCTACAGCTTTCAACATATTCAAATTGTATAGGCTTCTAAATCCCTGGGGCCTGAAAAGCACAGATGAAAGCCTTCGGATCATGCAGAACACAAGGCTCAATACCCTAACTTGAATCATTTCGACCAACTCCTTGTGAGACACTTCGAGAACGTCTTTTCTTTGACGTGGCCTGTCAAGTCATTGATACATTTCTTAGCACAACACTCCAGCTTTTGCAAGAGAAAACTATCAGTCGTTATAAAATATCACTACACCTTGCCGTATGTAGTGCAACATGAACAATATGAGAGCTAATCCGAAATATAATAAAAAAAAAAAACTTCCACAACAAAATAGCCAACACAAACATAATTGCACAGTTACATAACAACATTTAGTTTGGTCTGCACACAATTTGCTGAAGACTATGACCGACAGCTGGGCAACATTGGTTAAACAATATAATGTCATTAATTTCATTAATACCCATTACTTTAATCATTACAGATCACCTAAATTATAGTTAATTATAATTTAAAACAGTTAAACAAGATGATCAACTACTAAATTATTTCATTATCCATTTAAAGTACTCATATAGTGCAATAATTGCATAGTAATTGTAGTTCAACAACAAAAATGCTCAAAACTCTCCTTATGTGATTTTATTTTTTTTCAAGAAATTCATAGCATAGGCCGCGATTCGTGTCATTATTCCGTTATAGCCGTTTTCCGGGACATCGTGACCGTTTCCGCAAACACATCCACAACCGCGTTCTTTTCATGGCTCCAAACAGTCCCACTGATTATTTTACTGAGAATAGTTCCAACTTTGGGACATGCCTTCCAAAATTGGTCCTAAACCTAGATTTTACTGTCCAGCAGGATAAGATAAAAGTGTACGTGGAAAGTTTTGGTTAAAGCAGTTTAATTTCCTCCTCATTACTCACTCCACAATACCCACCCTCCCAGCTGAAGCACCATCATCCATGACAGGCCACCTGATGGAGCCCTCTGCAGCTAAGGCTGCCACCACTGACACCATCACCCCAAAACAAGCATCTCTCCTCTCTTATCTTCCTCATCAATTTCATTCGCCCATTTATATATTTAAACACAATTGAAAATTAAAGTCCAACTTAAAATGATCAACAAAATCATCAATCCCTTTGAAAGTGTCATAGTCGACCTTGCAAAATATTATAAATATTTAAGCAACCATGGTAGTCTAGATCACCAAACGCTTCTTCATGACAATGCAAATACTTTGCAATGGATTGATACTTAGTCCTTTTCAGTACTCTGCAAACACTGCATCACCTAAGAAACATCGTTCTGTCATGACTCAAAAAGTTGTTAGAAACTTGAGGATTGTCACAAGTGTACTGAATAGATAGATAAAAGTTGTTCCTTGTTTCATTTTTAGGTTACTGAAGTCAAAACAGGTTATTAACAGTGAAACATCGCACTGGATTACATATTTGAATCACAAGCTGAACCACAAATTCAATAACAAAATACAAAGAAGACGGCGATTGCAACATCTTATCAATGCACCATAAGCTTCATAAACCAACGTAGTCACACAACTTGAACAGAATACACAACCAATTCTTCAAAGTAACCTGATTTGAGCATCTAGTGAGTAATATGACTAAAATTTTAAGAGCATACCTTATCAGATAAAGGTGGTAGAGAGGCCTGGCGTGCAGCCTTCTCAGGTGTTGTTAGATGATGTATCTCTTCGATGTGACCAGCTATATCCTCAAGAAGCTGCAGTTCGTTTTTCCCCTTCTCCCGGTGCTCCAAAGAGCTCTTGAGCTTGTCTTTCTCTTCCTGAACAGCCCTCAATCTCGCTCTAAGCCATCCAATTTCACTGTCTATTTTCAGTCTCTCGAGATCAACAACTGATAAAGTATTGCGCCGTAAATCAGAGACAAAACTTCTATCCGGTGAGCTGCTAGCTGTTGGAAACCGATCAACTATGTCTGAGGAGCTTCTATTAATCTCTAATTCAACCTTCAAACTCTTGTCAGCAGAACCATCAAACTTCTGAGAATCAGATGACCACAATGGAGATTCATGTTTTCTAGCTACATTATAAGCATTGTTATGCATGAGAAGTTGGCAATCTTCCATCTCATCAGTATTTTTGGAGACACTAGATTTGGAATCAATGATATAGACATCATGTACATGAGGCTCCCCATCAGAAGGTTTTACTACATCACATATTGTTCTCTGCTGAGGATAAACATCACTATTTTTACCTTGAGAGCTGCTTGACTCACACAGCTGAGGATAGGTATTCTTATCTGTAGATAGCATTCCCTTTTCCTGTACATCTTGAATAGTTTCATCATCGCTATGTGGATAACCTGGAATAATACTTGAACGCTGAGAACATTCTGGTTCATTTATAACTTGAATATCATGGTCTGGTTGAAGGATAGACGATTCTTTCCCCTCAGGCAGAGTGGAAATTTGCTTCCTAACATGGGCAGGGGTATAACTAGGATAGTTGCTCATATTCTCAAACCATCTCCGTTTATCTATTGATTCACTGAGTTGCTGCAGAATCAGCATAGGATCCGCAGAAAAATCAATAATAGAGCCCTCATTCTGTCCTTGTGTAATATTTGACTGGCAGTCCAACCCACTATTTTCTTGGAACACCTTCCTATAGGCTTCAACTTCCTTCTCCAAGAAATGTTTTTCCCGCTCTCTCCGGACAATAATCTCTTTAAGTATATCCATTTCTTCAGCATCATAAATTGATTTTTCTTCAATTATCCTTTGATACTGTCGAGCAGCAATTTCAATGGATGCCTTCTCCTCTTGCAGTCGTGAAATCATGGCCATCGTTTCATCTGCAGCTGTGGCAGCAGCAAGTCTCTCTTTCTCTAGCTCAGTGCACAATGCAACACGAGCAGCTTGCTCTTCCTCAAGTGCTAGTTCCAAAATCCTGATTGCACTTTCAGCTTCACCATCAACCCCATGCCCATGATCTAGCCTCAAATTGTTCTTGAGGTTCTCAGAAGATATTGCGTTTTCATAAATGAGTTTATTCTCATCAGTTACATGATGGGACTCAAAATCTGGTACTGTCCTTTCTGGAACAAAAAAGGATATTTGTCGTGTAATACATAATACTTGAAAATATCAAGAGGCATATGAAGCATCTAGATACAGTAATACAAAATAATCATTTTCCTGCATATTATAGAAAAAAAATTCTAAAAGACAAAGCACATGAAGGAACTTGGTTCTATATTGTAAAGTCAGAGGATTGGTCCCACTTAAGAGGGCTAGTCAAATCCAACAATGGAGCTATTTGACAAACAAAGATTTAACACATGATTAGGCCAATACCTCTAGGGTGTGTTTGGATAACAATTTTTGGAGAGAAAAAAAAAGAAGGGAAGGGGAAGGGAGGGGAGGGAAAGGAAGGGGAGAGAAATGCAAGGTAAGTCTCCCTTGTTTGTGTAAGAGGTAAAGGAAGGGAATGAGTATGATCCCTCCAAATATTTCCACGTTTGCAGAAATTGTAACCATGACAAAAATTATTCAAGTAATAACTCCAAATCCCTCCCTCCATTTTTGTTATCCAAAGGAGGGATCCTACATCCTTCCAGTTCCTTTTTGTTATCTAAAAGGAGATCTCATCCCTCAAAGTCGCTTCCCTTCCTTTCACTCGTTTTCCCTCGATCCAAACACACAGTAAATCCAAAAGGGTGTCTTTTGGATAACGTGTAAGAAGGCAAGGATGGGAAAGGAGGATAAAGGAAAGAGAGGGAAAGGAGATTATTGAGTTTTCCTTTCAAATCTTTCAACAGTTTGAAGGATTATTAATGATACAATATGTACGGATTTCTTCCCTCTGATTCCCTCTCTTCCATTTTCTTCCCTCGCATTTTGATATCCTAATGAGGAAATATCATCCCTCTATTTTTCTCCCTTTCCTTTCCCTCTATTTCCTTCCATACAAACATATTGTTAATGTCAAATAAATTGCAAATAGGAGCAGTTTGAGAAGGAATGTATTATCGAAGTTGAAATACCTGCCGATACAATGCACGTTCAAACTATTAACATAAATACATAATATTCATGTATATATCATTTTACTTACTGAAACAAATAAAGTCTTGATTAACTTAATCAAAGACTAGTATCCAAACAAAAAAACACATAATCCATTCAGTTAGTCAGCCCCATTATTTTAAAGTCACAAAAAGCACATTCATCCAGCAGATTAACGCACAGAGTCACAAAAATTACAGCGGATAGAATGTTTAACATGTAACCTAAAAGGAGAAAGAGGAGATTACCGTGGAAGTTGAAGAGTGTTGAATTTTCAACAACCTCTAATATACTAGGATCAGAAGTAGACCGAGGAATGGCACGGGTGTCAGACCTCAAGTGATCATAAGAAGAGGATGATGTAAGGATTCCATACTGAATGCTTTCTCTGCGACCACGCCTAAGGCCAACTCTTGGCCTTTGAGTAGCAGCAGTCTTGGTCTTAATGTCAAACTCACCAAAGGAGTTTGAAGCAGAAAGAGTGTGTTGAGAGCTTCTGGAATCAGAGCAACAACTGCAGGATGCTTCACCTTCTAACTCAAGCACACCGCCATCGGAGATTGTTTCTCTCAAAAGCTTAAAGTTAAGTTGGCAGGGCTGGTTTCTGGCTAGAATGGAATCAAAGGGAAACTTGGTCTTGACAGACAGCTGAACAGAGGAAATGGTATTGGTGGGGAAATCAAGTAAGAGGCGCTGGAGACAGGGAGATTGTCGAGTAAGAACGCCAAAGAAGCCATTGCAAGGGCATGGGAGGGTTAACCCAAAGAAGGCAAGAAATTTAGCCAAAAAAAAGGCCACTGCAGAAGAACATAGGAGGAAGAAGGCAATAGCCAGGTCAAGAAAGGCACCAACTAAAGTAGACAAGGTCCATGACCGTATAATAACTTGGCATGCCATAGGCATATGGATTAATAAGTTTATGACAACGAATAATGTGAATAGTGAATAGTGTGCTTCACCTGCAATAAAATTATAAAATCAAACACAAAAGTAAAGTAAATAAACTGAAAATATTGATATTGAAAACAACAAGCTCAACAACATAAGAGTAATTGAATTAAAAGAAACAAAAATAGCAAGAAGAAAGATCAAGGCAGATAACATAATCGAGTTAGTTAAAGCAAGCAACAAAAAGAGATATTACATACATAATTGAGGGAGAGAGAAATTCAGAGGATACCAAAATGAGCAAGATTGAACGTTGAGGTAAAGAAGACCAGGGAGAGTCGAGACTAAAATTGAGATTGAAATTGAGACTGAGATTGAGATTGAGATTGAGATTAAGATTGAGATTGAAAATGAGATTCACGGGTTTATCGTGGAAGATTGAATGATGTTGAAGAAAGGTAATTTGAAAACTAATTAGAATTTAGAACCCTAGAAATTAGAATTGATAGAAAATGGAAAAGGAGACTACAGTATAGATTGATTCCAGCACCGTCTTGTTCCTACTTCCTAGTCTCACGCCAACACAACACGTGAGATATTACCTTCCACCACCTCACTCTTTCTTACCACCCAAATAACAGCCATCTAATCTAATGACTAATATTAGGTAGCGTTTGGAAATTAAAAATTAAATTGAAAATTTAGAATTTAATTTTGAATTTCTAAATTTTGAATTTTAATTTTAAATTTATTATTTAGAAAATTTTAGAATTTACAATTTCATAATTACAAATCCTAAAATTTGTTTGGAATCAATAAGATTTTCAATTTCTAAGTTTTAAATTCTAACATTGTTTGACAAAAATGAAGAATTATAATTTTCATAATGACTAATATTAATGTATTTAATTTAATTTAATGAAAACTTTTAATATTAAAATCTAAGTGTTTAGCTTTTGTAAATCTCAATTCTCACTATTAATCTATCCACTCTTGCATGTCGAAATTCTTCTCACTTAAGATTAAAAAGCACATTGTTATAACTACTTCGAATATGGAAGTATCCTTGCACTCCCCCACCTCCCACAATTAGAAATCAAAGTGTATACTAATAGTTCACTATACTAATAGCTCACTATATCCAGCTTGGCCTATCCATTTCAAATGAGCAATTTATCTTACGATAAAAGGAAATTTCTACTATAAAGGTCACTTTTAATATCTTTTAAAGATCTCATTTTTATCTCTGATTTTTTAAAGGTTTAAATAACCCCTTACTCGTTTAATATGTTATCTCTTTTTTTCAAAAAAAAAAAAAAAACACATGTCACACAATAATTATTTCTATTTTTATTTAAAATTACTAAAACAAAAACTAAACAAAATTTCAAAAAATATATTTAAAAGCTACAATTTGTTAAAAATTTTAAAAGAGAAATGAGTCTATGACTTCAAGATCATCTTCATTTGCAAAATTGACATGCATTAACATTTAATAACAAAGGTTTTCAAACTGTATAAATTAAAAAAGGTAATTTCTGCTTTAGGCAAATGTAATATAATTGAGAAAAGCATTAGAAAAATTCAATAATCATCATAAAAAGCAAGATCAAATAACCACATCTCTCTCACCAAATCCCGCATGACTTATTGTAAATGTCTTCGTATAATAAGAGAAATACAATAGGTGCACAACATTTTAAATTCATTGATGTAGAACAAATTATTCTAACATTGTCCTCAAAGTAATCAATCAGGGTAGAAACATTATTCTTTTCAGACCTACCATTTGACTTTTAATAGACTCGGCTCGAATACAATGTTAAATTAGATTGAATTTATTGACAATGCTAGTATATAATCACAAAAATACGAGAAGCACACACTCTTTAAGCTAAGGATATATCATCTAAAAACCACATGACAATATTAGAAGAGCTCTAATAATTCATAAAGTGTAAACACATTTTATTTTTTAATATAGAACAAAATTACCCTAAAGTGATTAGAAACAATTCATTATCCACAGATCATAAAGCATTCCATTATTCAAGATTATTTATGATTCACCACCGATAGAGAAAATCCACAAATTATCATCGAAAAAGGAATCTTAATAATTTGGAAAAGTTAAAATTTTTGCTGCATCTTATGATTTTACATTTAATCTTAATTAGAAATCCCTCAAACCAGCATCAAATACAAATGTCTCAACCAATGAGTAAAGGTGGTTATTGTTGGTGGGTCAAGACTTTAGGTGATCGGAGGCCCGCTAAAAGCCTTAACTCGGCCCATGTTAAAAGGGTCAAGCCTATTAATTTTTTTGAAGGGTTAGATTTAAGGAAATTTTAAAAAAATAAGACGTTTTACTAAATTTATTCAAAAATAAGTCTTGTTCAAACTTTTTTCCCAAAATAAGTGTCCTTGGCTCCAAACCTAGGTTTGGCGTATACTCGCTATTACTAACAGCGAATTAAAAGAATGGTCAAAAATTTAGTCAAGGGTAAAGTCGTTGCTACCAACAGCGACATTATGCGTTGACTGGTCAACTGTTATTTCGCTGTTAGTAATAGCGACCTTATGCTTGACCTGGTTTGACTTTTATTGACTTTTTTGTATGATTTAAACTAGCCGTTGTAAAATTGAAAAATAACCGTTATGAAGTTAAAAATAGCCGTTGTTATTATATTATACAAATAACTCCATCATTTCCCTACTTTATTATATTGTATCCAAACTCCATCATTCTTGTTCTAGTTAATCGATTTTGAAGGTAACATAAAATATTATGTGAGTATTCTTCTCAATTTATAAATGTTAATATTATTTTTGAATGCATACTTATGTTACTATATCATATATGTTTCGTAGATGTCACCATTCTATTGAAGAGCTTTGTAATTTTGGTTATGAAGTTGACATGGATTCGTTGAACATGAATGGAATTGTGTTGAATTTTCAAGAGCATTTTCCCTATTTGAATATGATTGTTTGTTTGATTTTGATTAAATTCATACTTAATTCTTGGCGGAATGATTCATCGCCGAAAACTCCGAGTAATTAACATCATTTCATTCATAATAAACATGTAATAATACGATAAACATATATACACAACTACATATATATTACAAAATATACACAATAGTCCACGTGTTACAAATATTCAATATATACAAAACGTTACTAACGTTTAATATATAAAAACAATATACTATAATGCTAATCCTTCTCATGTACCATGTCTAAATGTGACGGTTTATGACGCCTCCTACGATAGTAAGAGGCGGTCACATGACGCTCGGGTAGGAGAGGTGATTGATGTTGGGATGATACAACACCCTGTGAAGAGACGAACATCGGCATAATGAGGAGATGACCCCTGAGCGTCCATAGTGGTGTCAGGAACAGCGACTTCTGGAATGAAGTGCTGAAACTATATCCTTAGGAGTATGCCTTTGGCACTCTCCCGTACAGGCTCCTCCTGGCTGGAGTTGACGACAGTTGCAATGCCCTATGCCTGCATTGAATTTGGAGTTAATGAAATCTATAATATGTAAGTTATATGGATAATAATCAATATGGAAGAATACTTACATACTGTGTGATCGTCGGTGCTGCGGGAGCGTACTGGGCGGCTGCGATGATACCTCGTAGTGTCATCCATCAACGAGTGATGGAGAGGAACCACGGCATGTAATCCGCCGTAGTAGGTTTGCCTACAGCATCGATCGGCGCACCTTGGGCCAGCAGCTCTAGCCTGTGATCCCAGCGAGTGATATGGCGTCGGTTGATCTCCAACCAGTTCTTGGGTTTCTGACCCTTGCGTGAGCTGTGAAGGAGCTCCGCCTCTGTGTTACAAGGCGGCGGGATGCCCTGTGCCATCCCAAATTGGCGCAGTACATGCTCAGAGAGATGCACTTCGACTATGTCGAAGCATATCAAAGGTACAGATGCTCTTCACGCCCCTGACAATATCCCTGTGTACTGAGGCAATGCAGCGTATGACTCAACGGGGTAAGGGTCCCATCGAAACTACACGTGAAAATGTAATTAATAAATTACACAATGTGATATTTACAAGACTAGTAAGTGAAGCCTTTACCTGGTCAGCTCGAAGTAGATCCAATCGATCGCAATAGAAGCCCACGCCAGATCCTGTGTGAGTCCTTATACGTCTATCAAAAGACCACCGCGATCCATACGACACATCTAGTGGTGGAAGAATTGATGGCGCAAATGCACCACGTCCCACAGTCATCATCGGTTGCCCAATGAGAATGTGCTCCCACGCCCAAAGCTATGAATTACAAATATAAGTAAGTAAACGAAACATAAGAACAAATTAAGAAACAAATCAATAACATGTAAAGGTAGTATTACCTGGAGAATAATTAGGGGCCCAACGATCTCCTTCATGTTCTTTTGTGAAGCGCCACATTGTCTTCTATACAGATAACCTAGGGTTGCGGAACCCCAGCTATAACCGGAGATGACCTCCCATAGTGCATCAAGCAACGTCAAGTACAAAAGCTGTACCTTGTTGCCAGTCTTATCGGAGAACAAGACAACACCAATTAGATATAAGAGATACGCCTTCTGCACTTTCAAGGAGGTGCGAGAAGTTATGCGCAAGCCATGTTACGCGCAACCCACTCCCTTTGGATACCTCTAAGGGAGGTCGGACTCCTAAGACCCTATGAACTATATCTCGCCAACAATCGAGTTAGGATCCAATGGTACATACGACATGTCCCTCGATAGGAAGCTGTGTAAGCATAGTTACGTCAAGTAGAGTGATAGTAGCTTCACCTAGAGGTAGGTGGAAGGTATGTGTATCTTGGCGCCATCGCTCGACTAAAGCCATTACTAAAGCCCGATCCACTCTCCCATAAGCGATGAGGTGGAAGTCATACAACCTCGCTCTCTGAATGAACGGAATGATCCGTGCGTCAATCTGCCACGGAGCAGAGTCGGGATGCCTGGTGTATATGGTCTCTATGTCGAACACCTAAACGCAAAGATTATATTAGCATAAATTTAAAGTATTAAGGCATATACATTCAAAATATTAACTTAACTAACCTGGACATCCTATAGTACACTGCTCCTGTGATCCGACTGCATCTTCAGCACACTAGGGTCGCGAGGGCCTGGAGCTGCTGGATCCATCTCTACTGTAATTCAATAATAACTTAGTTGTATTAAGGCATATACATTCAAAATATTAAGTTAACTTAGTTGTTTAATTATGTTATTTATTTGTTTCCATGTTTGAGTTGCATGCAAACAGTTTACGTCTTCCCCCAACATAGTTAACATTGCTACTACTTGATCGAATTGAACCATTCCAAAAAGATAGAACAATCACACGAAATGAAGCCATTTCTACAACAATACGTACAAAATCAGCATCACCATCAAGTTCATAAGAAAGCAAGTACATTGTTCAACAACCCTCACAACTAGAGTTCACAACATTCATAACAACATTTAAAAACAAGGAACATTGATTATTGACAATATACATTAATTTACAAAATTAGGGTTTGCATTCAAACATTCTCTACATTAAATTCAAACATTTTCTACATTAAATTCATGAACAAACAACCACATTATGAAAATCATAGAAAATAACAAGTACATTTGACATATTTATAGAGTTTAAGTATAAATGACCACTATAAATGACATACTTTTTAAAAACAAAAAGAACTAAAAAATTTACAATAAAAAGGTACCTTAATAAGCTGTAGTTCACCAAGAAGTAGTAACTTGCAAGTTTATGAACCTGTAATTTTGTGAAAGTTGATGAAGAAATATAAAACCTAAATTTTCGAAAAAAGAAAAAATAATTATTACCTGAAGTGAATGTAGGAAGATGACAGAACTAATTAGTAGTAGGAACTTGGAATTTGATGAGATTAATTGAAGGATTAAAGTTGATTTTAATGGTGGAAAGAAGAGGGAGATTTTCGTGAGTTGTGTATCTTAAACAAAGTTATGTGAAATGAGGTAGGAGGAAGGAGGAAGAAGACTGTTGTATTTAGGGCCAATAACTCGTTGTTACTAACAACGACTTCACCTTTGACTGAAGTCAACGCCTTATTTCGCTATTACTAACAGCGACTTAATATTTGACTCAAAATTTCAGCAAATGTTAATTCGCTGTCAATAACAGCGATTATATGCCAACCCTAGCTTTGGGATCAAGGACCCTTATTTTGGGAAAAAAGTTTGAACGAAGCTTGTTTTTTTACTATAGTTATTAAAAATTATTTTTTTTTTTCAAATTTTCCAGATTTAACTTGTCTGTCAATTTTTAAAATTAGCGGGTTGGGACGGACTTTTAACGGGTCGTCTTCATACTTATGTAATATCCGAAATATTTTCACGAAAAAAAATTAATTAATAAAAAAATAGAAAAATAACTAATTAATAATGTAAAATCAAGAAAGTTAAATTAAAAAAATAATTTTGTTAAAACAATTAAGTTACACATTTAAAACAAATACTTTTAAATAAAATAAAATAAGATAAAAAAATTTAGGAGTGGTTTTAATATAAAAAAAAGAATTTGAAAAAACCAATTACACTTTAACTACCGGATCCTATTTCCTAATATAACTTCCTTATTCCTCCACTTTTTTCCACTCTCCCCATTTTATTCGATTATTACCACACTTTACAACTATAAATTAAACCATTTTACACTTTAACCCATTCATTCTTTTAATTTTCTTTTTTTTTCCTTGTTATTCTTTTTCACTCATCAACCATTTGTCTTTTTTTACATCTATTATTATCAATTTCTTATTCTTCTTTCTAGTATTTTTTTTTCAATTTAAAAAATTACAAACAACAATTATATTTGAAAGGTCAACTTCGTAAGAGAAGTTTGATAGGAGCATACATTTATATTCTAGGCTTGTTTCACAAGGTAATTCTCAATGTGCATCTAATAAGTGCTATCCCGTTAATATTATGTGCTAAGTGATAATTGATATGTTTTTATGAAAAACGTAATTTTGTATGATATTATATTTTTTATATTTTCTCAAAATGATATTTACTACTATTTTGTTACATATTTAATTTATAATATTATTATATTGATGAAAGTTATGTTATTATTTTAATAATAATTTTACATGCGATTGAATTTGGGAGAAAAATATTTATGATATTAATTATGTTGCCACCAGTTGATATTGAAATGGTGATTTGAAAAATAGAGTACAGTGGGATATTATTGAGATATATATGTATTAGGAAATTTATGATCATAAAGTAAAATAAATAATGTATGTTTGATTATATGTTTGTGTGTTTGCGGCTAATTATTAAAATATATTAAATCACGTAAAGTGAAAAACGAGGGAAATGAAGCTCTTATATTTATTGTGATCCAAGTATAAGGGTGATGAACAGGTTGCCCTATTTGGTTAGTATAGCTGCCGACATGTATTATTATTTCTGCTACTTGATACGATATTTGGTCTTCCTTCTATATGTTATGATCCAAGTAGAAGGGTTGTGCATACTAGGATTACCTGCGACTACTCTGTTGGCCTTGAATTATTTGGGGTGACGACCTCTTGATGAAGTAGGTATAGGGGTAAAACCTTCGCCTACTGGCATTCTCGTTCCGTCAAATTAATAATTGGATATATGTGTTGTCATCATTAAATATCAAATAAATTAATTGGTTTATGTGATATTATATTGTTTTCACAAAATGTCTTTTCAACTCAGCTATGTATTATTTTCTAAAATTATATTCAGCTCGATTATAATTTATATTTTTCAAAATTCTTTTCAAACTAAATTGTTTTACGAGATAAAGTTGGAATTACTCAATTTCCTGATTTTTTTTAGTTTTTCCCTTGTTTTTCTTGTATTTTTATTTTGCAGATGATTGATATCACGTGGGGTTCGTGGAGTAAGGTTCACCTAGATAATTAGTTTTTATTAGACTCATGTCCCAATTAAATATCACTCCCAGTTGTAAAATAATTATTTAGTTGTTAAATTGTATAGAATTACTTTATAGTTGTTGAGCCTTACATTTATTTCTTATTAGGAATAAATGTGTGGGTAACGTTCCCATAGGTTTGTTTATGTTTTTTTTTTTTAAATTCTTTTTTAAAATTAGACTTAATTATGATCTAAAATATTACCCCATATTGAATGAATGACCAACAAAGATAACCAATTATTGTTACATACATTCCCAATTTCAAATTATCAAGCTTATAAGATCAATGAGCAAAACGCGTCATTGTGTGAGGATAAGGATTATTAATCATCTACTTTATCGGTAATTTGCACCGAACCAACAGTATTCAATATTGACATTAAGAACATGATTTTATAATTGGTTAATAAGATGATGATTTTTATATATGGGTCGGGTTGGGAATCAAATTTGACCCGCCTCAACCCGTATAAAATAATGTGACTCAGTTCGACCCGACTTGTTTAGAAATTGCCCGAATACCTATGAATATGATCAAGAGTTAAAGAGACAATTGAAATGTAAGGAAGAAAAGATCAAATGTTTCCAAGGTTATAAATATAAAATAAAAAAGAATATGACCAAATAAGGGGTCACATTTCTTTTTTTTTTTCTTTGATGAATATATATAGGGTTTAAAAATTAATCATAATATCGTCTTATTTCAAAGCGAAAATAGATTGAGGTGGTTGGGGCATGTGCAGAGAAAGACTTTCGATGCCCCTGTGAGGAGGGTAGAAAACATTATAGTAGAGGGTAAGAGGAGTCGAGGAAGACCCAGGAGAACTTGGGAAGAGCAAACAAGTGTTGACTTGCATGAATTAAATCTCTCTGCGGACCTGATTAGTAATAGGAGTTGTTGGAGACGCCGAGACACCATATCCATGTCTTAGATTTTTGATGTCTTAACCTCTTGCTTTTCTCGTTTACTTTCTATTAGTTGTTTGTTTTCTTTTTGTAGTGGTTTTGCTTTTGTTTTATTTATAGGCCTTTAAGTTATCTTTCCGTGGTTATTACGTCTATTTATCTTCCTTGAGCCGGGGACTCCTTTAGTCGCAGTCTCCTTTATGGGTATGAGTTGCCCCCATCTTCCTTCCCCAGACCCTGTCCTCATTCTATGAGCGGGATACACTGGGCAGGATGATGATGATGACCGTCTTATTTAAAAATGAAAAAATTTCCCCTCAAAAAATAAGAAAAATTTTTTAAAATTTAATTTTTATTGATTTCGCTACAATAAATTTAATTTTAGATTAAACATGAATAATCTCAAATTCCAACCATAAGAGGTGCTTACTAAGAATATACGGATATACCAAATTAATCTCTTACCTATACAATAAGTAAGTTTATATTTTGAATTTAGCTTTTATTTTTAAATATTTGTTTTTTTCTAGCAATTAACATTGGACAATAATATTATTGAATAAGCGACTCTAAAATTAAGATTATTGATAATAAAAAATAGAGATTATTATATAAAATCAATAAAAAATTAGATTATTGTATTTAATTTTTAATTTTTTCTAATTAATTCCCTTTCTATTTCCCTGATTTTAACCCTAATTTTTACCTCACTTCACAAACATAAACCCTAGCTCCCCAATTCGCTTTACCTCAGCACGGATTGGACTGCCACCACCCTAGTAAGCTACAGTCAGGCTCACTGGTCGCTACTCACCAACGCCGGTCTTCCCTTACAGTCGCCTGTCTCACTGTCTGGTATGGATAAATCCAAATGTCAAGAATGTTCAAAAATTCTTGTTATCTAAGAATTAATTTTGGGTTTGAGAGTTATAGTTAATGTTCATTTTTTAATTACGTGGGTATTTTAGTGCATGTTCATAAACGTATTTTTGATACTGTTTATGATTTTGATAAGTTTGAGTTTGAGTTTGAGTTGGTTGGGTGTCAATTTATATTTTTGCTCAATTCCAAAGATACAGTAAATTGTCAAATGTCAAGAAATTCGAAAATTTGATAAATTGATTCATACAGTTTTGAATAATGTTTTGAAAATTACTGTTTTGCTTGAATAACACAGCTCAAAATTGTTTGTCACATGGTAGGTTGGGGAGGGGTTAATGCAAATCGAACATTTTCTTAGTGTGAGCAGTTTATTCTTCTTGATTTAACATCTTAATATCTGCCACTGCTTAAGCTGTAATGTTTTACAGGACTCAGCTTTTGTGTGTATGGGTGGGTGGATGTGTGGACTGTGGATTGTGCACTGTACAGAGATGTGAAATTCATTTCCTCCACTTTTGCAATCGTGGATGCCTATGGCTACGCGTTCCTTTCTTGCAACAATCTCTCCTATTATTCCATCTTCCAAACTCATAGGTGCGTCATCTCTTCCTATTCCCCTTCCTTGGTTATGCCTTTTTTTATGGAGTAGTCTTTTCAGTACATTTTTTACATTTTAAACAACGATGTCAAATCCCTTAATCCCAACATTGTGTTTGAGTCCATGTTTACATTTGCTATTATTTATGTGCAGTGGCGTCTTATGCCTTCTTCTCCACTTTTGTTGATTCACATCACCCCTTGCTGGTACATCATCTTTTTTCACTTCTAGATTTTGTTTTTTTTTTTTTTTTTTTTTTTTTTTGTAAAATTATATTTATTTGTATTTTTTTGTTTCTTTGGGGTTAGGTGCGTGATTTCATACATGCTGCTCTATATGACCCTTCTCATGGTTACTTCTCTAAGAGAACCAGATCAGTTCCAGTTGGAGTCTTGGAATCTTGTATCAACTTCAATAAGCTTCAAGGTTCCACTTTTTTTCCGATTCCATTATCACTTTACTTTATACAATAATACATTTATGCCTGTCTTATTTCTACCACCCTATCTTTTTGCCCCAACAAACTACAATGGATTGGTTATTGGGTCCATTTTTAAAGGATTCACTTCAATCTTTATAAACATCCTTAGTTTGAGATTCATTAAGCCCCCTTTTTAACTAAGAAAATCCAATCACAGGCAGGAAAGCTTATTTGCGACATCTAAATAACATATACAAGCAAAGTGAAATCTCATGGTTTACTCCCGTGGAGCTCTTTAAGGTGATCGTTTATGCTTTTATGCTTGCCCATGAAATCAATTTTCTAGTTCAAATAATAATACAAAAACAACCCCAAATCATACCATATGAATGGCCGTCTTGTAAAGGTTTTCAATTCTAAACCAAGTTTGAGGTCTGTTTAAGGGGTATGTATGGTTTTTGGCGATATTTGGTGCTTTGATAATCATATCACCCACGTTATTGCATTGTCGTGATTGTTTTTGCAATCGCGATCTAAATCACGTTTTTATACTATGGTAAGCACATATTTATGAATCCTCTCAAGTCTTACTTTTCTTGTCATGTCATAATAAGTTGTTTTTTTGCTTGTCACTCACATGGGAATAATAGTCTAATCAATGTATGGTCATTATAATTATGATGATTACCTTAGCTTGTATGATTAATAGTGCTAAGGTATTACGATGGTTAGTAAGGTTTTTGTGTTCTGATCGTATTGAAACTCCCATACCACACTCATCCCACTAGTTCATAGTCAATGTGACAATGATGTTGAAATTTGATATTCAAACATAGCTTCAAAACATTTTTTTTGCGTATTATTGCGTGTCGACACCTTATTCCTATAGGTTTAGAATCTATGTAGATCGATGTACATAATGTAATCAATTGAAATAATTTTGTTCATATGGAACAATAGAATAACTTATTTATCTTATTCAGCATGCGTAATTCTAAGTGCTTTTGCCTTTTGTTGCCGTTTACACTAAAGAACTAGCTCAAAGTTTATCTATTTACTTTTGCACCTTTTTTGTGGTGTTTGTTTCTCGATTGTTTTGTGGATCAATTTTGTCGTTTGTTGATGTACTTTTCATTTTGTGAACTTTTCTCTTGCAGCCATGGTATGCACATGGGATTGCCGAAGCCATTTTGCGTACTGCTAATCTATCCGTTCCTCTAAAAGTAAGTTTGTTTGTCGCCTCGTCTCTTTTACAATTGTTTTTATTTGTCACTACTCACTAGTGCTACTTTTATTTTTGAGTTCTGACTGCTTATTGGATGATTTTGCTACTAAGGAACATGGTTTTCCTTGGGCACAAATGGTTGTTATCATTTAATTGTTTTTTTATTTCTAGAATTTTAGATCCTCAATTGATCCTTCCATTTTTACATTCAGATTTATGAAATAGGTGGTGGATCGGGAACATGTGCTAAGGGTATTATGGATTATGTGATGTTGAATGCACCACCACGTGTTTACAAAAACATGACATACACGTAGGTACATGATTTTGGTTTGCTTTTGTTGGCATAAATGTGGATTTTGGGTGGTTAATGTTTTTCAAACTTATGATTTGTTGGTACTCTTAGTTTCTAAGCTGTATAGTCTTTATTGTTCGCAACATGTTGATGCTATCCATATTTGGCCTTGTACTTTTGATTCTAGTATTGACTACTTAGCTTTGCTTTAGGTAAATGTTAAGGGAAGAGGGGTTTAGCAAGGCATAAAGAACAACAAACATATTTTGAGTAATAAAGAAAGAAACTACAAAAACATGCAATTTAGTAAGGCAAATCCTACTTATATGAAGGTTAATTACAAAGTTATCTCATGAGCTATATTCATTTTTCTCTTTTTAAAACCTCTCTCCTTAGAGACTTTCTTAATGGCTGCACCCTATGATTTCTCGTAATAGCCCTTTTGTATGCCCGAAAAAAAAATGGCCTTTTCCAAAATTTAATATATTGGCTAATACATATAGTTTTCGATCCTGGATATACAATTTGGCCGTCTCCATGCATACATTCTTCTCACTCGAGCATCAACTTCTGTTTATATTTTTTCTTTCTTCTTTCTTCTTCCTTGTTCTGAGTTCTTGTTCTTAGCCATGCACAATACTTGTCCCTGCTTCTCCTGAGGTCTTGATCAAATAGTAATTTTGCTTGCTTTCATGCTTAGCATGTTCTCCTTGATAGTATTTTACTTGAGTTCGGAAGAGGTTCATAGCGTTAAACTTTCTAAATAATAATAATACTTTCTACATCTTTTTTTTAGTGTGTGGTTTTTAAAGGGCATGATTTTCATACACATTGAGGCAACACCATGTTAATGGCTTCCAATAAACTACTTACTAATCCGTAAGGAATGTTACATATATTTGGTGGCTATGGAGGATACATGGCTAATATGGGTAGTTAACAATGTAGAATGGATATCAACATTAAACAACCCTTATGAGCTACAGTTGGTATAAAAATATGTTAGTTCTGTTTGTTTTTTTGTACCAGAATGGTGGTCATGTTTTAGCTTTACCCTTATGTTCACGAGTTTAGTGACCAATGAGTTCTACTGTTCCAAAGTGATTCACTACCATTATCATGAAATGGAGAGCACTAGAAAAGAGTCGTAGTGTATTATCATTATTATTATGGCGATGATGGCACACCAATGACGTCATGACAACGATGCTCCTTGTCGCTATACTTATTTTTTGGCAAGTGATAGAGCGTTAAAGACACATAATGATCAATGGCCATACTAGCTCTTTTGTTTCCACTACCTTGAAGCAACAAAGTACGTATGGTATGTTCGTTACACATGTCTTGATTAGATTTGAACTTATTATCCCTTAGTTGAAGAAGGAACTTATTTGAGAGTTGTACTCAGACTTGTATACCCATGTCTAATTGTTGAACAGTCCAACTTCATGGATAAATTCCATTTGATGATTTTGTCCAAAAGTAGGTGTTTGAATGTCCTACCCGTATTTGAGTGTCGAAGATCTAGTTGAGGTGAAATGAAGAGCAACGAGATGGTGAACTTAGAACCCAGAAAAGGTACCTTAAAAAATTTGTTGGTTTTGTCCATTTCGAATTCGCCACTAAATTTCCAATGAAATAATATTTATAGAACTAATTTTGTTATGGGAAATAGAAGTGCAAAACGAAATTCGAGCCACCAAAAGGGATTGCGACCCAAATCGTCGACGATAATGTTTCGTTTGGCTAGAGTAAGGGCCGTTTCAACCATCCAAATTTAAATTCAAGAAGATTTGAGAAGAAGATAAGAATACTACGAGATGTAACAAGATAAGGTTCAAAAAAATGGGATAAGTTGAATATTTACTTGAACTTTTAGGGTTTTGGTTTCCAAGGTCTTTAATGTGGCAGGCGATTAATCTTTTTCCTTGTCTTCTTTCTTTGACAGCCACTTAGTTCTTTTCCCTTGTCGTTTCCTTCTTTCTTTCTTTACTATGGGTTTAATAGTGGGTTTAAGTGTTGGTATGACAAATTCTTTATTAAAACCGTCTTACCGTGAGATGACCTAATATGGGCTGACTCATTTTTATTTTGTTAAAAATTAATGAAAAAAAGTTTTTATTTAGTTATTTGATGTGTAAGTTTAACTCAATTAATTATATTTTAATATAAATGATTTGGCTGCTTGTATGAGCCCGTCTCACGATGGGACGGTCTCATATAAGACTTCTTGTTTTGGTGTTGTTTTTCAATATTTAATTCTTTTTCCTTTTGTTTTTCTTTTCTTTTCTCTTTTTTTAAACTGTTTTTTAGATTTGCTTTTTAGTCATCTTCCGTTCTTTTAACTCCTTTTGTTACGTTTTCACGACTATTAAATTATATTACATTTTGTAAGTTTTTGAGACTCAATATAATTGTTTCTCGTTTTTTATCATATCACATCGAATTTTGTTTTATGCAACAAGAACAATGGAATAAAAATAAGGCTGTTATGTTACATAATGGTCGCTTTATACTGGATTTTGAGCTTACAAAATTGCAAAACCTCGCTACTTAGAATTAATTTGAGTTGTTTGATATCACAGATCTGTGAAGCTTTTGTTGATTTCTTGCTAATTAATTTGTGACTTATTGTGCTTTATATTTGAGTTGCACACAAACTATGTAATATAAGTGCTCCATTGATGAAATGATTATTATACTAGTGTTTTCTTTTTGAAAAGCTAAAATTCTCCGTTTTATGTGTGAACTTTTTAGGGCAAGTGTGCTATTAAAAAAACGAAAGATGGTAGATACTAATTAATTCTATCTTTAAAAATGCGACGAATAAAATTTCCTAAAATATTTGTTTACCTTGCGTATCGGTTTATGACATTAAGTCTTCCGAATCCTTACCTTGTTGAATTATGGTTCATAATTATGCTTTTATTGCTTCCTAGTATATGTACTATGTAGTTACATTTTTTTTCATGCTATCCAATGCACAATTTAATCTTTAATATCTTTAATTTCATATTTTCAAAATTCCAAAAAGTTAATATTATATATGGATTAAGACAAATCAAACAAGATCTCTTTGATTATGTTTTACATCATAATAGAGAATTATATGTCAAATAAAATCAATTTATAAACAATAGCTGCTATTGGAACTGTAGCAACTATTAAAATCTAGAGGAAGTATTAGTAAGTGACTGGGTTTTAAGAGGCGGGAGACGCAAAGGTCTTTTTTTTTTCCGAGGTGGAAGGTGAGCTTTTCATATGCGAGGCGCACAATTTCGCTAAAAGGTTCCAAAATCAATTTTAAAACATACTTAGTACTTAAAACAACATGAAATTCATATTATTACAATATACAAGTTAGATAAACACTACTTTAGCATATAAAGTAGTAAAATAACATAGTTCTGAGTTGACCATATTCTCTTGCAGGATCCAAAGGGTATGAAGATGCAACAAGAGTTAATGAAACCATTATACATTGATGTCAAGACAAACACAAACAAAATTAAATAATAGCACAAACTAAAAAACTGTATGCTAAGACTCGATCGCTAAAACAAAATGGGCAGAAAAATTAAGTAATTAAATTAAATTCACATCAAATACACCATATTTTTATCATTGTTTTGATTAATTTGTAAACAAATTAAAATTTAAATGAATCATTATAATAAAAGATAGGAGTAGAAGTATAAAAGGAATAAAAAAGAAAAAAGAAATCCAAGCATTATAAAAATAAAATCTCACATAGAAGAAACAAGAGAAAAGAAAGAAAACAGAAAGAGAGAGAAGTGATCAAAATCAGAAAGAAAAAAGAAGAGTGAAAATAAAATGAATAAGATAAGGGAAGAAGAAAAGGAAAGAAGAAGAATAACTGCTCAATGACGGCAGCACACTTATGAAAGAGAAGAACATTGCTTCTGTTGCTCTCTTCATCTACTTTGGTTAGGGCAAGAAAGGAACTTTTTTCTCTTTTAAATTCAAATAAACAGATTGGGTATCAAGTAAATCAAGCAAAGGTAAGTATTTAGTACTTGAAACTCAAATAAAGCAAAATTTGAAGCTAACATACAAGAGGTGCACGCCTCTTCCTCGCCTCTTGTACTGCGCTTCGCTTGAGTCTCTAAGGCGTGTGGCGTGTAATTTCTGGAATCCTTGGTGCGGCTCATGCCTAAGCGCGCTTTTTAAAACCAAGGTAAGTGACTAGTTTTATTGGGTCAATTTCTTCCCATGTTCTAGCTAGTTTTTTCTTAGTTGAAAAAAAGTTAGTTGTTAGTTGTTATTCTATTTAAGATTCGTGACAATTTATCACTAATGAGAAGATTTTCCAGCATTAGCTTTTTGTGTGTTGTAGCTTTCTTCTTTAATAAACCCCTTATTTTCTTTAGTTCATTAAATTCTACATGGTATGAAGAGTAAACCCAAGTTTGATTCTTTGCTTCCACTAAAACAAAAATGGCATCGAACAATATCCTTTTTTTTCCATACCTAATTCTTAAGATCAACAATTATGAAGGATTTGGTTCCTTTGTTGATTAGATTCTACGCGATTAATGAAACTTTAACAGTAAATGCAAGTAATTGCAAGAAATCAATAGGTCTGTAAAGGGTTCTTTTTGTTTCGATGATCTCTTGGAAATTTCAATATAAATCTTAGTTACCATTTTAGTTATTAAGCAGTTGAACTAGGCTATGGTACAATTGAAGGTAATTTTGTTGATAATTTTAAGAGGTTTATTTTCTATTGGAGTATAGGGTGATATTAATTGGAATTCGGGATTCCATTTCCATTTTTAAAATAATAGGATAGGAGAGTTATAATGTGTCAACATGTTGAACCCTACAAGGTTAGATATTTCCATCTATTTATAAGGCATATTAGAATTGATGAAGTTCATCCATCTCTTTGGTGCAGATCAGTGGAGATTAGTCCCTTTCTAGCTGAAAAGCAAATAGAAACCGTTGGCCAAGTTAATAGCCACAAATCCAGATTTATGGTTGAATGTCGTGATGCTTCAGATCGAAATGGATGGGGTGTGCTCTTTTCCTATTTTAGTTTTCTCGTTGAACTTAATTAACTTTCACTTGATAATTAATCTTGCCTCTATAAGGAGCATTTGAAAGAGAAATCTCTAAGTTGATTATGTGTTATTGTACCGTCTTGAGAAGTTGTGTTATTTGTTATTTTCTTGTATTGTCTAAATGTAATTCCCTTCAACTCTTATAGTGTAATTTTTGCATAGATCTATTTCCATCAATTTAATCGATAATTTGATATATTATTTGTTTGTAGGTGATGTGCAACAAGAGCCATGTTGGGTTATAATGCTAGAGGTATTAGAACTTTGTTTTGTTATCTTGCCTTTTTTAACTTGTTCTTGAGATATGTCATAACAATGCGTAAAATCTCACCCATACTATACTATCCTTCTTTACGAACAAAGATAGAAAAGTAATATTACAAGCAAAAAACCAATAAAGATACAAAACAATATGTATATATGTGGTAAAGAGAGTTTGGATCTCCTAAGTGCCTATGTACTACAAGTGGGGATTTTGAAATCGATTATTGTAGTGTTTGGGAATAAGTACTTCACTTCAAATTATGGATTTCAATTATGAAATCATAAATGAAGAAATGAGAATGACAAGGTTTGGGTAGTCATTCTCAAATTTTCAACTTTAACTATTTTAAAAACAATGGTGGATTTTGATCCAAATCCAAATTTGAAAACTATTGATTTTCCAAACAATAAATTTGAGCCAATTATAAATTTCCAAATGAAATCACCGTTTCCAAACATGGCATAAAAGGGAAATTTAGGAGGATCTCGATGATATGGTGCAAAGCATACCAATGAATGAGAATATGTATATTGGAGGTGCCGAGCTGTGTCAAAAACCTCCATGGGGGTTTTGGCCATGAAACTAACATTTCGGATTTTACACTCATACGATTTGTTAGTTGATAACAAATGATTTGAGAAGAAAGATAATCAATTGGTGGCTTTTAGAACCAGAGAAAAGCAATCCAATTTGAATACTTTTTGACATGGTTGATATATAGAGGTAGTTGCCTTAATGATTAGGTTAGTCCAGGTTTGTGTGTAACCACCTAACACAAACTCCTTATTCTAGATGTTTTGTTTTCTAGCAAGACTAAAGGTAAAGAAAGCCAAATAGGTATGTAGGATTAGATGGTAGAGATTGAAAAAAGATACGCTTAGGTTTTTGCCCAAAAATTTGTTGATGATTGAGAGACGAATTAAAGTGAGAAGGATACATGGATAAAGATGAAAGATTGTATCAAACTCGAATAACTAAGGACATTTAAGGAAAAATCAGAGAGTACTATCTTGGTAAAGAAGAATAAGGCATGGTTGAGTAGGTCAAGGTAGTGATCAAGGAAAATAAAAATGTTTTCTTGCATCAAGTAATGAACGAATGAGAATTATGCAACCATATATAAGGAAATTAAAAATTAATACAAAACTAGCGTTTCGCGAGGCAAAATTAGACTTTTTTATAGGTTTTTGTCAAACTAGATTCTTAAGAAGGAAAAATATATATTTGTATGATGGCAAAAAGGAGACAGTCAATAACTAATGACATGTGTAGTAAATTGTATCAAGGATAAGGTTTACAACATTCTAGCTCAGGACGAAAACATCAAGGATCGATGAATGAGATATTTTGACGAGCTATTTAATGGAGACCATGAAAATATTGTAAGAGACACAATTATTACTCCTATAGAAGAAAATTAAGAGTTTATGTGAAGATTAAAAGATCATAGGTGGAGGTGCTTTGAAGAAAATTAGGCTAAAGAAAGTGTTTGGCCTTGATGTTATAACTATTGAGGCATGATGATGGTATAGCTATTAAGGTATGATGTTGTCTAGTTCCTAACGAGAACATCAAAGATCGATGGAGGGAGCATTTTGACGAGTTATATAATGGAGGACAAGTTTATGTTGTAGCGGACACTACAATCATTCCTTTAGATGAAAATAGATAATTTATGTGAAGAATAAAAATAAGAGGTGGATAGGGCTGTGAAGAAAATGTCTAAATAAAGTGGTTGGGCAAGATGTAGATGCCTATTGAAGTATGGAGATGCCTTAGGATGACTGGGGTGACTTGGCTAACTGGTCTATTCAACAAGATTTGGTGGACAAACAAGATTCCCAATGATTGGAGAATAAGTACTTTAGTGCGTATTTAAAAAAACAAAGGAGATGTCAAAGATTGCTCAAACTATCGCGGAATAAAACTTATGACCCATATTATGCAGTTATGCGAAAGAGTGATAGAGATGTATATGGGAAGATGTACGTCCATATCAGAGAACCAATTTGGATTTATGTCGGGGAGATCTACATTGAAAGCAATCCATCTCATAAGAAAAATGGAGTACTAGAAAAAGAGACATGCACATGGTTTTTATTGAGTTGGAAAGAGCATACGATAAGGTACCAAGATAAGTACTTTGGCAGGCAATGACAAAGAAAGGCATTCCTAAGAAATACTTTAATATAGTGTAAGATATGTAACGACAAGTAAGGATAAATGTTAGGACGTGTGGAGGGGCTACAAATGATTTTCCAATCACAATTGTCCTTCATCAAAGCTCAACTCTAAGCCCCTTTCTTTTTGCAACGGTCATAGATGCGATAACGCATTCGATAAAATGAGACCAGGATGGGGTAAATGAGAAGTTAAAACGATGGAATCAAGAGTTGGAGTCAGAGTTTCAAATTAAGTCATAACAAGGCAGTGTACTTTGTATGTAACTTTTACACAAAGGAGATAATAAGAGGCACTATAAAGCTAAAAGAGAAAGAAATCGCTTCAAGTGGATGTTTCAAATACCTTGTGTCCATATTTCAGAGTAGTGGGGACATCTAATAAGATGTGACCCATAAATTTAAGTATGGGTGACAAAAATGGTGAGCGTCTAATAAGAGTAATGAAAATGCAAATGCTTCGATGGTTGGATGAGCATACCTTGAGGGATAAAATTCGAAACGAAGATATAAGAAAGGGTTTAGGAGTTGCAAATTTTAAGGAAAAGATGATAGAGAATCGTATGTCGTCACACATTCCCAATTATAGTTTATGCTTGATATGTGAATGTCAATTATAGTTTATGTCATTAAACAATGTTGCTCCTAGTTTTTGGCTTTAACCTGTAGCCTTGTAGGTATTGAGCCTTTTAATGTCCACATCTCAATGTTTTACTTAGCTATATTCATATCTTTTATAGTAGGTCCTAGGGGTTTTATTTAGAAATTGGGGTGGCTTTTGCAAAGAAACATACATAACAAATCGCTTTTTCTTGATGCATTTCAGGTGCTTGATAATCTTCCTCATGATCTTATTTACTCAAAAAATCAAACATCACCTTGGGAAGAAGTATGGGTTGAGAAGCAAATTGAGTGGTAGGCTTCAAAATGAATAAAATTCTTTTGTATTCCCTATATATTTGTTAGTGTAATTTAAACTAGTGTCTTTGATAACTTGAGACTTATGAGTCAAATGTTCATCCTATAAACAATGATGCTTCATGTGTTTCTTTTTGGTTGCATTGTTTCCTAATCCATTATAGGAAATGTCATTTTATATATGCTAATATTACTCATTTTTTGTCCAATCTATATGGAGCCAAAGATTTATAGATCTAGGTTTACTATGATAAAATGACACATTTAATTATATGCACTTTTTTATGTGAAGTTGTAAAATGATGTCTTATCTCTCTCTCTTCCCACTTCCTTTCACATTTTCTTTTTTCTCCTCCCACTTGCTCCACACTTGATGTCTTCTCTTGTGTTGCAACTAAAATATCTATTTATTGAATCTTATACTTTTTTTTATATTTATTGAAATATCTAGGTTGCAACTGATAAGAAACAAATTAAACATTGACAAACAAGTAGGGAAGCATATATTTATGAAACTTAACCCCTAACTTGCGTGAATTATTACCATATTGTTTGCATTCTTAATTATGGCCATTATTTTACCTTTGGAGATGGTGTTTTGTGTATTTTTTTTGAATTCATTTACTTTAAAATTGTGTCTCTAGAGAAAACAAAGTTAGTTATCGCTATCAATTCGTCACGTTTTCATGTCATTTTGATTTGTATAAGCAATAACTTTGTAATTTTAACTAGCATAATCTTTCTCATAGTTTCTTACATTAAGTGCAACACAACGATGTCAAAGTCTTAATTCCAAAGTAAGGATGACTCCACCAACCAAAACAAATGAACATGAGAGATCGCCAATCACATTGCATTGTTTCCGTTCATCAATTTTTGATATTGGTTTGTAGAACATCAAAATTAACCCTTATGAGATCCATCACATTCCAAGTTTGCACTTTCCTAATTTGTGTATTTTTCATTCCTTTTTGCACATGGTCAAATTGCAAACCAACGCAAATAGTTGTCTTTGTTATTGTGTTCAATGTTTGCGATTCCAAGACCTTGTTTTATGACCTCATTCTAAACTTATTCTTAAAGTTACGTATCCCAACTGCCCTCATCTTCTTATTGTGATCTTTTTGAAAAAAATTTGATTAAGAAAATTATATTAATGGGAAATTATCAAAGGTACAGATCAGGGACGAGTAATCCCAAAAAAGTCGGTTAAAATCTACATTACAATCTCCTAATTAGTCCAACAAAGATCATTTAGAGTAACGTGCTCAAAAAAGACGAATTGTATTTTTCCCATAGTGATGCTAAGAATTTAGCTTTCTCCTAGATCATTAATAATTTGTCCATCCCTCTCCAACCAAACAGATCAAAGGATTAGATAACAGCATCTCCACAAACTTTTGAACTCCCACTTATTTCTATAGACCCAGTGACTAAAGAATAAGAAATCCCCAATCCTCCTGGGAGCTACCCAATGATCTCTATTTATCTGAAAAAGTTTGCCCCATAGTTCTCTTGTGAAACTACAATGCAAAAAGATGTGATCATTATCCTCTCCATCTACCAAGCACATAACACGTCTATGCAGATTCATTTAACACTTAGTTAGATCTTTTAATTTGAAGATTCTCCATAGTATCAAGCTTCCCTATAAACACCAAACACACAAAAACTAGTGACTTTCGAGTCCCATGTGTGATGGACCACTTTTCTTAGGTGCAAACCAATTCACCACTACACAATTAGTCGAATTAGCTAAAAATTCATCATCTTCCATTAATTCAGCAAGTAAAACTCACGAGTAAAATTTGGTAAAATTTGCATCTAGTTGTACTTGCAACTTTCAAGTCCCATGTGTGATGGACCACTTTTCTCATAAATGAGACAAGTAAAATACATGAGTGCTTCATTGAGGAGAATTGTGTGCTTTGAACCCAAAGCATTATAATTTTTTGCAATGGCCATGTGATTTGTGTCTTTGAGTTCTTATTTGTCAAATTTTGATATGACCCAAAATCAGTCCAAGACTCGATCAAAAATTTAAAGCTCATAACTTAAAAACATTGATGTGCGAGCCAATAATGACATGACCTAGAAAAGCCGGAAAAGCATGCCTCACCCTATAGTAACCCGACTCGACTTGAATGAGATAAGAAATACTTGACTGCTCAGAACCCCCAATTGAGGAGAAATTGTGTACAACTGTGCATAGAATTCAAACCATTATAGTTTTGTCTTCAGTATGTAATTTTCTGGAATACCCTTGTGACTCTTAAACCTGATGTCGTTTGGAATCAACACGTATTGGACTAATTTTATTTTAAGTAGCAGGGAAACTCTTTCAGAGTCATACAGACGATTACAAGATCGACTCATTATGTTTTGCATTGAAATATTGGGTGAGGAGATTGATGGCCCAACAAGAGGTGTGACAACAGCTTTCAAAAGTATTTTTGCCAATGTTTTTCCAAAATCTCGACGATGCTGGCTACCAACTGGTTGTCTGGTGAGTATAATCAAACAAAATTTGCCATTTCACGATTTACAAATGACATGAAAATGTGATGGCTAGTAATCTTTAACAGAAATTAATGGAGGCTTTACATAGTGCCCGACCAAAGATGTCGTTGATTGCTTCAGATTTTAGTTACCTACCTGACGTGAGAATACCTGGTTTAAGGGCTCCGCTTGTGTCAGCAAAGGTATTACTTGCCATTGCATAGTGCTTGCTTTAGACTCTTAACTACTTGCTTTAGACTCAACAGGATTATCTGTTCGTACTTTAATATATATCAATTGCTTCAACTGTATTTCCTATATTTCTCTTACTGGCTACAGTTGTGCTTTCTTGCTTGAGCTAGTCTTGCTCACACTGACCACTGTATTTATGTAAATAAATGGTCTAGACTCTTAACCTATGTTACTCAGACTCGCCTATTTCGCCACCTTACCGGTGTCCGGTACGGCCGGTACGGATACTGGTGTCGGATACGTGCCTGGTATGCCGAAATGAACAAGGGTTACTATAGGAATGAAATCAAAAAACCGTAAATGGCTAGATTTACGATTTGGATGTGGCATTGTTGAAATTTTCTGTTGATACTTTAGGGTTTTTGATCGAAAGGACGTGGCGAATGGTAGTGGCATGCCGAATCTTTAATTTTCACCTCCACCAAAGCCTTCATCGGAAATTTTCGTGGAGCCTTTTGCCGTTTTGAGGGAAGAGGGAGAAACTATCTCTGTAAATGGTTTGCATCGGAAGAAGCCTTGAAATTGGGTCAACCACTTACTTTAAAAAAGAAGGTTGCATGAAAAATAAGAAAAGCCATGTAGGACAGCTGCCAACAACTTACAATTTTCTAGTTCTTGGCAATTTTTTTATTTTTTAATGGTTGACAAACTCTGTGGACCATACTTGTTTGTTTTTTTGTTTTTCACCAAAGACACGTTGTTTGTTGACAAATTTTGTTTTGTTGTTTTTTATTGCTTGGTAAGTGGACCATAAAAACCGTAGCTTATGGTAATAAATTGGAAGACTTCAATTTTCTTTACCCAGTAAATATATTTGATTTTTTTTTCCGTATACGTACCCGTATTCAATATTAAGACGGTGTCCCCGTATCCTTATTCAAAAATGGGGTACCGGACACTAGGATCCGCACCCGTATTCGATACTCTTATCCGATTCCAAGTAACATAGCTCTTAACTTCTTGCTGGACATGCCACGATCATGTGGGATTTATTATCTGTTGTTTGAACTTGTTTGATACTTCTTCCTTGTCCTTTTACTTGCAACACTTCCCATTTTGAGTATCCTTACTCTACTTATTCTCACTCTTTCTTAAAGTTCTCACTTACTTACATTTTCTTCTATTTTCTCCTACTTCAGTAGTTCAGTTCACACATGTCAGATCTTCTAGGGTTTTATGATTTTGTCCTGATATTTTTTGAAACATAGGAAGTGTGTAATGTCATGATCTCATCTTAATATTTATATTTGTTATAGCTAATTTTCTAAAATTTGTCTTTTGTGTTTCATTACTTGTTTGGTGACATTTTTGTCCTGCACATTGGATCTGTGATGAGTTTGTAGTATTTGATCCATATTGTTAGTTTACTAAACGTCTAAACTCTAAACCATAGAAGGAAAATCTTTAACATGAGCATCTTGTGGTTAAAACTGCCTATAAGTATGGCTCACAAACTGGCTTCCTGGAATTGGCTCAGTAAGTTTTTGCATTTTTCTGCTAACTAATTTCCTTATTTATAATCTAAAGCTTTGCTCTGCAAAACAAATCTCATATTAATTTCTGCATTTTTACTTTTGGCGTTAATGCATTAGCTATCTCCACTTAAGTAGTTACCTAAAGAAATCAAGTCATAAATTTAAATATTTTGTATTAGATTGTTGTGGGGAGTCTTTGTGGCTTTCGAGCAAGGGTTTTTTTTTTTCTTTTGAAACAAAGCTAATGTCATTCTTTGTATCCCTTTCCTTTCACCCTTTTTGTGCAGATTGATGGCTGTAATGTGGATTATGATAGCTACCTCGATGCCAAGGTTTGTTTGTTTTTTTTTTTTTTATGTTCTTTCTACATTTAATCTTCTTTCAATAGTTGTGATTCATATCATTAAAAAAGTTGAGTTAGATAGGTTTCCAGGTGGAAAAGGTCTTGTGCTGTTGTCCAACATGAGAATCGAAATTCTGCATCTTTAACGCCAGGATGAATGAGAGGTGTAATATTATGCGGTGTGCCTGATCTTATGGCTAAATTGAATGAGTTGAAACTATTGAGAAGATGATATGTTAAGTTAAGACAATAGGACTTGCAAGTCTTAACAGATTCATCATGCTGCACCCTTTTCACTTACAAAGACCTGGCAAATGAAAGTTGAACTGTGATAAATCTTACATTTCATACACATTGTAAAGTCTTGATGTGATTGATATTTGCGTCCAGGGTTTTGACTAATGCAGTGCTAACACGTGTGGTTGAAAATGGTGTCTTTCTTGGTGGAATATATGACATCTTCCCATGCTTCTCCTTACCCCACCTTGAGAGGCACTTGTGCAATGTTGATGATAGTGTTTCATGTTCTAGCTTTTGAAATTTGTTTTCACTAAGCCATTTTCTATGCTATCCAAATGGAATTTTATATGTATTCTGTTTAGCTCCATATATCATTGACTATATGAAAGATGACAACAACAATAATTCCAAAATCTTAAATCCCAAGAGATTGGGATTGGCTACACGAATAATATATCAGTTTTAATGGTCATCCACATGAATTCTTCTTCTTTCATTTCGATTTTATACCATCTATATTGCCCTATTTTTGAATCCCTTAAGCTTACCATTCCTATCTTCCTTATTGGTTGCTAATACCCCATTTTTGCATATGCCCAATTCAGCTTAAACGATTTTATTTCATCTTTTTCACAAAATTTGCAACTCCTAAAGCTTTTCTTATATCTTTGTTTTTGAATTTTTCCCTTCTAGGTATGCCACTCATCCATCGAAACATATGCATTTCTGCTACAACTATCTTCTTACCGTGATCCTTTTTAAAACATAACATTTTGATCCATATAGTAGCGTTGGTCTTATGCCCTTTTGATAAATCTTGCCCTATAGCTTTAGGGGCACACATCCTTCTCATAATATTCATGTAGTTGCCATCCATTTTTGCCACTCACATATAATTCTATTGGTCATATCTTGTTCGTGCCTTAAAAAGAAAGGGGCTTAAGGCCGAGCCTTTATGAAGACCAATTGTGATTGAGGAATCCTCTAGCCTCTCCACTTGTCCTAACATTCATTTACTTATTGATACATATCTTGCACTGTATTAATGTATTTCTTGGGAATACCCTTCTTTGTCATCGTCCACCAAAGTACTTCTCTTGGTACCTTGTCGTCTGGTTTTTTCAAGTGAATAATAACCATGTGCAAATCTCTTTTTCTAGCCCTATAGTACTCCATCATTTGTCTCATAAGATAAACCGTTTCCATTTAGATCTGCATGGCATTAATTTAAGTTGGCTCTTGTATATCCTCTCATACGTCACTCGTTCCCATAACTTTATAGTATGGCTCATGAGTTTTATGTCTCGATAGTTGGAGCAATCTTAGACATTTTCGTTATTCATGTAAATGGGCACTAGAGTACTTCTCCAGTCATTGGACATCTTCTTTGTCCTTCAAATCTTGTTGAATAGATCAGTTAGCCAAATTACTCCGATCGTCTCTAGGCATCTCCTTACCTCAATAGTTAAACTATTTGGCTCATTGGACTTTTTTAGCTTAATTTTCTTCAAAGCCCCTTCACCTCTAGTTTTTGTATTTTTCGCATAAATTCTCTATTTCCCTCCAAAGAAATGATTGTTGTTTCCCACTTTCCCCTACACCTAAGTCATTAGGTTTTACTTGTTTCCTATTTGTCATCCTATAGATATCAAGTATAAGAATGATGACAAAAAAGGACAAAAAAAATTCAAAGCGTTAATGCTAATAATATTAAGTCGGCTATGCCTACATAAAAAAGGCAACTTTGCCAAGAGTTAATGCTAAGAAAGATTTTACTTTATTTTACCTTATCTAATGCTCCCTTCATTCCGATTTGATAATTCTTACTTTAGTTTTTTTGATGTTTAAGGTACTCATATTATTACTCTTTGTAAAGATTCTCCTTTCCTTAATCTCTCTGAATATTCAATATGAGTATTTATCTGCAACTAAGAAAATTAATTTACATTGCCGATAAGGGAGTTAGAAGTGACCATTAGTGAATAAGTTGTTACAAGTACGACCAAGTTTAGGTATTTAGGCCAAGCTTATGTGGTAAGATGCAAGCTTGCGGATTATGTTTCTTTCATCTCTTTCATGAGCCGAGAGACTCTTTGGTCGCATTCTCCTTTATGGGTATGGGTTGTCGCCTTTTTTCCCTCTCTAAACTCTAACCATAGTTTTTTATGGTCGGGATACACTGGGTATGATGATGATAATAAGAAAATTAATTTCGTGAATCATCTATATATATATATATTTTCCTTTATTCATTCCTTTCTATTGTCATATGGTCCAACCCTCCCGCAATTCTCATTTCTTCATTCATTCTTCACTCCCATCAACTCTTCGTTTTTAAGCACATCTTTGACTTTTTTGACCGGTGCACTATTAATTTTCGTTGCACACGACCAAACCCACGTAAACATTTTCTATCCTTTTATCTTCATTTTCTATGACCTAAGACCCATATGTCTTCGTTGATTCTATACTTATTTCCCTTTCATACTTCTTGCATCAAGCACAAGTGAGCATAATAGGAAGCTTAGGATGAGGTATAGTATCACGTGAGGACCTTGCTTAGCTTTGTTGCTTTACTACGTAGCTATCTATTAGACTATTTTTACGATTGGATTCTAAAGCCCCAAATATGACAAAGCTCACATTTTCATATCTCATCCGAAAACTACAAGCAACGGTAGCCTTCCTCGGAACCTCAACTAGTACCTTGTTGAATTCATCCTAAACATTTGGAAGAATTTTACAAGAAAAAAGGAGCCATTAAGATCATTTCTTGCACCTAGTAGTCAAATCTAACCATGAAAGTTTGAAAGTGAAGCTCTAGTATGCCCGTGAACGAAACAATGTTTTTGGCTTTGGCAAAAGAGGCGGTGGAGGGTAGTTATTTATTTACTAGTCAATATCCATACTTGAGGTACTATCTTTATGTATCGCTCACATGAATTCATCTCCTTGACTAACATCTAGTTGATGCCATAAAACCTTATCTTGCTTTTGTATGACCTTACTTCAAAAATATACACCAATAAACCACATCATGTATGGACCTGTTGACTAGTCCAGAATTGCTTCATTTGGCAATGATCTATGAAGTCACCATTTTACATTTCCAGTTTTATTATATAGTATGATTTCTCTTTTCTCTAATTTATGCATCTGTTCTTTATACTTCTCTCTTATCTTTGTCTTGTAGGGTGATGCCGATATCTTTTTTCCAACGGACTTTTGGCTTTTGGAACGCATTGATCATTATTGCTCCGGATGGCCATGCCACAAAAATCCTCCCAAGGATAGAAAAAAGAGACGAACTATTATTGTAAGTAGCGCATCTCACTTGAAAGCTATTTAATCTAACGCCAGTCTTCACATCTCTGCTTTAACATTGATCATATCCCTTGCTTTTTCCATAGATATTTGTCACTTTAATTTGGAGAGGTCTAGTCAACAGGGGTGGACCTAAGATTTTAGGAATGGAGTTGCACAATATTTTAAGACATGTATTTTAAAGTCCAATCTAACCAATATTTAATGTTTGTATTACTCGATAAATCATGAGATATAATGATGCTTATAAAACGCAAAAAAAGTAAATAAAACTCCACTAACTTATTAGTTGTTACCGTATCTCAAAATAAAGAAAACATCTTATCTCTAACAAAATTGTGATCTGATTTGTGTTGTCAACTAACCCGCAAAATTGTGAACTTGTTTGTGTTGTCAATTTACAATTATTATCATCAAGTATTAAGGAATCAATAAACAAACAATTACACATGCATACATACACGCTAAAAACAAACTTAAGAGTCACAAAATTACATAAAAGTAGTTAATATCATAAAAGAATTAATCAGTGATCTTTTTAAGATTACACAATTTACAAAATTAAATTACAAATTTTACTTGAGATTGCATGAGTTAGGGTTTGGAAATTAATTGTTGTCGATTGGAATAATAGAGGCCAATTGCTTTGTAATTGCAACTAACCTAAGAGGTTATGTTGTAGTGGCTGTGAAAAGTGGTGTAACCGGACGGAAATATACATACTGTGGCAAAAGGTGTACATACTATCACATAGGTGTACATTTTTATGAATAAATTAATTCATATTATTTACAGAAATGTCATCCGAGTTATGTACACCTTTTAATCATCTATGTTTACCTTTTAGAAAATGCCAATTATTTACAAAATTGCCACCAGAATATGTGCATTATTTAAGCTTTTATGTACACCTTTTAATCATCTATGTATACCAGAATATGGCGTACCGGATTGTACATGGGTACGGCGTAGTTTCTTTTTTTTGCCATTGAAGCTTCAGTTTTTCTTCTATTTTAGAGATAAAGAACTAGTCTTTTTCTTCTGTTTTAGAGTAGAAGAAAAAAGAAGTTGAAGAAATGAAGAAGAAAGGCATTGAAGCAGTGTGAAAAGTTGAAGCTTGAATAATTAAAAAGAAAAACTAAAGAGAAAGAAAAGAAGATGAAAGGAGGGAGTACTGATTTCTGATTTTAAAGTAATGAGACTGATGAGTTAGGGAAGATGAAGGGTTATTATCTATGAAGGAAAGAAGAAAGTCAGGCTTTTACAAAGTTCTCAGAAATGCTTAGTTGTTTATGATCATACTTTTTTACTTTTTCTTACTGAGAAAGATGTTTGGATTACAAATAAGGAGAGGAGGGATATGGAGAAGGATGATATCCTTCACATTTTACGAGTAACAGATGTTTCCTAAGTGGAGAGATTTGGAAGGAAATCTATCTACTTCCCTCCTCTTCGTTTTCCTCCTTCCCCTTGACGTTAAAATCATTTTTTGGCTTTGCAGTAGCTTTAATTGTTTTCACATCTAATTCCCTAAATTAGGAATTGGCTTTGATACATGTCTAGTGCCCAAAAAGGTCTAGGTAAAGGTCTAAAAAGATAATGTGAAAATCTGGCCTTCCCTCCCATTATTATTCTGCTTTTCCTTTTCATATGTTAGGATCTTAAGTTTTAATTGGCCTTTATAACCTTCAAAATTCAATATGCAGCTTGATACCTCTGCTTTCATGGATGAATTCGGGCTACCCTCGAAAACAAGAACCAAAGACGGTTACAACCCGTTGCTGGATGACTTCAAGAATACTAAGTTTTATCTGAGTGTGCCAACTTATAATACAACGGCTTAAGACTGCTGCTGGCTGCTGCCTCTCTTGGAAATTGTTTGTTCTTGGTGTAGAGAGCCGCATCCCACAGGCCACAATGTGCATGGATATGAGCTTTGATCCTTGATTTTGGATTGTTGGTATCTTTTATTAGAATAATTTTTAAATTATTATTTTCGATCGAGTCAAAAAATTTATTGTTTTTTAGTTCTAGATTATAGTAGAATTTAGTAAAATCGTACGTTAAATCATGTTTTTATTTATGTGAAATTGCGGTTGATGTATGTTATTAAGCGCAAATAAGAAACAATCTCTTTAATTCTTTATGGAGAAGATTGTAATACTAATAGTCTATGTTTCATCTAGATAGAAACCTAATTTGAAACAATTTGATTTGATGGTAGTAAATAGTGATGATCAAAATATATTACTACATCTCGTAAAAAATAATTTTAATAAAATAATTCAAAGTAGTAATAAGATTTGAATATGAAGAATATTTATTATTTATCACGTAGTCAAGTACTTCTCAAGAATCAAGATAGTAACATGAATAAGTAAATCTCTTGCTTTTGCCTTCTTTCTCATCATTTTTAAATCCTGCTTTGGGTGGGATTTATTGGGAGGATGTTGATGATGAGATTTTAGTTGAGAAGAGGAAAGAGAACGCTAAAGGCAGGGTATATCCATTTAACAATCTACTTCAATTGTTATTACTTGTTTCGAACCTAAGTTAGATTAAAGGTAAAAGGAATAATATTAGATTAATTTTCCAATTGAACAACAAAAAGGGTAACATTAATTGATAACCTGCAGGATGCGAGCTAGTTACAGACTAACTAACAGGTCATTTGTACATTATTTTTCTTATTTATTTATGTGATCATATCATATTATTCAATAATAATACTCCCTCCTATTTCTTTTATATGTTTCATTTCCTTTTATGATCAAGTCACGTTAATTGTTCCATTTTCAATTTTAGTATGGTTTTTTGACCTTAATGCCCTTAGTGGGTATGTGTTATTTTCAATTATACCCCCCATTACCCATACTAATTGATCACCCTTTACATTAATCAAAACATCTTAAACCTAATTAATCTACCCACTTATTAATCACTCCCTCCCTTTTTAACACTAAACCCTACCCATCCTTATCCCCCTTCTATGTATTCGTGTTCTATCTTCAACCCTAATTTTGGGTTCTTTCTTCATCATCTTCCTCTCCCTCCCTCTCTGTAATCCTCTAATAAGGGTTGTTCTTTTATCTCTTCTCATGCTTTCGTGTTCATTTATCTCTTCTTATGGCAAATTTCATTTCGCCTTTGAAATCTCCAGCGAAGAACCCTAGATCTGAAAATCCTATCTCGTCATTCAACTCACCAATGAAGAACCCTAACTCGCCATTCAACTCACCCATGAAAAACAATAACTCGCGTACTTGTGTTTATCTGAGAATCCCTAAATCCCCCTATAAATCCCTACTAAGATTGAGTTGAAGGGGTTCGATGATGAAAACCCTAGATCTGGTCTGAAGTCGTTTGAGGAAGAGTCTTTTGATTACTATGATGACTCAACTTCTGTTGAGACTGATCCTAAGTGGGGAAGAGAACTTGACTCTGAAGGTGAATCCATTTACATTCCTAAGCCTAATATGTATCCTGATCGTGAATATTCTTCCATTGATGTTGTTTTTTTTAATACTGATTGTGAAGAAGAAGATTGGCTTGATAAGCTAGTCCTTTCTCAAGTGAGTTTCTGTTCGTGTTGGTACATGTTGATATTGACTGTTGATGATTTTTAATTTAAACGTTTTTTGATGCATTTTATTCCATTGCTCTGTGATCTGTAAGTGAGAGCAATTTTTGGCCACCATAAATCAAACAAATGGGGTTTGAATTGTTTTCCAACGTTTAAAGCACAAAGATGTTCGATTTTCCACTCAATGATTTCAAAAAAATAAACAAGTATACCTGAGAGTACTGAAACAACCAATTTTTTCATTAATGAATATTTGAATGCAAATGTTGGCTGCTGTTGTTGCATAACTTCTTCCCAAAAATATGTGTTGGTTGCTGTTTTGTTTTTTATAGGTTGGTTTCTGTTATGTTTGTTTTGCTTTGTTGCTCCCAAAAATAATGATGGTGTTGTTGAAATTGGTTGTTGTTTTCTGTTAATTGTACATTCCCATGTTAACATTGTCAATGACTTGCATAGTCCCTTGTTCAATCCCCCTGCATAACCAATCAGTTCCACTAGCTGATTTATTTTATCTGTACTTAGCTTTGTGAATAAATGTTGAAGTTAATCAACAACCTATAATTTTTCAATACTTAGGTAATCTGATAAAGTGTCTTCCCTTGCTGCCTTTGTTTGTTCATGTGAGGAATGTGATAGTCAAATCCCCCTTGTCTTTTCATGACCTTTATCATACAAGCTTGTAAAGTGATGAATACAAACCTTAAACATTGTGGACTTAGATTCTGAAATGCATTATTCACAGCCCTAACTAATTGTGTTACATTGTAAGCAGCTTTTTGATATTGCAAAGCTTGAATTGATCTAAAAAAACCTAGATCTAGTACATTCATGTCAGGGGAATTTGGAGGTTGTTACACTAATTGTATATAAAATTCATCTTTCATTGCCTCCTCCAAAAATTCTCTGTCATTATGTGCTATATGTGGCTTGGCATTATCTTGTTGAATGTAAATGTGCTTTGACAAACCTTAAGGCCATTTTGCTCTTATGGTTGGTAACACATTAGTTATAAGCATGGCTCTAATGTGCTCTTTCGTAATTGACTGTATTGGCTTTGTTTCCAACTCCCCCCTCTTCCTGTTCTTGGAGCTTTTTTTGCTGGCTCATGTGTAATAAATGGCCATATTTCTATCTTTCCATCAAAAAAGACATTACCATTAGTTGTTAATATTGGCTTTGTGACAGCACACATGAACATGATTTTGGGAATGAACCTCTTAGATTGACACTCTCTATGTGGTTCTACTTCATCCCGAGCTAAGTAATAAGTTTGTGTCTCTCGGATTAGATAGAAATGTTTTTCATCTATGTGAACAACTTTAGCATATGGTTTAAACTTGAATGCATCATTTTTTTCATCATATTCACATTTAGATAATGCAAAACTTAACCTGTGTAGCTTTTTGTTCTCATTCAAAGTCGGTTTGATTGCGTTTGTTTGCTTTCTTATGACTTTGTTCTTCTTCCACCTACACACCGTTGTTTGTGACACCTCCATCTGCTTTGCTATTGAATGTTGAGTACACTTGAGTTCATATTTAATGGCCTTAAACTTTTCTTCATCGAATTTGATTTTCTTTGTTGCTTTTTTGCCCACTCTCTTGCTGTTGAGGTTAATCACTATATTGTTATTCCTAATCTGCTTCTTCACTTCATTCCACAAACGTGTGATTTTTTTCTTACACACTTGAAACTCAATCGCAAGTGCATTGATTGTGCCTAGCACTGTTTGCCTTTCTTATTTAATGTAGACAGCAACTTCTGCATTATTTGTGTTCTTTGTTGAGTACTTAAGTTTTTTGAAGGAGCCATTTTTTTAGATGGATGTGTAATTAATGACTTGTGTTTGGTTTATTTATTGTTTCTTTTTTTCATGTAATGATTGATAACTTTTGTTGTTTTACATTTCATTTTTGGTGCCTAATTGTAACTTGTGGAAGTTGTAGGCACTCCCATTTTCATTTTGCTGTGTGTTTTGAAATTTTTGAGCTGTAAATGGCGCCAAACATCATTTTGGCTTTCTTTCATTGGTGGCAGTTTCTGATTTCCTTGTTTTTGGACATTGTAATTTGGGGTTTCAAATAAATTTGGGTAATGTCATGAATTTTTTGAATTTGAAAATTTGGTTGTTTAAAATTCGGTGGCTATTTAAGAAATTATTAATGCGTCAGTTTTGGTAATTTGGAAAATCTAAAGTCAATGATAGCAAAAAAATCCGCACTCACATGATCAGTAACGACTGCAACTACACCGAAGCTGTTGAAGAATTGAGAAGGCTATCCGAGATACCGTAACTGATGTATTTAATTTTCTTTAGTACTCTTGAGAAATTTATGTAATTTTCAAAAATTATTTTAATGTAGGACTTATTTATGTAATTTCGGACTTAATTAGACGATCGATGTAATTTTGGTCTTGAACTGAAAAAAAAGTTCAGACTTTTGGTGCCAAAATATCAGCTTTTAAATTTGGCTAGAAAAATGCTTGAAATTGGAGGTAATCATTAATTCCTTAATCCTTACATTAAAAACCTATAATACCACTTTCTTTTCTACCCTTATGGTTTCATTTTGATTCCTTAAAATCCGTAAAAAGTCAAATAAGACTCCTAAGAGGAATAAGAGGGAGTATAACAATTAAGATAAAAAATTTATTAGTAGTATAAACAATATTAATAAATTTTAATAGTAATAAAATCACACATCACATAATTCATATACATTAACATTAACATAATACATATTAAATAATGAGACCGTCAATTTGGACCGGTCCAATTCGCGCATGTAATAACATTTTAACTTTTTGGGCATTTTATTAGTTTTGATCTTAAAGGTATTAATTTTCAAAATTGAATCCTTTAAGGTCAAAATTAATACCTTTAAGATCAAAATTGAAAATGCCCGGAAAATGAGAAAAATGCCCAGGTTGTAAGACGCGCGAATTGAGCCGGCCCAAATTGACGGTTTCATTATGAGGTCGTCTTGTCCAAGACCAGCTGGTGAACACAAAAACTTGGGTGAGACCATCTCACTTGTGAGACGCGTCTTATTGGACCAACCCAATTGTATATATTTTTTTTTACTAATTTTATAAATTAAAATATCAATTTGAAGACTTAAAAGACCAATTTTAAGAATTTACAATTGACATTTTAAGTTATGGAATTTGATGGTTTTAATACTTAAAAGGTTAATTTCAACACTTAAAAACTAATTTTAAAACTTAAAAGACCAATTGCTAGACTTAAAATTCTCATTTCAACATTAAAGTAGGATGACTCTAACATTAAAGTTGATATTAAAAACTTTAAAATTAATCTTTTAAGTCTTAAAATTGAATTTTTAAGTCTTGAAATTGTCTTTTTACGTCTTAAAATTAGCATGTCAGAATATTCTAAAAAACTTATTAGGCCTGAGCCAGTTGCACGCCTAAAACTGTTTCACAGAAGAGTATTTAGTGAGAGAAAGGTGAGAGAAAGGTAAGTGGTATATTTGAACTTTGTTGCAATTACAATTCTTCACTGCAAAGCCTAAAGTGTGTATTTTACCACCCTTCGAGTTCATCTAAAGTTATATGTTTGAACTTCATTCAAATAATTTGCTTTTATCATCAATATACTCAACATTCTTATTATTTGTTTGTATTTCTGCATTCTAAAAATATTATGTAGTCCACATGATTTGATGTGATTTTTTACATACTCTCTTCGTCTCATTTAATTTGCGACATTTTTCATTTTGATCGTTTCACTTAATTTGCTCATCATTAGTTTTGGACTATGGCCCACCACTTCCTTTTAATCTTACAACTTTCTTCTAATTTTATCTATACAATTCACTCGTTCTCTTCATTTATTTGCATTATCTACCTGTTTTTCAAAAAATAATATTTTTTTCTTTGATGCAAATTATACGGACAGAGGGAGTAATTCGCATAAACACCAAATTATTATCACCATCACCATCTCCATCTCCATCTCCATCACCATTACCGTCATATTCAATCATTAAGAAAAAACCCTAAATTATGTTCTTGACAATTCACAATTCGTTTCATAGAAAACAAAAGAATGACCAAAGTCATATTCAATTTCACATACTATAACTATAATTCTATTTTTTTTTTCCAAAGTGCACATAACATCTAGATCATAATCAGGTTCAAATACTTCAAAATAAAAGTTATCAAAAACTGAAATTCATCAAGTTTGAATTCATCAAAAGAAAAAAATATAAGCATATTAAGCAAGAACTATAATTTATCATTAACTAACTAAAAAAAAAAGAAAAACAAATAAATTATATAAAACAATATAAATAAGTAACAACAACTAAACTATTAATCTACATTTTTTTCACCAACTTTCGATTTATTCACTGATCGTAGACTCAGACAAATAGAGACAATTATCTTAAGTATCTTACTCCCTATGTTTATTTTATTTGTTTTTTCCATTTATTTTTTTTGCATATCTCAATGCAAACTTAAACATATACTCTCTCCAATTCACGTTAATTGTCCTATTTAATTTTTTGACGCTATTCATTGATCATTTTTTATTTGTATTTTATTCTTAATCTAGACGTTAAAATATAATCAAGTGAGATCTTGTTTGATTCGTTTCAATGTAAATTTTATTAATATTAAATTTTTATAATTTTAAATTATGCAGAATTAAAAATATTTAGTATTAAATTAGTGTAAAAACTCGTGTAATGCACGAAGTTTTAAATGTTTACGTATGTAAAAAATATAATTTTTAAACAATGGTGCAAGTATATACATTATCGTCATTAAGTTTAAATTTACACTAATTCTTACATGAGACGGTCTCACGGTGAGACCATCTCTATTGGGCTGGCCAAATATACATGTTTTGTCTTAAAGTGATCACTTATAATGATTACTTATAATTTTAAATAATCATATTTTAGAGTTTTTGAGTGATTAATTATAACCTTAAAACGATCACTTATGATCTTAAAGTAATCAATTAAAGAAATGGGCTAATTATATGAGCATGTCTTATGATGAGACGGTCTTATACAAAACAAGCCGTTAAATTTAACATTTATAGTTATATTTGATACAATAAATTTTAAAAAATTGATAAAAGACAATTAATATATATATATATATATATATATATATATAGACACACACATATACATATATATATATATATATATATATATATATATATATATATATATATATATATATATATATATATATATATATATATATATATATATATATATATATATATATAAAGAACACTAATGAAATAAGAAAAACAATCAAGATTGTTAAAATATATTTGAATTCCAAATAACCTAATGCCATGTTTGGGAATGATAATTTCATCTAGAAATCTAGAATTAGCTCAAATTTATTATTTGGCAGATAAATAATTTTCAATTTTGGATTTTGTTTTATTCCACCATTGTTTTTAAAGTACTTAAAATTCAGAGTTGAGAATGACTTCCGAACCTTTGTTATTCTTAAATTCTTTAGTTATAATTTCATATTTGAGATCTATAATTTAAGATGAATTACTTTTTCTCAAACACAACATAAGGGTATTTGTTTCGAATACAAAGTAATGTACGAGACAATCTCCATGTGAGACGCGTTCGATATATGGATTAAATTGACCAATTAATATAATTCAAAAGTGTCATAAACATCTTTTAGGGTTCTTAATATTGATTATCATAAGATTTTTATTAGTAATTAGTACAGCTTTGAATGTATTAAATAAATACAATTGATATGGGTGGATTTTAGAAAATTAATTTTAAATAAGTAAGATTAATGTTGATATTTGTTTATATCGTAATAAAAATTGTGTAAAAAATTTTGCAAATCATTTCAAAAGTAGATACCACTGATAAGGCTAAATTGCACAAATAAATTTTAAATAATCATTATTGCAATAAAAGATTGTTATTCTATTTAATACTTCATGTTTTACGAATAACTAAAAATTGCTAAGAATTTCTAAAAAAAACCGCTAAAATTGAATATCATATATTAAATTGTATGATTGGAGGGAGTATTTATTTTGAAAGTTCGTCCTCTACACAGGCTATTTGTGACTCGGGGTATAATTCTTGTACCGCCACCAATTCCTTTCCTAATTCCTCATCTGAGCAATGGAACTTCCCGACTTAGATGAGCTTGAATGGCTGGAGTTTCAGCAGCAGGAGGAAGATTATCCGGTGGAATTGGAAGAAGAAGAAGAAGAAGAAGAAGAAGAAAGTATTGACGAAGGCAAATATAAGAATGAAGCTAAACATTGTGATACTGAAGAATCACTTTATTCTGATCCCCACCTACAATTTCACTCTCAGATTCCCTCCAACGAGAAGAAACGTCCTCGATCTGACGATGATGACTGTGTTAGGGTTAGGGTTAGGATTCCTAACCACGACAACGACAAATTTTTGTCCCGCTATGCCTCTGATATTGACGGCGATTATGTTCCAGTCACTTCACCCTCCGGTTCTGGCGAACGAATCTATGCCAAGATAGATAAAAAAAATATTTCATTCGGTGATAGCAATGTTAACAAATTCACTATGCCTCCCAATTTTAGCGGTATGTCTCCAGTCCCATTACGAATTTATCTGGCTTTGTTTATTAGAAGTTCGTCGTGCCTGACTCAGTTGCTTACAGGTATTATCTCAGAATCAGTTTGTTTGTTACTACAGAAAGCGGAGCAGGATGCTCTTATGAAGGTAATCCCATATCCTCATAGTGATTTTTCATATTTTTTACTTGCTTAGTAGCACTACCCAAGTCCTTACTTTAGCCTTTTTAGAGTGTGTTTGTATAGATAAGTTTTCCTCCGAAACTCTCCATTGTTGGAGAGATGTTCTCACATTATGTGAAGGATATCATCCTTCCAAGTTCCAATTCCTTTCTCTCATCTCCTTATTTGGTATCCGAATAGAGGAAAATCTAACCACTCATTTCCGTCCTTCCTTTCCTCCATTTCCTTCGATCCAAACAAAGAATTAGGTTTGAGAAATGTTTGCCATTCTCAGACTTGGAGGGCTAACATTTTCTTTGGATTTAATGTTGTTTCATTTTCGCGTCCCTTTTCAAAAGAACAAAAAAAATTTATTAAAAGCTTTTGAGTATGCGTGTACATGTCCATCAATATAGCTCCTTCACAAGTTCACAACCTAGGTTGAAACTTGATTTCAAATACAAACTTTTGTGAAATTGAATATTCCGTTCATTGTAGTGACCATATTTTTTTGTTTATTTATGTTGGTGTAGGCTTTGCAGGATAGTTCTGAAGTGCTGAACCCTTTATCATCTTCAGATACATCAATAATGACTGAGGAGCTTTGGGTAAACAAATATGCTCCAAGATCTTTTACCGAACTTCTTAGCGACGAGCTAACAAATCGAGAGGTAACTTTACTGTTTTGCTATATTATGGACTTTTCACTTAATTGCTTTCGTTCTTACTTTTTTTCTTGGTAAATTTTTGCATTAGGTTCTCTCTTGGTTTAAACAATGGGACGCTAGTGTTTTTGGTAATGACATTAGAGACACTGAAGAAGAGGTTTTGTGTGCGTTGAGACGACATTCTTCTATTCCCCTCCATCAGAAACGCTCAAGTGCAAATTTCCTGGGGAAGAGCGGAGGACCTAAACCGTTTGGAAAGTACATGGAAAATTCATTTACATCAGAGCTGGAAAAGAATACGCTGAATAGCATTGATGTATCACAAACTAAGATGCAGAGTGTTTCAGGGACACCAGATCAGAAGGTCAGCTTTTAGATGTTCGTATAAAATTGGTAATGCATGAATGGTATTCCTTATTCAATGAGTGGCGTGTTCCATGACTTTGATCTTTTGCGTGTTCATTATGTGAATGTAGATGAGTGCTACATAAACTTCTAGTAAACAACAATGCCAAAGGTTAATCCTAACAATATGGGGTTGAGTATATGAACCAAAAGAACTTCAACACTCTAACTTTATCCCCTGCCTTCTCATCTCTAACTTATCATGTACGCGATCTATAGTTTGTCCACGAGTATGATGTTATCATTGTACAACATGCAATGAAACTTTCCTTGAGTAGGTCTTTTTATCTCATCTAGGTAAAAGGTTCAAAGTATATGTTTGATGTATCATGTATACCAATCATGATTGAGAATTTTTCGATCGCTCCTTCACATGTGCTAACGTTAGTTTGTTTATGCTCAGGCATATATTGGACTATAGTTGCACATTTACGTGACATTTTTTTCACCAAACTACTTCTCTTGGTACTTTTCCATACACCTTAACATCAATATAAATTAAGTTAAAAAAAAAATCTTTTTTAACTATGTAAAATTTAATTAATTGCCCATGATAGATCGTCTCGAAATAAACCAATTTGGTTTTAAGGAAATGCTTGTGCATGTTGGGAGATGATGATCAGTTACCCTCTCCCATAATTTCCATAACTTCATATTGTTACTTATATTTTAATTGTTCTATAGATAGAGTAATCTTGTGCATCCCATATCTTTGTAAATCTATATAATAATGTTTATCCTTGTATGAGGTCTAATATCAAACACTTTTGTTTTTGGTAGTTGAATGACACTTTGTTTGGAACTTTGGATGTTCACCGCATCTATCAATGTGGTTACATCTAAAAATGTTTAGAGATCAAAATCTTCATTTGTTAGCATAAATTCTAGAATGGTTGCATGACATTATTTAATTAATGAGAGTGTTTGTTAATATTCACGGAACCATGAACCTGAGCTTTTGCATCATAATGATGATCACTACTCATATAATAAAAATGGAACATAAGTTAATGAAGAAGGTGGCCTACTAGGTTTAGAATTTAATGTTCACATTACAATTACTTACCCTTGGTAGCCATCATGTACACCTTTATGTATCATGAAACTAACATGGTTTTGGGGATTTATTTTATTATAATCCATTATAATTCGAAATCAACAACAACCACAATGCTAAAGCTAGATTTTTAAATTTGGGGTCCATACATGAACCAGATATCAATCCAGTAGTTTTTCACTATAAATTTTCCTTTTTTGCTCTATTCTTATGATTTTCCACTTATGTTTCGAGGTCATCTTTTTTTCTTTTTTTTTTTCCTGATCTTTTGAGTACTAACTTTCTATATTTTACTAGTTCACCTACACACTACACTTGCACATGCCTAAACTAACTTAAGTGATTTTCTCTCATCTTATCCTCAAATGCCTAAACAATTCTACGTCGTCGTTTTTCACATATTATCCTTCAAATTATGTCTAATTATCAGTTTGAACATATGCATTTCTGTTACCTGCATTTTCTTACAACAGTTTTTTCTAAAAGCCAAAACATTCTATTCATATTAGGGTTGGTCTAATGATTATTTGATAAAGCGTACTCTTAAACGTTAGGGGCACACCACTATCACATAATAATTTTATTGCTGCCCTCTATTACAATCCAAAACCAATGAATTATCTAGCTTCCTACTCCTATGTATACTTATTATCAAGCGTGTGTCTTTTAAGCAATGCCAAATATGAAATTATCATACATGCTTCCTTGGTTTAGTTGAAGTAAACTGTTCACTGCGTAGTTCTATGTGTTAGAATTGCAATTTCTTTGTGGAAACCATTTGTAGATGTTATGCTTTTTTGGACCTAGAATCTGCTTGCTGAATGAAGATTCTCCTTGAGGAAGGAATAAGTAGTCTTGTTAATATTGAAAAATTCTTGCAAGAGAATGATGGGGTGATGTATTACTCTTTGTTATTCATGGGTTCTTGCTTCATATTGTGCTACTGATCATTGAGTTAAGTACAATAAGTTCAAGATTAATCGTTACGAAAACAATTATCTTCCACTTTCGGCATGATATTCAAAGCACTGCATCACATGACACCTAGATCGGTAAATCCATATTACGGTAGATCTTGGAAAATAAATATTAGAAGTTGAGGTATTAAGTATCAGTGCTCTCAAGAACTTTGAGTTAATCATTTTGTGCTAAGCGCAAGGCGAAGGCGTGATCTTTTTGCAACCAAGTCACACTTTTTCATTCGAAAGCTCAAAAATCAAATTTGAAAATATATAATACTTAAAACAAAATAACATTCATATTAAAATAGCAACAAGTTTGGAAAGATTCGTTATCATTGCGGTGAACTCCACCTTAGTACATAACTATTATAAATAAGAATATGAAGCATATCCAAATTTTCTTTTTTTTTTTTGGAAAAATTTCCTAGAATAATTCAACCTTTTCATGATTTTCCCACAATAATCCCACCTATTGATTAACCATGAATAATCCAAACTTTAGGGGGTATTTTTCTAAATTAAACCCGGTAACCAGATGACATGCTATAGAAATTTTCTTTTTAGAAAACGATAAAATTAAATAAAATATTGAAAAACAATGTAAAAATGTTATAATTTTTTTCCTAATATTTTTATTTTGGAAAGTTTTCTGTAAATTTAAAATTTTTTTCTAATTTTACATTAATTTTCAATTTACTTTTTTGGTAAATTACCTACTATAGCAGGTCATCCAGTTACCCGAGTTCACTTTAAGCAAATACCCTTTAAAGTTGGAATTATTCATGATTAATCAATAAGTGAGATTATTGTAAGAAGATAATGAAAATGGATTGTTGTAGGTAATTTATCCTTTTTGTGGCAATTAAAAGGAATATATTAACTCAAAAAACCTTTTACAACCTAGGCTATAAAAGGAATACTTCCCTAAACACGAAAGGGAAACATATGTCCCTAAACACGAAAGGGAAACATGTGATATATTGGTTAAAAGGGTATTTTAGTTATTTTGCTAATTAGTTAGTTAGAGAGCTTGTTAGTATAAATACTCTTGGATGTAATAAACAAATAGATTATATATTTTGTGGAAATTAAAAGATAGTTCTTGTGTGGAGCTTCTGTAGCACTCGAAGCTACATTGCTATCATCTGTTCTTTTGTTCTTTGTGTTTTGTCTGGTTTTCCTCCTTTATTGCTTCTGTTTCGGGCATCAAACACACCCCAAATTTGAGTGTATTACAAAGCAACAACCAACCACTACAATCAAAAACCAAAATCAAACCAACAACAAAAGGCACAAGATCAAACCAACCCTAAACAATAAGGCTATACCTCCTATCATCCTTTAACCTAGCAGCAACACAAAAAATGACTGTATGAGCCACTTGACCAGGTGACATCTGACGATCTTCAAAGACTTGAGAATTTTCATGCAGCCAAACCTGATAAAGCATCTCAGTCCAGATCATAGCAGTGAGCACGGGCTTGGTCAGCTTCGTCTTACACAACTTGTTCATGATTAGAACAACATTGTCAAAGGAGTCTGGCCATCTAAACTGAATGAAATGGGAGAGGAAATGATGTACTTCCTAAATGTAACTACATCTATTAGAGAGATGATTTCTATCTTAAATCCCATGCTGACAAAGCACACAACTATCCTTGGTAGGGAGCCTATCCTGGTGAATATGCCATAAACATTAAACACTACGAGCGGAGGCTCTATTATTACACCTACTTTACTGCATTGTTTTGTTTTTCTTAATGGAAACAACAATTTCTCGAACTTCATATTCAAGTAAATTTAGGTTTTGAGTTTCATGTCTTTTTCAAACAAACAAGCTTAACTTAACTACCCAACTCAACAAGGATGTGCACCGGACACACAAGCCATGAAACGTATCAAGGTGCATGCTTCATGTAGTGGGATTTACCTCACCTAGCTGAGGCGTTTTCAGTCAATCCCGAGTTTGAGGCGCGTTTTTTAAAATCAAGTTGGCATGCAATACATTTATGGTTGGAGGGTTGAGTTCTTGGTAAATACAAACTGAACAACATATTTTGTTCCCTTTCCAATAAACATGTTATTTGTTTGAGAAATAATATGTACTCGAGACAACACCATTTTTCTTATGCAACTATTTTATTGAGAGTTTATGCCAAATATAATTTGTTTATTTGAAATTGCAAATGATTTTTGATTTGAAGGGTCAATCATAAACAACCTCTTTGTTGTTTCTAGTGCGAAGGTTCTATTTTTCCTCCCTCTTCTCTATAACCCTTTAGGTGAAGTTCAATCAAATCCTATATCTTAAGATATTTAATGTGTGATCAAAAAAAGATGTTTTCTATGATTTTTTTAATAAAATTATGTTATTGATCTTTTTAGTGACATGCACTTATGTTTTTTCACACTGAGTGGTTTTGATTTGCATCAATTATCAATATGATAGGCGACATTAATAAATCGTTTTGGACTGAAAAAAATATTCTAGTATTTCAATTGGATTAATAGTTAACTTTTTTAACTTTTCACTGCCCTGTGTTTTTCTGCTTAATGTGGCTAGCTATTTTTAAGTTCTGATTTCTGAATAATTGCAGGTACTTTTGCTTTGTGGTTCTCCTGGATTAGGAAAGACAACTCTTGCACATGTGGCTGCTAAACACTGTGGATACCATGTTGTGGAGGTTGTTATCTAGTATCTACTTTTTCATCGTTGAAAATGTCTGGTACTCATAAACTATAGGCGGTTAATGTGGTTTGGATACTTCTTGTTCATGATTCCTTCTGCTTGTCTGTTTTTTGTACATTATATGATTTTACTCTCCCTATTTTGAAATGATTTTGATCTCCATATTTTGAAAATCAATTTATGTATCTTCAAATTGATATCCCCTAAATCAATTTAGTATATCTGTTGTACCTTTTGCGTTTAGAGTTGTGCATGGCTAAGACTTGTCATCTGGTTATTATCCTCATGTAATGTATCTTTCTTTCCTTTTTTTTTTTCATATTTGCGTGCAATACAAAATTGATGTAACTCTTTGTAGACCGTTATAGCTTAATTTTTGTTCTTTTTTTTTTCTAGTTGAATAAAACTAAGTTCACCCCTTGTCTTTTCCTGCAAGGAGTATTCAATAGAAGAATAAAAATTGGCTTCGCTTTATTGATTAAAATTGTGAGATACATTGCTTATGACAAATGCCGAGGTAACGGAGCGAAAATGTGTTAACGAGAGTGATGTGGTTATCAAAATGCTAAATATCGCTCAAAATCATGAAATATCTCTTAAAATATCCCAAAGCCGATTTTTTACACCTTTTCAATGCGGGAAATATGGGGATTGTTTTTTTGAATACCTTTACAATTCGGTCGATGCAATGCAACGTGACCTTGTTTTTGCACTGTGCTTACAAATGTTTTGCATTTTACTTTCTCATGGTGTTTTTGTTTTCATTATTTCATTTGAGTTTGATAAATGTAGATAAATGCTAGTGATGACCGGTCATCAACTTCAATTGAAGCAAAGATCTTGGATGCAGTGCAAATGAACTCGGTCATGGATTACTCAAAACCCAAATGTTTGGTAATTGCATTCATGTAGTTCTTTTTATGCTCTCTACATATTGAAGGAGCTATAATATTTTCTTTCTTCTGAGTTTTTTAAATATACATTACTTATTCACCAAACATTTAAACAATATGAGCTTAACAGGTGATTGATGAAATTGATGGAGCACTTGGGGATGGAAAGGGTGCAGTTGAGGTCTTACTAAAGATGGTGAGAACTTTTCTACCCTCCTATCATTATTAGTTTTCGATTACATTTTTTGGTATTTGAAAGAGTTTTGGTGCTAACAGCACACCGAGTTTCTTGTCAAACATCTAACATCTTCATGATAAAAGTGGAACAACCTATAGACAAAGCTCTGATCTTTACATGTGTTAAAGATGGTAAGCTTATGTTGTAGTGGCATATTGTATGTTTACTGATGATTTAAATAGTGTTGCCGGGATGGAAGGTTTGGTTACCGAACGGCAATCCAGGTCATTCAATTCTAATTGCAGGTCAATCCCGACCCAAGTTGGTGGTGTACACCGCTTAGACCCTTTTTTCTATAGACCTGACCTAGTACGTTCAATAACAACATTTTTCTTTTGAAGCCATTGATTACAAATTGGTGAAAGGGAGATAATTGTGTATTAAGAGGGGAGAATTGTCGTTAGGAAGATGAAAAAACAGAGAAGAAGAAATAAAAAACAAAAGTGCTGGAGGCTCCTCTTAAAAGTAAAAGAGGAGAAATGAACTCTAAGGCTAATGTTTTTAAAAAAGAATTCCTTTTACTCATATGTACACCTTTTTCTTTTTTTACTAACTTGTACACACGAAAATCAACGTGTTCCTGCAGATTGCGATAGCTTTTCCATTTTTTCACCTTTTATAGGGGGTAAGTTTTGCATGATAAGCGGGCTTTAGACGCACAATAAATACATGGACTTTTATAGTGACTTGTATATACTAGGACTATACTAAAAGAACATTGATTATTTACTTGTTTAGTTGTTGTAATCTTAAACATATCATCATCATCATTATACCTAGTGTATCCCGCTCGTAGAAAACTATGGTCAGGGTCTGGGGAGGGAAGAAAGACGGCAGCTCATACCCATAGAGGAGAGTGCAGTCAAATAGTCCCTTGGCTCGAGAAAAGTCTTCAAAGAGAGAGAAACTTGCAACTTACAAATAGAATAAATAGAAATACGTACGAATAACTAACAATAAGGATAAAAGTAAAGGAGGTAAAGAATGATAATTAAATGCAAAGAACGATAACAAACGATGGGTAAAAGGTACGGGTTTAAAAATCTAAGACGTGGATAAGGCGCCACCAACTGCTTCTATCACTGGTTAGGTCCTTGGAGAGGTGAAGTTCATTCAGGTCACTTTTAATATGTTCCTCCCACGTTCTCCTAGGTCTTCCTCGATTTCTCTTGCCCTCCACTGTGATGCATTCGATCCTTCTGACTGGGGCGTCATGGGTCTTTCTCTGCACATGCCCAAACCATCTCAACCTGTTCTCCCGCATCTTTGCGGAGAGAGGTGCAACCCCTAACTTCTCCCTGAACTCCTGGTTTTTTATCCTATTTATCATAGTATTACCACACATCCACCTCAGCATACGCATTTCTATTACTTCCATCCTTCGTTCGAAAACCTTCTTTACGGGCCAACATTCTGTCCCATAAAACAACGCCGACCTAATTGCGACGCGGTAAAATTTATCTTTTAATCTCCTCGGGACTTTTTATCACAAAGCACCCCGGTTGCAGCTCGTCACTTAAGCCAACCCGCTTGTATACGATTAGTAACGTCTCCATCAATCTCCTCACCGAATCCAAATATTTGAACTTGGACGTATATGCAACAACTTCTCCCCCTATGGTCACCTCTGGCTCCCCTATCGATTCTGTCCCACTGAAATTGCATCGCAAGTATTCTGTCTTCGTACGGCTTATGCGCAACCCTTTACTTTCCAAGGCTTCCCTCCACTCTTCCAATTTACTATTAGCCTCCTCCTTGGTCTCTGCGACCAAAACTATATCGTCAACGAAAAGCATGCAACATGGCATGGTCTCCCATATAGATTTAGAGATTTCCTCCATAATGACCGTAAAAATGAAAGTACTTAATGCTGATCCCTAATGCAGTCCCACTTTAATTGGGAAAGACTCTGTCATAACTCATATCCACCGGTGTATGTATGTTAGTCGACACTCTGTCATATATGTCGTGTATTACCTCAATGTACCTTCGTGACATACCTCTATTCTTGAGGCTATCCCAAACTATGTTTTGTGGTATGCTATCGTACGCTTTCTCAAGGTCAATGAACACCAGATGCAAATCCTTCTTTCGCTCCTTATACTTTTCCATCAGTCTCCTCAAATGATGAATTGCTTCGGTGGTTGATCTTCCCAGCATGCCGTCTCGTGTAATTATTTTCTCAATCCGAATTGCTTCGGTGGTTGATCTTAAACATATTTATATTATTAATCCATAAAGGTAATCGACCCCAAATGTGGCTCAATTTGCGATATTACGTTCCCGTAACCCAAAAATCTGGACCCAATTTTATTTCAATCCAATCTAAATTTTTTAAAATGGTGAATTGCACTCATGACTCTGTTTTCCGACATGAATTGTTCCTCAATCTTGTCGTAACACTGGATCTAGTACGTCCTGATAACAAGTTATTTATTTTCCAAATGTATTTGATCTACGGTATAAATCAATCAATCACCGTTCAAACTGGAATTCAATTATAGCTTGCAAGACACTCGAAGAACTATAGGATCTTGATACAACTGAATAAGATAACTGAATCTAGTCAGTCAATCCTTAATAGCTATATCAGTTATACTTATACCTCTCTTGGTTTGGCCCTTTTGTTAGACAACATCTTAAAAATCATGATTGTAGTCAGGATTGTAGCAAGTTTTGCATATTGTGGAAGCATACTTTATCTAGAGAAACTGAAGCAGACTTTATCATTGTGTCCCTAGTGACATGGTAAGCTACTTTTGTAAGATCATTACTATTAATTGCTTTGATCTTTCAGGTAGCAGCTGAAAAGAAGTCTGGCGTGGGCATTGAAAGATCTACCATAGAAGGGCAAAAGAAATCATTGAACAAAGGGCGAAAAGCAGTTTCATTGTCTCGACCTGTAAGATCAATTTTAATTCTGAACCAGAAAATAAACGACTATAGTAGTCTAACGAATGGATATGATTGCAGGTGATATGTATATGCAATGATCTCTATGCTCCTTCATTAAGATCTCTACGTCATGTAGCGAAGTAAATGTTTTCCTCTACATTTAATTCAAGTTATATAACCTTTGTCTCACATACTATCTTTTGTATTCTTGGAGTTATGTTATTATTCTATCTTCCTAGCTTCTGCATGTTATAATTAGGTAGCTTAATGTGAGTCAACAACTTTATTTTGCTATAATTTTCATACTACCATTATGTCTACCAATTCGAAGTTAGATGCCAGAAACTACTAGGAGTTCAACAATTTACTTTTCTCTTTTGGTTTATAAAATTTTCTTTGGAATTATCGTTTAAATAATTTTTTTGTGGTCTTTTTGAAATTTGGAGTATTGGTTATAATTTCATAGAATTTTCATGAAAAGGTAGTCAATTAAAACTAAGTGCAAGACCTTGTCCCAAGCTTATCATTTTATAGAGAATAAGGTCCACAACAATGTGGTCGAGGTCAGACTGGATAAATATTAGACGAACTTGGAAAAGACAGGCAGAAGGTATAACGATTTGTCACTTCAACCGATGAGTATATACTGATTGATATTTTGGACAGGAAATATAGCGATTGCTATTTTTATTACCTTGTGTGCATGATGTAGTTTTATTAATATAATATTTTGATGATATTATATTATTGATAAAAGAAACTGGCCTTGTAGGGTTCATGTATTTGCTAAGCCAACTGTGAATCGCGTGGTAAGCAGGTAATGATAACCGTTGTTAAACATTTCAATAATGCATGAATATAGGGTTAGTTAAAGATGTGAATTGTGATGTCTGAACAGCCAGCCGTAGATCTCCAAATAGAACTTTTAAAGCATACCTTTTGTTTAAATGTTTCTGTTTGTTTTTTATAATTTTGTAACATGTCATAATTTATAGCAGCAGATACAGTTTGTCTCAACAATTGAGAAAGTTATGTTAAAAGCAGCAAGAATAATGGCTAAATCAACTTCAATAAAAAAGGAAAATTGACTTAAACAGTCCCATCCATTGGCCATCTTCCCAAAATAATCCCAACTATCCACACTAATCCCAACTAATACCCAAATTTCTCAAAATACTGGTGACATGCGACCTTTTATATCTGTTAGTGTACTAATAATAATTTTAGCTTTTTTTTTCCCTCTCTCTAACTGTCTTGCTCTTCTTTGACTCATTACCTTCCTTCCTCGTACTCTTATCAATTCCCCTGATGTTTATAATGTGGAGCAGTGTGAATATTTTCCCGTATTCATGATCTTCTTGACAGATCTAAGTAAGATTACTGGGTGTCTCTTAGAAGCTTAGGTTATTCCCCCTTTCATGGATGGTGATGTCACACATCAATTAATTTAGAGCTCAATGGAGGGTGAAGTTTTCTTTTAAGAAGAGGTGATCTATTGTTGGCTAAAGCCTAATATTAAATTTTTCGAACAATACTTTGATCTTTGTTTGTCTGAGATGATATATACTATATTAGCTCTACATGCAAGGTATATCTGATGAGCTTTTGGGGCTTTGTTTGGCCAAGCTTCTAATATACTATCATAGTATATACACTCTACTTCTCAAAAGCACTTTTTCTAGAAACTGTTTTTACACTAGATATGTTTGGCCTCATAATTTAGGAAATGTTATTGAAAAAATATCACTATTACAGTTTTTATCCCATAATTGCTCTACTAAACAATCAACTGGATGAATACTCTTAAGATTAATTATCTCAATCTATTCATGTTCAACCTTCTTGCCAAACTATCAATAGCAATACTACATTTCCTTACCCCAAACTATCAATGTAAGTGATTAACTTCTTTTGATACATTGTAAGACAATTTCTTAAAGAAAAATGAAATTTTAGAAGAAAGCTGCACTACCTAATTCTTAAGTCCTAACCCATCTTCACTTGCATGAAATATGAATGTTCAAAAAAGTACAAAATGACCTTGAAACAAATTAAATGTTGCAATCTCCATAACAAAAATTCTTATGGATTTTTGACTTGCTGATTGTGACCGTTATTTGAATTTATGCTCAAAATCTCCCTGTCCCTTGGAAAATAAGATGGTGTTGGTACTATCTTGTCCTCTTTTTGGGGAAATTTTCAGTGGTAATTATAATGGTGATGGCAAGTGGAAGATCTAAAAGTTATAAGGACGGACTAGAGGGAGATACGCTGGAGAGAGAGACAGGTTTAAAACGAAGACATATAAGCCTTGTTCTTTTTCTTAGAGGCATGTTGGGAGAACCTGATCAATTTCCATTTTACCAAATGCCAATTTCTATTGCGAGTTTAAATTACAATGTGACATATTTAATTGATCAATTTTTTTGTTAGAGGTTATAATATAAACAGTTAAACTATCATATTTATTGATACAGTTTCACGTAGGAGTATAAGATAATATTATATGTTTACAATATACTCGTTTCTTAGCACTCTACAAAGAATTATGTTGTTTGGGAGAGAGCCAAGTTCCGAGCCACTTTTTGGGCTTAGTCCAATGGCTTGTTTTCAGGTTTTGCTCCAGATGATCTTTGTAGGAATGAATAGAGAGTCTTAATGTAATTTTCTTCTTTTTTTTTTTCTTGAGATGTATCATCCCTAACCTTGTATCTTATTCTTTATTTACTTATATATTTTTCCTTATAAGAAAAGAGTTATATCAAAGAGACATCCTGGAGGACTCACTAATATGCAAGAGCGTTTAGACTTTAGAAAGACACATGCCCTTGAAGTATCATGAAGCAACTTTCCCAAATAATCATGAAGTATCAAGTGTTACTGAGGGGCTAAACCTTTAGTCCATTTATACTGAACTCTCAAAGAATGAGTGAATAACTTCTTAACAGAATGACTTAGTAGACTCCCTCATTGAGGACTTGCAATGTATGAGTTCCTTATTTGAAGAACATGTAGGGTATAAAGCTAGCTATGCTCGAGTCTTGATGCGGAACTTTGATGAACAAAAGACTTCAACAGAATTTACAGAAGCTCTTTTCTGGAAAGGAGCCACTCTTGCTGTGTCCTATGTAGTATGTATCTCATAATTTCCCCACTTAAGACCTTTACAACAGAATGATGTTTATAAGTCTCAAAATCAACTCTTCTTCCAAATCATTAGGAATTCTTGAATAAGTAACATTGCAGTGCTTCTGGATACAGCAAACAAAGAGGGCCTAAGCAACCTGGAAATTGATTTTCTAAGGGCGTATCCCCACAAAGGTGACTCATGCTGAATGCTGTTGACCACTTTTTACTTTTAAACCATCAATGACTTGAAAGTAGAAACACGTGCAACCTTGTGGAAATTGACTTTAAAGTTTAAAGTCCCTAATGGCATAAGAAGAAGATTGTATATGAGGTTGATGGTCTTCTTAAATACGTTATTACCTTGCCTTCAAGTTAGCTTGACTGGATGTGGTACACCTTGCTATCAATAGCTTGACTTTATTTTGAATAAGTACCATGATCCTTCAACATATATGTTATACACTTTCAAATGAGCTTTCTTGTTTCAGTACTTCATGCGATAATTGTTTCTATTTGTATCAGTGTTTGTGAAGTGACTGATATTGCAATATGCTTTTTGTAGGCTGAAGTACATTTGTAAAAGGGAGGGAATGAGAATAGGTTCCATTGCATTAGCTGCTCTTGCTGAATATACAGGTGCATGTTTGTCTGTGGTAGCCTGTGCATGTCCTGCAATTTTTCACTGAAAATAGAATTTAGTGGAGCTCTACTCTCTGATGTTCATGCTTTGTGGCTCTCTTCTTTCTTCCCGAGGGCATAATTGTTGGTCAAGTAATCTGTTTATTGATTGACTTCTATAGGTTTATATTTTGTTTTTGTCATTAATTTTACTTAATGACACGGTCAATCGGAAACACTTTTTTTTTATTAGAAGGATATGATTGTGTACATTTAATCCCCTCAAACCTTGCATAGGCGGAAACCACTTGGCATTGGGGTAATGACATATAATGGCATATCATATTCATCTTTTCTAATTATGTCCATTCTAAATCAGACTGAATGGAGCCAAAAATTTTAGTTCTTTGGTTCTAGTTTATTGTGAACTATAGTAAAATGGCTCATTAAATCATTTGCGCGTATTTATGAGAAGTTGCAAATGATAATTACAGTTAAGTCTTAATCAGAAACAACCTCTTTGTTTTCCCCCAAACCTCACCTAGACGAGAAGTGCTTGGCATTTATGGTAATAGCATTTTATTCATCGTTTTGATCAAGACTAGGATTTTCCGAAGCTAAAAAAAATATTTATTGGTGTGTGAAGCAAGGACAAGACCTAGGAACTGGGGTTGTCAACTTTATAATGTTAAAATTATAAAGTTAAACGAGGAAGTTTTAGACCTCTGGATATGATATAGACTACAACCAGAAGGTCAAAAGTGCAACTCGTGCTTGCTATACTCATATTGATGCTTCAATATTCACGCTTTTTTTAGTTATGAGGGGATCTCTCACAACAACCCTCTTAAGGGCATTTAGCTCTATGGAGTTCGTCTCATGTGTCAGACATGTGAGATTTTTCGGTCTTTCAATGTCTTGTAGTTAGCCAAAGGGCTGATTTATTTTTATTAAATATTCTATTCTTGATTTTTATATTTTGTTTTAATTTTTCTTCGGAAAGTTTTATTTTTGATATTTACGTTGTTGTGTGCCAAGGGGTGACCTAGTTTTCTTTTCTAAATTGAAATCAGAATGTGATGTCCGCTCGTGTTTGAACACACTTCAGTTTCTCCACAAAAAGAAGGAATCTCTCAATTTGGTAACCCCTTGCTTCCTGTTTGATTGAACATATCTATTTTTATTCCATTGACCTCATATACATTATGATAGCGCATAGATTTTTTTGTCTTAAAAACTTGTTGTGAATAACTTATATTTATAAAGCAATTTCCTTTATTGTTGGGGATTTTTTGTTGGAGTGGGGAACACAGAAAAAACTTATTTCATAAAATCTGAAATGACTCTTTTGGCAGAAACACATATGGACTTGCCCATTGGTTGGCTTACAAGAATTTTCAATACATCACCATTGGAACTAAAACACATTCCAGTGGCAGCTCAAGAATGGTTTGAGAATTGAAAACTGATCTTAGTAATGTATTATGCCACACTTTCGATCTAGACTTGTCAGTGCCTCAGTATACAACCATGTTACCCAGACACGTGTGTAAGCTTGCGGTACGATCTGGATCCTGAATAATAAATGCATGGTTAAGGCATGAAAATATGTTAAAATTGGGCAACCAGGACTTTTTCGTTGGCTTTAACTCCTTCGTGTTCTTCTTCGTTCCCTCCTTCTCATTTTCTCCACTTAATTTTTCTTAACACGAGTAACCATATTTTCCTCATTCATCTTCTTGCAATAAATGTGCTAAAGTGTTTTTGGCTTTTACTCCTTGTCTAAGGATTTCTTCTATCTTTTCAATCCATTTGCATCTGACTTTTTCTTCTGCCTCTATTTTGGTTGTCCAATCAAGGCCTCTATTAATTTGCACATTATTCGTTGGACGTCCTCCGAGATTCTTTGCTCACCACAGAATGGGTTGTTTGGATACCTATGTAATGAACTGGAAATGGCATGGTAGAGAATGTTAGAGGAAGTCAGTAAATAGCGAGGAATTAGGGTAACGTAGTAATAGTGTAACTACTTAGACTAAATATATGTGTGCTACTGATGTAATCAAAGTATTCAGTATTAAAGATATATTTATATTAATGTAAGAGAAAATTGTTAGAAATTACCTAGAAAAAGCTTACTTTTGTTAAAAGCTACTTAGAACAATTTTTTTTGAAAAACTACCTATTAACGGTTACCGTTAAATATTCGTTAGTTTTAAACATAGGAAAAAGCAAAACATAAGAAATCAAAACCAGCAATATTTTGCCTTTCTAAAAATCACGTGCAATTTTTTATTTTCTCAAACTCATCATTTCTTATTTCACCTTCCACTCAAATTAGGGTTCTGCAAAAATCTGCCATTCCAATTGTACTGGAAAATTTCAGTCATTCCAAATCCACTCAACTTTAGGTTTCTCTTCATGATTCCTTGATTCCTTCACCAGGTATGTACATGAACAATTTTTAGCATAGATGAAGGACAAAGTTCAAAGCTTGAGCACATGATATTAATGGAAAAAGAAGGAAGAAGATGAAGAACTGTTCTTTATTCGAAATTAGGGTTCTGTTTGCTTGCCAATTAGAACTGGAATGGGATTTTATGCAAAAAAGTCACGTGATTTTCACGTGAGATAAAAAACCAGAAATTTGGATGAAAAACGTTAGTAGGTAGTCTTTGACAAAAAAAACTAAATTTTGTAGGTAGTTTTGACAAAGAAAAAATATGTTCTAGGTAGGTTTTGACGATAATAAGCTTTTTCTATGTAGTTTCTACAAACATTGAGTGGCTTATAACTTAAAATAAATAAGTATAAATTTATCATTACTGTTTATCCTTTCTCTCTTTTCTTCTTAAGACAAACGTTAAAAGACTTAAAACTCTATTTTCTTTCTGTCTTAAGTTGCTCATTTTTGAATGTCCAATAATAAATAAAAAATGCATATAATTTATTTGTCCCATTATCTGTTTGAATCTCACGCTGCGTCTTGTGTGTCAATATTTTGAACTTTGTTGAGTCCTACACCCTTACCTTTATTACGATATAATTCATGAAATGTATATTGCAAAGCTGATGTAGAGGAAATCATATTCTTGTAATTAAATTCTGCTTCTCATCTTTACTTGTTTGTGACCATGTATCCTAGGTAGCGTTAAGTTCTCAAGTAATTGGTCGAAAGGATTTAACACAAAGTGTTTTTGACGTTTGGAAAGAGGTGATTAGAAGTAGTTCCTTTTTTCCTTTCAATCTTGGTTGATGCTTTCAAAAATTGGAATTTTTGATTAATCCTTTATTTGTAGGTATTCCAAAAGAGGAAAATTAAGGAAAGTCATAAATGTGATGTTGACTTGAGAAAGACTTATGATTCACCTGATTCATTATTTTCTTTGGTTTCCAATCGGTAGGTGATGTGCTTGTAATTATAGGATGCTCTTCTTATTTGTGATGGAATGACAATTTTACCCATGCTTGTGCAGGGGTGATTATGATTTAATTTTTGACGGTATTCATGAGAACTTTTTGCAGATTCCTTATCATGATCCATTGCTGCAAAAGACGGTATCCCTTGTTTATATGCTTTGAATCTTGAGTTCCAACCATACATTGAGATTTATATTACAGTTAAATTGTTATTAATGTCTGACTTTGGTCCTCTTTTGAAGGTACATTGCCTGAATGCTCTTGGTGTTTCCGACTTACTCCATCATTGTGTTACCCGTTCACATAATATGTCACTATCTGGTAATATGGTGTTTTGGTTTATTGTAGTGAATTTCTTCACGTGCCTTACATAGACGTTCCATGGTTTTTCCAGTGTATTATTCTTTTATCACTATCACAACTCATCTGCTGTTGGCCCGTGTGGAATCACAACCTATTGAATGGCCCAAATCTTTTCAAAGGTATTTGTTTCTTGGCAAAAATTATCATAATGTAGCTAAAATATTTATTATTACTCTTTGCTCATATCTTGGTATAACACTCAGGTATCGTTCGTTACTTACAGAAAAGATGGAGTGTTTGCGGTCTTGGCAATCTAAAATTGCACCTTGTGTTTCAAGGCATCTATCATTGAATTCTTTTGTTGAAGATACTGTTTCTCCATTGTTGCATATTCTCTCTCCATCTGATCTGAGGCCGGTAAATACATCACCTAATTGTTTATCGTTGTTGAACAAATTAGAGACTTCTGCTCTAGGTTTTGATGTAATTGGATGCACTGTGTTCTTCTGTTATATAACATTGCTTGAAAAAGAATGTGTGGCTGTGTTTCTTTTGTTGTCCCTTTACTTGATTAGCACCAGTGTAACAAATTTCACTAGCTAATTTTTGAATTTGCACTTCGCTCAAAATGGCTCAAAAATAGTCCATAAGCAAACATAATTTGCCTTTTTTGATTCATGAGGTAATTAGCGGATCATGTTACACTGATTAACATACTTGATAACCTAACATACATATATTGATAAGCGGACCATCTTAACAACGCTTACAAATGAATATAACTAATGAAGGATTAAAAAGTTTGTACAAGTCCTCAATCTCTGGCCTTAGACAAGTAGGAACAACGTACAAGATAATTGTTTCAATTAAACGAGAATCACATACTTAAAGTCATGAGCCCATGACATCTACCACTAATCTAAACAATTAAAGAATAAAACTAAAGATAAACTATGCAACTTACGTCTTACCTAAACAAAACCTCTAAATATTATCAAAATTTTTAAGACACAAAAATGCCAATTCTTTATTCCCAACAATATGGGGTTGTTAAAAGGTGATGGTTGCAATCTAGGCAAAGGCAGAAAAGTTGCTGAGCATGCAAGGATCATTAATTCATTGTCTTTTTTAGGCAAGGAACACCAACTCCAAAGAATCCAGTTTGGGGGAGTTAAGGCAAAAGATTAGATTTGATTTCCATTTTTTAAAGTTGAAGGAAGGATCTCTTTTAATTTTAACTTGGTTTGATGAATGACATTGGGGTAATTGAATGTGATGTAAGTTGAGTAGAAAAAAATAAAGAACTGACTTGTATAAAGAAGAATGGAAGAGGTTGACACATGACTACTTATGGGATTTTTGAAATACACTCTAGGGAGATGGAAAATATACTGGAGAAAGTTCACTATAAGATGATCTTCTTGAACGATGATTAACTAGAAATTTATTGAAGATGGAGCTTAGATAGAAGCTGCAATTAATGATATTCGGCAGGGTTTTATTATTGCAAAAAGGTTGACTATTTTCTAAAGAGAGGAGGGTTCTTGTAAGAAAAAGTGAGCTGATCTTAATTTAACTCTTATATATAAACAACGAAATTTTTTGATGTCTCTTCAATGGATACTAAGTGTCAAGGACAATATTGCTCTATGCCTCCGGTCTTTTTCTCCCCTTGCAACAACTAGTGAGCCTTTTTGCAACTGTAATGCCACACTAACGCTTTCAGGTCATTGCTAGTGGTTCTTGTCAGATTTTGCTGCTTCTGTGCCGGAAATTCCAGCTCAACCATAGTGCAAAACCAAGGATGAATCCTGCATTGTAAAGCAGTAAAAAATATCTTTTGGGCTGTTTCAAGGGATATTTCATGCATTTCATGCATTCAGCCAATATTTGGCACTATAGTAACCACATCATCCTGTCACTACCATGATTGCGGTTGTTACCACATTTTTACACTATGAGATTAGCTATCTAATCATATGTTAGATGGACTCTTCTATTTCCCTTGTGCACTAATTTTTTATTAGACATTGGTACCACACTTGTGCATATTGCTTTAGGTAAAATTTAAACCATGTTTATTTTCAAAAAATTGATGATTTAGATGTACCCTACCAGCCATGTAACATAGATCTTACTACAGGGTACAAAGAGAAATACAATACTCGTAATAGGGGAAAATCCATTAGAAAAGATTTGCTATCTTTCTAATTACTTTTTTATACAATTTTAGCCATGTGGGAACTTATATTGGAAATAAATAAAAGTACATTGAAAAACTTAAATAGGTGAAATTTTGGAAGCTATTGCTAACTTGTTGAAGCCAAGCTTTTCTTTAGCTTTTGTTGGGTTTCATCACTGATGAACTCTATGTGGATTGTAAATGAGATTATTTATTTTTGGCACAGGTCGCTGTGCATTTACTTTCAGAGAAAGAGAAGAATGATTTGGCTCAATTAATCAACACTATGGTTTCATTATCTTTGACGTATAAGAGCACAAACTCCAATAAAATAATGAATGATGATATGATGGGTTCCTCGCCATTGAATTTGGATCCACCCATTCAGGATTTCATGACCTTCAAGGTAGGAACCTTTGCGAACTTTGATTTGATGCTTCCTTTTAGACTTCGTCCATTCTTGTTTCACATAAAATTTATGTTGTTCAGGGTTACAAACCAGGACACTGTGAACTTTCATCGGCTGTCAAGAAAATTCTCGTGTATGAGGTAAGAGAGTGGTAATTAAAGGTTACATTTGAGTATTTTGTACTTCTAATACTGAATATGTAGCTAAAAACATTTTTTGTGATGGAAAATTCATGTTGCTTTGCACTTATGAATCTTAATTTGACAATTTTACGAACTTTTTTCATGCCCTATGTCTAATCCTCTTCCTTAAGTCTAAGAGAGTGTTAAATACTTAAGTCAATTAGATTTATCTTATGATTCTCGTACTTAGTAATTCTCTCTCTTTTCCTCCTCTCCCCTCTTAACCAGTGTGTTGTTTATTATTGTTTATTGACATGACATGACCTTGCCAAGAGCATGGGGTATGCAACTTAGACTCGCCATAAAAACAACTTCTGTCCAATTTACAAAACCACAATAGAAAAATGACAACACAGTTTGTGGTTTTATAATATATGTTTTGGTAAATTTGTCCTTCAATCACATGACATGGGTCTATTACTTAGTTGGACTTGCCCCAAACTTTAACCTAAAACTCAACCTTAATGTAAAAGTCCTATTTGAGTTAGGAACGATTCTTGGTCAAATAAAAATAATTATATTTAACTTTAATATCTTTACACTAAACTTGACCAATTAAACCAAACTCAACCCGTACTTAATTTATAGATTTGAACCCTATATAGAGCCCACAGACCTGTGAGCCATTTCAGATTCAAAAGTTCTTTTGAGCCATTTCAGATTCAAAAGTTTTATATCATATCTGACGCGATGGGTCACAATTTTTTCTTGGTCCCATAAAAATAATCGATGTGGGTCTATTGTATTCGAATCATATCCGAAACTTTGACCTTATCCAATTGTGATTCAACCCTTTAACTCAAACCCAATTACCCAAAGATGACCTGACATGTGACTAATTTTTACTAACTTGTACTTAGACCCAACCAATAGAGTTGGCCTAGGTCCATGAGTCGGTGACCTATTTAAACCTTTTTGGATCTATATTTGACCCTAATTTAAAGATTTTGTTCTTATTTTTTGATACCCAATGAATTCGCATACCCAAAGAATGTGGATAATTCTAATCCTTTTTAACTAAATTCAGTCCATAGATTTGAGACTAACTTAGACTCGATAACGTTGGCCGAACCTAAATCCATCTTAACCCATGACCTTTTCTAGACATATTACTCTCGTTTTGGATGCTAAAATAGTATCTTAAGTGTTTTTTTCCTCCACCCATCGTATATGGTGAAAATAACTCTGAGTTCAAAATTTCCAGATCCTATGAGCGTGGGTTTAGGTTAGATATTCAAAATGAAAGAATTTTTCTATAATCTAGACCTATTTCATAGCTATATCTAAAGCTACAAGATTGATAAATTCCAAAGATATAGTGTTGAAGTATGTATGACAATTGGAAAAGAAATTGATTTTGTTTTTCTGGAATAATAATTTACTCTAAAATCGAAATGATACCAAAGAGACCCTTAAATGTTTGTTTTTAAGTAGGCTTTTTCAGTTCTTTACTTTATTTCTTTGATGGTTTTTTCCTTTCTTCGAGTCTTTCTCTGTAAATCTAGAACTATAGTATTAATTAATACTTGGTTTAAGTACAACATGTTGAGTGATTTGACTCGTGCCTCATAGCGATCTGGGAAGGACATTTTGTGACAATTTGAATGGGATACAACCCACGCTCCAGGTTATCATGGCCTACACATCGATAGCAACATAAGTAGATAAGTAGATTGGTTATTCCCATCTTCATTATGTTCTTATATGCCCAAACATTCTAATCCACAATAAAGCAGTGTATTACCTTCGAGAATTTTGTCTTTATATTTTCAAGCTCACTGTGGTTGTACCATCACTCAAAACTTTCACCCCCCATAAAAGAGTAATTGCTGAGCGTGCCAGTACATTAATAAGTGGCAAACTATAAAAGTTCTATAAACTGGAAACGATTTTCTTAAAAAAGATTCTAGAGCTATGTTTCATGGATTGGTCAGAAGCGTAGGATAAAATTGTAGATTTGAGTATCCAATTATGTGACCTAGTCATTTTATGAGATTTTGTTGATTCAGCCTAAAATGAGATGCAGTGGTTTCGTAGCCAATACCCATAGCCAGAAATCAAACATGAGTATGTTAGGTAAAATGAAAAGTCCATGATTCCATGTAACATAGGTCAAGAGGGAATCAATTTAAAAAAAAAAACAAATACAACTCTTTATGACTAGAGAAGGAAAGGGAACAGAAAAAGTGAAGGATCTGAAAAAAGAAATCAAAGATTACAACAATATGCCATTACCTCAATCCCAAGCATGGAATAAAAAGAGATTGTTATGTTACGTAACACCTGCTTTATAATGGATTTTGAGCTTACAAAACCGTAAAACTCTGTTACTTAACATGTGATTTAAAATCTTTGAGTAACCGCAATTATAAGCTACTATTCTAACATATCAACCATTATTTTTTAAAAAAGTGTATTAGGTTCTAAAAGGTTTATTATAAGCTTAACTAAAGTATTTTTTCCTAGAAAACATGAATTACTATGATAAAATGATTTTTTATGTTAACAATTCAAATTGTGATTTATGCAAAACGAGTCGTAACACCGCAATGTGCTGCGTCCGCGATAGCGCAACCATTACAGTAATCACAGCAACTGAATTTTTTTCTGTGATGTCAAGTGGCTCTCTCCTAGGTTGGGCTTAGAGAGTCAAAAGCCAAGGAAGAGGACTATATTAAAAAGGAAGATAAACAAATATAGAAAGGAGGGAGGAGATAAACATTGTGTGATCACAAATTCGAAATGGGTTGGGACGGTGGGAGAATGAAGCGAAGAAAAAGATCACCCTTATCAGGCTTGCTTGACCTTGGGCCTATTTTTTTGATGGCTACTTATTATTAGGACTTATTCCATTCATCAATTGAATGCATTTCAATTCATGCTTGATATCTTTTTTCTTTCTGGTTTTATATCTAACCATGAATCCAAATGATATAGGTTGAGAAACACAAGATAGTCCAAGAAAGCTTATCTAAATTCAGGCATTCAACTGACAACTCCAAAAGGGAACTCAATGCTGCTAAGAATCAGCACAATGGCACTTCGGAGCCTTCCAAAGTGCATGAGGCTGCATGTGTTTATTACAACAAAGAGAAATTGACAGATGTGTCACCCAAGGACATCTTGTTACCTAATGTCAATAGATTTACATCATCCCTGGGGTCTGGTGGAACTTTAGGTGATGCTATGAAGCTTAAATTCACTGCAAATGTGAAGAAGCCTTCCGCTGGTTCTATGAACTTCTTTGGCAGGTATCATGCGATTTTTATCATCGAATAGAGTCGTTCATTTGAATGAAAAAAAAAAGAATAAAAGGTTGTGTTTTGAACCAAAATTTAGTAATTGAATTAGACTCTCCTGTACCCTTACTTCTTTTATGGACTTGAAAGAATTCATGGGGAATAGTTTTTATCCATCCGGGCTATCTAGATTTACTACTTTGACATTGCTGTTGTTGAATGCCTACAAGGGCGTGTTAAAATGATTGAAAGTACGATTGGAGGTTGTTTGTGTTATGGATTAGAAAATAAGAGTTGAAGGAGAATGTCATGGTACCATAGAGAATGTCAAATAACTAGATCAATGTGTTTGAATGGTGGGTTTCACATCCTTCATTTACGATGAAAATAAGACAATCATGGACTTTTTCAGACTCTTGTCCTCTGTCGCTTGATTGGAACAAGTAACAACTACTGATGAGCTAGGGTTTGCATAAAAGCATAATCTTGAGGGGAGAAATGGCTATGTCAAATGCTTAGCAAAGGAAAGCTACGATAATTCATAAATCTCAACACTAATAGGATTCTCTCTACATTTGGGTTGGGTTGTGTTTCTCTGCCATTGCAGTGGTTTTTCCCTTGCGTAGAGAAATGGTGCCCTCTTAGGCGACATAAATATGTGAATGATTTTGTGAGATCTTAGACATCGAAAATTTGTGTTTCTTACATTCATGATTTACATGGCATATGAAAATTGAATTTGTTAGTTTAGTCAAATCAAACCATTTTTCAATTTTTTTGGTCAGTGAGGTTGTGGCCTTTTGTTTCAAGTAAAAGGATAGGAGGCTAACTGTGGAAATACCGTTGTGGAAGCTTGGTGTCAACTTTGGTTTTGAGCAAAGGGAAAGAAGTGATAACAAATAAAATCACTAAAGCATAGAGGAAGAGGGTGATGCTTCGAATCAACTGGGACTTGGGAGTGTTTTGGGAAGACATTGTACATAGTTCAGATTATTTTGAGTGGAGCAGCCACTGTTGTCAATTTTTTCCAAAAAGATTTGGCAACTTATTTATTGTTATCTTTTTTCTCCTTTCAAGACTACTAGGGACTCGGAGTTAAGGCTACTCCAAAAATTATCTTTTATTTCTATGATTTTGTTTTCCGCCTTGGGGAATAGCTAGGTGATATAGTAAGATAAAATCTTGGTGTAGCTTCTGTGTGATTATTTGAAAGAAAAGCTTAGTTCTTCCTTTTTGTGAATTTTTTTCCAGAATTTTTTTCTTAAAGTAACACTTTTTTGCCTAAAAGTACTATCTTTTATTTTAAAAAAAAAAAGTAACACTTTTTCGTCAGACAGATTTGTTCTCACAGTTCTCATATAAGGATGGTTCTCACTTGAACTTCTTCCTATATATATATATATATATATGGGCATGATCGTATGAAAACAACTAAAGTGGTGAAAACTGAAAATCAGACTGTGATAAACATTTTTTTTAGCAAAAGTTGTACATACTATCTTATAGATGTACATATTTTTATGAAGAAAAAAGTTCATATTATTTACAGAAATGTCATTCAAATATGTTCACATCTTAAGCATGTATATGTACACCTTTTAGATAGTGTCCAATTATTTACAAAATTACCATCGGAATATGTGCACTTTGAAGCTTTTATGTACATCCGAATTAATGGGATTTTTATTTAAGATTTTAGTCTGGTTGGAGACTTACAATATCTTCTTATTTGTCCTTTAAATAGTAGTATCTTTGTAGTTATTGATCAAATTAATGGGATTTTCCATGTTTATCTTAGCATGTGGCGCCAGTTGATTTTATGCCTTTTCTTTTTTGCGAGGAATGTCTGGAGAAATTGTCCTAATTCTTTCAAACATCTCTTGCTAGATTTAAAAAATTGAGCCACAATGTAGATAGTACTGAAGAAAAGCTATCCAAAGTAGACAAAGAGGTGCATAATCTCTTATTCAAATTCAACGAGGTACGTTTCAAACTGCCAATGCTGCACTAGAAGTTTATACATCATTATAAAAAAACTTAGATCAATTGCAAAAGGGGGTAATTTGTAGAAAATAGTGCAAAACATATGCAAATTTGAAGTTCGTAGCCTACAAGGGCTTTGCTAAAAGCTTCTGAAATAGGATTTCCTTAAAGCTCTTTTTCCCTATAAATTAAATGATTTGCTTCTGAAATAGGATTTCCTTAAAGTTCTTTTTCCCTATATTGCAAATTATCACATGCGACAGTATTGTAAAGGTTTTTCACCTTACCACGACTAAAAAAAAAGGTCAAGCGCACACCCATCCGGATTGACCATGAATGAAAGCCATTTTGTGATAGTGAGACTTGGATGAACTAGTTTTAATATTGACATGTAAAAGAATGAATCTTGTTTTATTATTTGCTAACTATCCGGTGTGATTGCCGCTTATCTAGGATATAATATGTAGTTTTTTTTTTTGATAAAGAAAAATTTAATTAAAATAAAAAGTAAGAATACAACCTAATTCAACCATCCCCACGGTAATCAGTACTAGTTACAACAAAATCTGCCACTCCTACATAAATCATCTAAAGTAAAATCCTTAAACAACTCGTTTGCTTTAACCCATAAGTAAGCTTAAAACTTAACTTTCTTCTCAACTATTTTTAACCTAAGGAAATTATCATTTAAAATTCGTATATTTCTTTCGATGCATATCGCCCCATGAATAGCAAGAATGCAACAGCTCTATAATATTCTGAGGTCTCTTTTAACTCCAAAACCATAATAATTAACTAGAAGAAAGTCTCAGATTTTTGTATACCCAATCCAAGCCTCTCCTATGATGTTAAACAATTTGATCCACAATCCTCTAGCAAAACTACAATGCAAGAAGAGATGATTGTTGTCTTCCATATCACTGAAACAATTGATGCACCATTGTGGGCATAATGAATGTTGGCTTTGCAAGTTTTCTAGAGTATTTAGTTTTATAAACACCATCAACCACGAGGAAGCTCTGATCTTTTAGGGCGTCTTGGCCTTCCAAATGAGTGTATCCATAGGGTAAGTAGGTGAATTTATCAGAGGCATCACAGAAAAGAGTAGAAAGACGCGCATGAAAATGACGTAGAAGGATCATACTTCCATATTCTCCTATTAGACTCCAAAGAGAGATGAGTGTTTTTGAGTATGGATAAGAGATTGATAATCAACTCACTATCTCTTTCAAGAAAGGGTGTCTAAAGAAAAAAGACCAAGAGACACAAATTTAGAGTGTACCAATGAAATTGCTTTCCGGGGATTGAGACAAGAAGACGGTTCTGCAAGCGCATCCCATTAATCTACCTGTGAGTCGTACCTTTATAAGCTAAGCATCTTTGATCTATATCGACTTCTTGTATAGTCTCTTTCCATCTAACTCTCCATGTACCTTAGAGCGTCTTATGTTTGTCACAAAAGTCCAGACCAGATATGTTAAATATCATTCAAATTATCCATGGACATTGCAACCCCGAACATTTGTCTTGTATCTTCGTCTCAAATTTCATCCCTTAAAATACTGTGCATTCACGTCAATGAACAACACATGCATACAGCATATCAGCTTTTCCTATTTCTTTAATATGCTCCTTGAATGTCCAACATTTTGTAACATATAAATAAAGCGTAATAAAGTAGGTCTGATGGGTTGTCCTATAGAGTTATGCCTTTTTCATGGTACGATTCAATTGCACAATGTCTATATTGATCCCCTCTATTTGAGCCACCCACACTGGATTTGTATGACTAAGACTTCACTTATAATCAAAAAATTCACCCCAAGGTACTTGAAACACTCGGCGGTGATTCTTTATCCTCTAAAATTGCTACATTTTCATAATTTTGTTTCTCATGTGACTATTTGAGTATTACATTTGCACTCCAGCCTCCAACTTACTCTGCCTCAATTCAAACCTCAAAATTCTAACTTATGCCTCCTTACTTCCTACTTGTAATTGACACTTGTTTTAGTTTCATCAACCAAGACTGTCATTTGAAAAACATACACCATGGCTCTTCATCTTGAACCAATTGTGGATCCCTATGTCTTAATATTTTCTTTCCAAAAAGACGGTGACTAATTGATAGCAATCGGCTCTGTATTGTGTAATGAATAAATAGTTTATCTGCCTATGTCTCTCAATCTATACAATGCTATCGAGTTCTATTAGTTCATGTCGGATCAATGGTTGAGATGTTCAATAATTCAACCTTAAGCCTATAACCAAATAAAGCTGCCTTTGTTTGGTTGGACCAAGTGAGGATAAATGACAGAATGCATCACTTAATTGAAACGAGATGATTCTTGGCTCGTAGCTCTCTTCAGTTCTTGGAATACATTTTGTTATTAAACCTAGGTCCTGTTTGTACGAGCAACGATGTATCTTAATAGTAATATTACTTCATACGTGTATTTTGTTTGCAGGGTTTTACAAATGCAGTGAAGAAGCCAGTGCGTGTACGTGAATTCCTACTATGATGGAAACCAAATACATCTCTCGGAAAAGATGCCTTATTACATTTATTCTGCATACTTAGAGCCACCTATTGCATCATCGAACCTGTTGATGTAAAGAAATGTAGCATGACTGCTTGATGTATGGATGTTTTGACCATGATTATTGAACCATCATGTATGACAACCATGTGAAAGGTGTTACATTCATATGCAATTTGCCTCGAGTTCTTGACGTTTTAATTTTGATCATGGAAGAGGGAACCTGAACCTGAAGCTTCGTTTGATGAGAACAAGCGGAATTAGGGAATTGAAGTCTTGAACCCTCACCTCAGCTTTGACAAGCAAATCACTGAGAGTGACAAGCAAATTCTTTATTAAGACTTTCATCGTGACACGACTTGATATGAGTTGGGCTAAAAGCAGATTTATTTTAAGAAATAAGAATGATTGGAATTTATAAAATTAAAAAAAAACTGCTTCCCTCAAAAATTGATTATAAATCAGAATTATATTTCATATTGAAAATTAACAAAATCTTTCTTATTTACTTTCAATCCCTTTCAATTCCCATTCGTATTCCCTCTCCAATTGTTTAGGATACATATATTTCTAATGCTTTTATAATGCAAATGGTTGTTACTTATGTTGTACCTTGCCTTTAGAAATATATATTTCATAACACCACCACCATATAAGAAAAGGTGTATTTTCTGGTGATGTGACGACTTTTTTGTATTTAAAGCATGGTTTAATCATCTTGTAAGTATAACTTATAAATTAAAAATGATCAATTTCAAACCGTAAGTGTTTACTATAAGGTTTTAAGTGATTAGCTTAAGATTGTAAGTGACCACTTTAAGCTTATAAGGTGATACAAAACTGAGGCTAATTAGGTCCTCTATATTGCAAGGAAGGCACACAAACCAACTTTGAAACCCAATGTGGTTTCCTATGGAATGTGCAATACAATCACTGATAGGCACAATCAGAACCAAGAATTTGATTCTTAGACAGATTATGTGTTTGTAGGTCAGAAGAGCCTTGGCTTCACTCACCAATTCCCTCATTTCCTCCTAGACAATTCAAGGTTCACTCCCTTGCCTTGCGTAGGTTCTTGGTGTACTGAGGATTGCTTCACTCACAAACCTTAGAATCCCAATGAGATGCTTCACTCACACCCCTGAAGAAAGTTTGCACACACAACACTTTCTGAAAAACAAGAACACCTTGTTCTGAATTACTTCTGATTTTCTTTATTGATAACAAACCTAGAAATCTAATTTTACAATGAGTATATGTTTGCTTATATAGGCAAACATCAAAGACTAAGCACATGCACATCACATGGCTTTTAAAATACAAAAATAGACATGTGACTAATTAAAACTCACATGCTTCTAACTCTTAAAAACCTAGAGTTCAATTACAAATAGAAGAAACTCAACTAATACATTTTAGTAACTATACATCATTAATTCAGCTCCTATCAAGTGTATGTACGCATTTTTGATTCCTTTCATTTATGATCTTGATCTACATACCCCACAACTGAACCAACGTCACCTTGCTGCCTGCTGAATCAGAACAGCTTATGAACTTGCTGCTATGGTTAATTAAATGGACTGATCAGCACATGTTGCAAGCTGATTTTTCTTTGTTGCACAACCTGCTATTCTGCTATGCTGAACCCTCTTCCAAGCCTGCTCATTTATCACACGTCTTATAATCTAATGTGCACATATGTTTCTGCATACAAACAGGTGCTAATGCATCTGACGTTACTATATTCTGTCCAACAACCCATTGATCAAAAAAACCTTGTTTAATTGGTAAGATTCTGCTCATACTTGGTTGCTCAACATAGGACCAAATCTGCACAATCCAACCTTAGGACTTGGTATTGGATGTTTTTAACCTTAAAGTGATCACTTAAAACCTTATTGTGAGCATTAACAGGTTTTAAACTTGTAAAATGTTAGTTATAATAACCTTAAAGTGATTACTTACAAGCATTAAGTGATCACTTACGATCTTAATGTGAACTTTATAGTGAGCACTTAATAGTATTAAGATGGTAAGTCATCACAGTATGATTGTAATTGATTGATTTAAAGTGTTTATTGTAGTGATGTTGGCGGTGGTGATGACTGATGAGTATTAAGAATTGATTTTTTTTTTTTTTTTTTTTCCAGATACATTGACTTTACCTGAAAAATATACCTATTGCCTTAATAATGAAGAATAAGAATAGGAGAGAAGCAAAACATTGAAAAGACGAATAAGCAATGAAATATTTTGTGATTGTTGTGGTATTGTTGGTGATGGGTATTAAGGGGAAGAATAAACACAATGTAATAGAAGAGAGAAATTTTTTTTTTTAATTAAAATGGATGTTAAATTAGTTGCTTTGATTGTAAAAATTATTACTTATAAATTTAAACAAGTATATTTGTTAAATTTAGAATAAGAATATTCACTTTTACATTTAAATTTAAAAGTGATTACTCATAACATTTATCATCATTATCATTATCGTCGTCATTATAGTCGTCATATATCCCACTCATAGGAACTATAATTAGGATATGAGAGGGATGAAAAACGGCAACTCATACCAAAAAATAAAGATGCGGTGAAAGAGTCTTTCGGCTCGAGAAAGACCCCAGAAAGAGATATTCCTGCAACGAGAATAATTGAGTAAAGCTGAACCCATAAGCCTGCATCGTACAATCGAAGCTGGACCATTAGCAAAATTATTATAAATATAAAAAAAAATAATATAAATAAAAATAAAACAATTGGATGATAAATAAATAAATGAGTAAAAGAGTGATATGTAAATAGGCAATAAACAATATAAAAAGGATCACTTATAACCATGCACTGATCACTTAAAGTGAACATTTGTAATCTAAAAGTACTTAAGTTTAATCTTAAAGCGGTCATTTATAACCTTAAATTAATCATTTATAACGTTAAAGTGAGTAATTATAATTAATCACTTATAAACTTAAACTAATTACTTTATTTAAAACCTTAAATGTGATCACTTACAGTTTTTAAATATTTCCTTACTGTTTACAAGTAGAAAATTGAAAGGTTGTTAATGATCACCTTAAACTGATCATTAGTATCCTCATATTGATCACTTATAACCTTAAAAACACATTCATAACCATAAAGTAATCACCTATATCCTTAAAGTGATCACTTTTAAATTTTTAAGTGATAACTTATTGCTTACGAGTAGACAATTTCAAGTTATTAGTGATAGTGATCATTTAAAATGATCACCAAAATTTCTAAATTGATCATTTAGAACCTTAAACACTTACATTCTTAAAGTGATCATTTTAAGGGTTGTGTATTGACAAATGATAACCTTTAAATGATTGCTAACAACCTTATATTGATAACTAATAACCTTAAAATTATCTCTTATATTCTAAAAATAATTACTTATATTCTTAAAGCGACCACGGACATCCTGATCATTTACAACTTTAAAGTACTCCCTTCGTTCCCTAATGAAGTTCGCACATAAAATATTCACGGGATTTAAGAGAAATAAAATATTTTAGATAGTGAGGAGTTAATTGAATACAATATTTGATGGAAGAATAGTGGGGACAATAAATATTAAAAAACAATTTAAAAGAAAGTTAATGAAAAAATATGAGTACCATAACTTATAAAAAAATATTTTTTAAAGTTAATTGAAAACATTTGGAAATCATAAGAAATATAAAAATATTAAAAGAAGTTAGTGAAAGATATGTAAGAACTAGGGATGGCAATGGGTATTGGACCCGACCCGTATCAGTTTTCACGGATTTGGGTCCTAAAAATTGGACCCGTCAGATCCGGATCGGTTTAAATTTCACGGGTCCAGATCCGAATCTGTGAAAAATACCTAGATCCAGACCCGCGGATCTGGAGGCCCGTTTTTTTTTATATATATATATATATATATTAAATATATATTAAAATATATATTAAATATATATTAAAATATATATTTGGATGATCTGCGGCACAACAGCATGCATTATGCACATTCTGTTCATCAAAACCCAGTGCAACTGCATCCCTCAGAACCGAAGACAAAGCATTGTAGTAATCTCCATACACCACTTTACTTCTTGGATACTCCTCTTTTATTATGAACCTTTGCCAACCCATTTAGACCCTTAATGAGTTTTTTTTTGGTTTGTAGGATCTTGATGATGTTAGTGTTGAAGAATTTTGACAAATTGAGAAAATTGGATGACTAAGAACATGAATGATTGACTTTTATTAACTATATTAAGTTATTTTGAATAAAAGATTGTGTATCGGCTATATTTATTTATGTAACAAACAACTTTAATGTGTTTGTTGGATATTTTCAAGACAATTTTAAGTTGTATAATGTTTTTTTGGGTGATTGATTGTGAAATTATATATATTATTAACATTAGTCTATAAATATCGCTTTATTGCAATCTCAACACATTCAAAAATACAAAAAAAAAAAAAAAGCAAAAACAAGTCAGACCCGTTTTGGACCCGGATTCGGTACTGGATCCGTAGTACCCACGGATCCGGATCTGAGTCTTGCAAAACTGGACCCGCGGATCCTGTTCGTGAAAGCGGATCTGGATTCGGGTTCACTTGGACCCGGTCCAGATCCGACCCGTTGCCATCCCTAGTAAGAACTATAAGCATTATAAAAGTTGTTAAAATAAGGATAAATAAGATTATTTTTGTCTAAAATTTGTGATATAAATAAAAAGGTTTCTTATGAAAACAACAAATAAAACACTGAAAATGACAAATAAAAATTCCTTATAGAAATAAAGGATATCTTATAAAATTTAAAGTGATTTATTATAAATTTAAAGTGATTTATTAAAAAGTCGAGATAATTATATGGGAATGGGATCATCTCATGGTTCAACGTTTGAGGTATTTGGTTCTTGACTTTTTGCTCGGATGATTAATAAACCATCTGAGGTCTAATATGACGTTCCTTTTCGGCCTTTCCCTTTCCCCAATCGTCCTCTTTTATTCCAGTTTCTGTTTAGGGCTTGTCGCCTCTTATTCCTATTTCATCTCCTCCTTTTAAATGTTTAAGATTAAGATTAAGAATACTATTCGTTCATTCATTAGCATAGTAATACTATTATACTAATACTTGGATCCCAATTTATTTAGGACTACTTCTTCCTTCTCTATGCCGCGCCATCTATTCATATTCTGCAGGTACTTTTTGCTTTCTATTTCTTGCTTTGTTGCTTTTTTTTTTTTTCTTTTTTTTTTGTGCTTCTGATTACCTTCTGATTCTAATCTATAGGATTTTTTTGATACTGAACCCTCTGTATTGTTTAACACTTTATCATTTAGGTTTTCAATTGCTCATCCTTCACTTTAGTTTATCTTAATTTTTATTTCTTTGTCTGTTTTGTCTACTGTTGTATGAAGCAAAGAATAGATGAACTTATTTGTTTTTAGTCTTCTAATATAATTCATTTGGACTTGTATAAGTTTGTAAAATAACTTGATTTTGGTCTGGTACAGTTGGAGTATTTTAATTGCCTTTTATGTGTTCCTGAGTCCTTTGGGTTTGGGCATTGATCTTTTCCTCCCTCATTTCTTCTGTAGTGTGGTTTATAAGATATAATAATAATAATAATGGGAAAAAGGTTAAAAAAGAAGGCGGCTCGTAAAGAGAAGGACAAAGAGAAGCGTGGTTTTGCCCTTTCTCCAAAACCCATTCATGAAGAAGATAGTCAGAGCTCTGTAGTTGCCGATGATGCGAACGTCGTGCAGAAGGACCGGAGAGTTTGTGTCCATCTTGAGAATGCTGTTGATCTCGAGTGCGTCTTATCCAATATTGAATCTGCCGACTCTACTTGCTGTGAGTATTGCAGAGAGAGCGTCAAAGACCGGAAGCCTGGTAAAGGGAAGAATAAATTGGGTAAGAAGAAGGGCGCTTCAGAATCTAAAGCCACGTGGGTTTGTTTACAATGTGGAAAATTTTTGTGTGGAGGTGTTGGCTTTCCAAATAGCCCTCAAAGTCATGCGCTTAGACATGTGAGACAGAGTCGCCATCCTCTGGTGATTCAAGTAGAAAATCCTCATTTAAGATGGTGTTTTTCTTGCAGCACACTTCTTGCTGTGGAGAAAGCCGAGGATTCAGCTGAGCAGGAAGACGGTTTGTTGGATATTGTCAAATTATTGAAAAAGAAATTTCCAAAAACGCCTTCAGTTGATGTGGAAGATATCTGGTTTGGAAGTGGAAATGTTGTCAGTGATGTAAAATCGGAAAACAAAGTAGTCAGTGTGGCGAATGGTAAAGATTTCAATTTGATTAGAGGGTTGGTGAATCTCGGGAACACCTGTTTTTTTAATTCTGTCATGCAGAATCTTCTGGCAATGAATATATTACGGGAATATTTACTGAAATTTGAGGGGTCCATGGGTCCGTTGACGAATGCTTTAAAGAAAATTTTTGTTGAAATTAGCCTTGAGTACGGTGTTAAAAACGTTATAAACCCCAAATCACTATTTGGATCTGTTTGCGCAAAAGCTCCTCAGTTTAGGGGAGGTGACCAACAAGATAGTCATGAATTGCTGCGTTATTTGCTTGATGGGATGTCCTCTGAAGAGTTGTATGCAAACAAATCAAAAAGTTCTTTCCCTGAACAAGAAAAATCTCCTTTTGCAAGTGCAACATTTGTGGATGCCATATTTGGGGGACAAACATCAAGCACTGTCTGCTGTGTTGAATGTGGGCATTCTTCAGTGGTGTATGAGCCTTTCCTGGACCTGTCCCTTCCTGTGCCAACAAAGAAACCTCTCTCAAAGAAGGTTCAACCAGTGGCTCGCACGAAGAAAAAGCTGCCTCCCAAAAGAGGGGGTAAAGCTCGCCCTAAACCGAGTAAAAATGGAGATGTGGGGATTGCTCCTAGTTGCTGCAACACTTCAAGCAGCACTTGTTCTTCCTCGGGTTTGAAGGGTAATTCTCTAGGCTGTGCTTCATCAGCAGACCTTGTTGAACCCAGTAGTGTGGTACATGGAAATTCAAAGGTGACTCAGGGTAGTGACTCCAATGATGCTGACTATGTTGGTGCTCAAGTGCCACATCGTGTTTCTCAGGATGCTGATGATATGTCATGGTTGGATTTTATAGAACCAGTGCCTCAAGGAGATGATCGCCAAAAAACTGATAGCTTGTGTTGGTTGGATTTTGTTGGACCTGGATTGTTGTCACATGATCCCAGTTTGGCTGTTGAGTGTGAGAATTTTTCTGTTACTCAAGATCTTAGAAGCGAGGGTGGCAATTACGACACTGTTTCTTTGCAAGATACAACTATGTCAAGTATTGAAGCTAATTTGTCACAAGATTCTGAAACAAATGGTGACAATTTCGAAGATGTTTTTGAGCCTGCCAAGTCGAGTGGTGAAGTTAGTGTGCACCTTAGGGCTGTGAATCATAATTTGGAATCCACAGTTAATGCCTGCTCTTTAGAGCATCCATTGCAGGTGCAGAGCAATGCAATACTGTTGCTTACCTACAAGGAAGATGGTACAACTGAAGGGGAAGGGTTGAAGATAGATAAGGAAATCTCTTCATCAGTTGTAGGTTATGGAGAAGATACTTTGGGTTTTGATGGCCTTGGTGATTTGTTCAATGAGCCTGAGGTTGTCGAGACAGGTGTGAAAAATATCCAGGTAGGTGAACATTTGGGGAATGGCTTTCTAGTGGGGAACAATACCGAGTCTGATCCAGATGAGGTTGATGATACAACTTCATCAGTATCTGTGGAGAGTTGTTTAGCACATTTCATAAAGCCTGAGCTTCTGTGTGGTGAGCATGCTTGGCATTGCGAAAATTGTTCAAAACTTTTTAATGAGCGAAGGGGGAGAATGGAGAAAAACCGGTCAGAAACCTTGACAGACATATCCAATGACAAATGTTGGAGCTCTGAAGTTTTGCCAGCAAGTGATGATCCTATAGATTCCTCAAATGTCTTTTTGGTTAATCATAACGATGTTAACATTGAGATGGATGAGAAACTGATGAATTTTGATGCTAGGCCAATAAATGGCAATGGTCTAAATTTGCCACAAGGGAAAGAAAAAATATGTGTGCCAGAATGTGCAGATTTTAGTCCAGCTGTTTCCGTTGGTAAATCTGTTGATTTCCATTGTAATAATCATTTGCCTGATGAAGGGCCTTCTGGACTTGGTGAGAAACATGAATCAAGAGAAGTTGAGGGAGTGGAAGTTGATTTGAAGTGTGTTAAGGTAATGAGAGACGCTACTAAACGAATACTTATCAGCAAGAGTCCTTCAATTTTGACTATTCACTTAAAACGATTTCGACAAGATGCTGTTGGCCGTCTAAATAAACTGAATGGCCATGTTGTCTTTAAGGAATTTCTTGACGTTGGACCTTTTATGGATTACAGGTGCCCATCTATCTCCAGACTCTTGCTTTTGCATGCTTGATTTGATGAAGTTAAATTTTTGTATTGCCGTCTGCTGTATGTTTGTGCTCCTTATACATCCACCTGGATTTTTTTTTTTTTTTTGCAATTAGGATCTTGATAAAATTGCCTTGGTTGATTCTATTTGACCAGACATTTTCCATTCTTTAGCTATATAGATTTTGTCCCTTATTTCGATGGGACCAAGGATTTATAGTTTTTTGATTTTGGATCATAATGGACTATATTATAATGGTTCAAATCATGCGCACTTTTAGTTAATGTGAAGTGGCACATAATGTTTGCTGCCAAGGATCAATTAGAAACAACGTCTTCGTTAGTGTTCTTGTGTTCTCACTAACAACGATAAGGTTGTGTATATGATAATGGAATGTTGTTGTAGCTATATAATAGTTTGCTTGAAAGTTCTACTTTTGGGTAGAGGAAGTAAAGGCTTTCTCTTCTGAGATAGAAGACTTAATTCGATGATCAAGTATATGTGGAGGTAGATTTGCTACCAGCGTTCGGATTTTAAAAAACTACCTGATTAGAAGTAATGCAAACACCGTGATGTGGTTTGTAGACTCTGAAGAAGCACATATAGCTAGGATGTTGTGGTGGACACAACTGTCTGAGACCCCATTCTTTTGCTCTACAATGCTTTCTTGGCTTGTGTATTTCACTGTAGTTCAGAATTAGTTTTGACAATTTCAGTGCATGATGGCGTTGCATAATTTATAAACATCTGCTTTGCAGTGAAAGCACCCAGTAAGTATCAAATGAGAGAATCCCAAATTGGGTATCATGAAGTTTTCTTAGTTGATGAATTAATTTAGTAGGAAATTTATTTTCGTCTTTCATTGAAGGATGTGAAATGGGAACATTATTTATGGGATATTATAAGTTGGTGTGGATTGATGTAGGATACAATAGGTTCATTTGTATTAATTTAACAGGAATAAGGTGAACTTTCATTGGTTCCGTGGAAAAACTGAAAGTTTTTGTGTGTGATTGGGGGATGGAGGATTTTGCCTGTGCTGTTTGCAATTATTACTGCCACAATATTCTGAGATTTGAATCATTTTTCTAAGAGAACTTGAAAACAATAAAGAATGGCATAAGCAACTCCTCTCCAAATACGGGATGGATGATGCTTCTTTACCTTTCCTGGGCAGAGAAAGAGAATGAAATGGAAGTGAACAAAGAAGATCAAGGTAGATGACTGTACTACTTTGTCCCTTGTAGCAAAGCAAAATGTGATATTTTTAAGAAAAAGATTAATATTTGCTAAGAAATGAAGAGAGAGTGAGTAAATTGTGAGGATAAATTAAAAGAAAGTTAAAATGTATGAATAAGATTAAAATAATTGGTAGACTACTGTCCAAATATAGAAATGATGCAAAATAAGTGGGACGGAGCAAAATAGTAAATGATGCTAAATGAGTGGAATAGAGGGAGTGTTTGTTTTCATTTTTTTGTGAGGAATTAGTGAGTGAAAATAAACATTGGGTTAGTGGTAGTAGGAATGGAAGATTTAAGCTGAAGTTACTTAATTGTGGATGTTCTACATCTCAATTTCTGAATTTTCTTATGGTTTGTTATTATGTTTCCATGTATGAATTGTATTAGGGCCCATATTGCTAAGTGAACATCCCAACTTTTCCAATGTATCCTCAACCCCTCAAGAAATGGAGATAAAGGAGGAGAAAAGTTTAGCTAGAGGCTAGCTGTCCTGTGTATATGATATGCTTGTGAAGCAGGACGCCAGGACGTTACGAACCTAAATATGTGGAGCAATATAGCAGAATCCTATCTGAATGTTTTCTCAGATACCTGTTGATTTAAGTCCATAATATTTACTTAAGTGCATATTTTGAGTTTATTCATAGCCTACAGAAGCGTTTGTATTGAATTTTGACCTTTCCTCATTCCCTCTTGCACAAAAAAGTGATTACTTCTAGTACGAGTTTTTAAACTAGTGATGGGAGGTAAGGGATGGGTCTGGCATATTTCTCTTATTTAAAGTCATTTTAGATCTTATTTTGATTCTAGAAAGGGGTCTTCTCTATAATCTTTAGGTTTGTTGGCTTATCTTTAGGCAATGAGGGGAACATGTCCGTTCCCTTGAAATTCATCGATCAGGCAGCCTGAAGTAATGATGAGGGAAGGGAATCCTTTATCAGAATGTAGTTCTTTTGTTGCACTTGTTTTGGATTCTCAAGTTCAAGGTTCTGAGTTTTATAACTTGTGCTTGGTTTTTTTCTAAATATTTTGTTACGTGTTCTAGGCACTCTCAGAAACAAATTTCCCTATAGCCTGTGTTTATCTAGAGGTAATAGTTAGGACTCTACTGTATATTGGCCACGAAGGCAACTTGTGCAAGATTAGTATGATAGGTTTTGTTTCCCTGTTGGTTAGACAATTGTTTGCGTGTAGATAGGATAAGCTGACTACAAGGAGATCATAGCAGAAGAAAGCGGCAAATCAAGTTATTCTCAGTTTCCCTTGCGAGATGTTTGCGCTGGAGCTACCAATTTGAGGATTTGAGTAGCATCTGAAGCTGTGTTCTAGTGTTGGTTAGCCTGGCTTCGTTGACATCGTCATTGCGTGATTAAATTTTAGACTTTCCACTTAAGTGCCCCTGTGAATTGGAATGTACAGATGTTGTTTGTCATTTTTGAATGTACAGTTGTTTATCGTCACTCTAGCTTGTATTTTTCGACTTTCTTTCTCCATTTATACAAAGCTGGCTCTGAACTACGGGAAACTGGAGAGTAAGGGATCATCTGTTTGTTCATGTAAATTGTGCTTCACACATTGCAGTGCTGACTTAAATTTTGTGTGTTTTTATTACACCCTGCTAATTTATGCTACGTGTATGCTTTCTAGCCCATGTTAAATCTATTCTGGATATGTGGTGTGGTGTTGAATTGAAATTTGAAATATGAGGTGTAACCGGAAGAACCAAACTTTGCAGGTCCACAGAGAGAGACAATTGCATTTATCGTTTGATTGGAGTGGTGGTGCATTCCGGAACAATGAGAAATGGGCATTATGTGGCGTATGTACGAGGAAATGATAGGCAAAGAGGAAGATCAGAAGAAGAAAATGGAGAGGGTCATTCTGTATGGTATTATGCGAGTGATGCATGTGTTCGTGTAACAAATTTGGAGGAGGTTCTCCGCTGTGAAGCTTACATTCTGTTTTACGAGAAAGTGAAGCCTTGATGAAGGTACTTCTTTTTTGGTTAAAAAATTTGTGTTCCATTTCTTTCGCTTAGGGAGATGAGGAAATTTAATTTAAAGAGAAGACAGAAATGGTGGATGAAAGAGAATGAGATTGAGAATCAAGATGCCCATTTTTGGATTTGGTATGTGTTGGTTGGAGATGGGGATGGGGATTGGGATTGGGATTGGGATTGGGATGGGGACTCATCACTTTGAAGTTGATTGATTAGTTGATCGCTGAATATAAGTTAATTGTATTACATATTTTACGAAATTGAATATTACAGACAAATACAAAATCGTATTTATTTATTGATATTGATCAAATACGAGCCAAGTGAATTTTAGTTAGTCACAAGGCTCACAACTTTTGTGGATGAATTTATTCGATGTAAGAGCCAGTTTTGTTGATTTTCAGATTCCAGATTCCAGATTCCTAATTCTCAAATCTGCAATACATTATGTTTGAGATTGATACATTTTGGTTTGGATATTATGAATTGTCCATGCATCATCAAATTAAATGCAGTAGTAGACAATAAGGAATGACCAAATAATTGTTCTATACAGTTTTGCCTTACAATTAGTTGTTACTTAGTTTTTTTTTATTATAGGGTAGGTTGAGGGAAGGGTAGAGTTAGGTGAAATTTGATTCTAAGACCTCGCTTGAAAAATGAAGTATTAGCTCTAATTGAGACAAGGTCTAGTTCTCAGTTATTAATTATAGTAAAGTTACAATTATCATTAATTTTTTCAGTTTGTTTGGTTTAAGAGTTAGAGTTTTAGTCATCAAGCTAGTATTCCGCATAAGTTAGGGTTTGAAGGACGAGGGTAGTGAACATATCCAATGAGGCATATTATACCCGCACCGTAAGAGTCATCAACTCAGTTTGTTTGGTTTAAACATACATTAAATGGTTGTACTCTCAGTTTTTCTAAAATAGATAGGAGTAGTATTACTAGAGTCTAAAGGGGTTAAAAAGGTAGAATGCCATAAGTGTTACTTGTGGAAATTGGAAGGTGGGAAAGAAGGATTTAGTCATTCATTAATCATTACTCATTATTAAGTGTACATTTTGATTATTGAAATGGGCAGATGGGAAGGGGACAAGGGGTAAAAGGAAAGAAAAATATTGGTGCATGATGTGAATTTGTGTTTCTTTTTTTTTTTATGTGAATTTGTTTTTTATAAAGGAAGGCGGATTATTACCTGAGATTCATGAGATCTCACATTATCGGGAGATGTAAATAGATGGAGCTTTGGAGAAAAAAAAACTTAGTTGATTCGGTAGTTAAACTATTTATTACCAAAATATATTGTTATTGGTAAGCTGGATATCACTACTATTTGAAATCTATGTGTAGTAGATAATTTATCCGATTAGTAGATGTAACTAAGCTCAACTAGTGCATAGTGGTCAATGAAATAATTGATCAATTTGTCAACTATTTACTATAAAAATTTGAAAACAAAAAACATGGAGCGTGTTATAAAAATAGGTAAAATTACCTAGAATAAATTCAATTTATTCATGATTTCCTACAATAATTCGACTTATTGATAAACCATGAATAACTTCAATTTTGAGGGATATTTTTCTAAAGTAAACTTAGTGATCGGATGACTTGCTATAGAAAGTTTTATTTTTTTAAAAAAAGATAAATTAAAATAAAATGTTGAAAAAAATATTTAAAAATGTTCATAAAACATTTATGATTTTTTTTATTATTTAGAATTTCTTATGTAAATTTTCAAAAATTTTCTCTAATTTTAAATTAATATTCAATTTAATTTTTTGGTGAATTACCTACTATAGCAGGTTATCGGGTTATCCAAATTTACTCTAGGCAAATACCCCTTAAAATTGGGATTATTCATGGTTAATCAATAGGTGGGATTATTATAGAAAAATCATAAAAAAGTTGAATTATTCTAGGTAATTATTTCTTAAAAAAACATCGAGCGGTCCTTGAAAGTTATAAATCATTTTTAATTACAAAATATTTTGATTTCAAATTACATCAACATTAATTATATTGATTTATAATTTTATAACATTGCATTTAATATCTATTACCAAATCAAGTCCTTGAGTATTAATTATAGAAGTATTAAATATCTGTATCTTTTACTTTTTAAATTTATAATCTAGGATGAATAGTCAAAACTACAAACAACTCAATTTTTGTTAAAATTACTACACTTTATTTCTTGTTTGTGCCTGTAGTCTTGTATGAGACTGTCTCACTGTGAGACGACAAAAAATAAAAAGCCTATAAACTAAAAGAGTCTATTATTAAACTATTTAATACAAGAATAAGACATGTTTTATGGTAAAACTATCTCATACTAGAATTTGTGAAAAAAACGATGTACTAAAATACTTTATTTTCCATTTGTATAATAAAACATTTTAATAATTGTAAAAAATCACTTTGATACATTAAAAGTATTTAAGTCAATCTAATAGAAATAGTTTCATCATAAGACATCTTCTAAGTACTTATCTAAAATATATTACTATCGTTAATGAAAATACTTAAGAGTTTGGCTTAAGAAAAAGGCATTTTTAGAAAATGTATTTTGTTCGAAAAAAAAAGAACTAAAAAGTGATACTACTAATAAGTTTTGGGCATTACTACTTGTCGCCACCCTTTTTATTTTATCGCCACCCGAATTTTCCCCTGAACTTTAAAAATTTACAAATTTGCCATTGGAGTTAATAACACTATTATCAACTAAATTAATAAAAAAATTTAAAATTAATTAACAACTGAATTTTAATTAATAAATTATTATTATTATTATATCAATAAATAATTAAACATTCAAATAAATTATTTTAATTCAAAACTAATTATTATAATAACATTATCATAATATAATATTATATTAAAATAAAATAATTTATTACAACATTTATTTAAATAACAATAACTTAAAAAATAAATTAATTAAACAAAAAAAAATTTAGTACCAGTCGCACAAAAAAGTGCAACTTAACCTAAGTATAGTCACACTTTTTGTGCGACTGGTATTTTTTTTATAGTTTTTTTTAATTATTTTTATTTATATTATTATTGTTATTATTATTATTATTATTATTATTATTATTATTATTATTATTATTATTATTATTATTATTATTATTATTTTTGTTATTATTATTATTATTATTATTATTATTATTATTATCATTGTGGTTGTTATTATTATTATTATTAAATCATTATTTTTGTTTTAATTATTATATTTAATTTATTTTTTTAAATATTATTATTATTATTTAAATAAAAATAACTTAAAAAATAAATTAATAAAACAAAAGAAATTTTATAATTCGAAATTCAAAAAAAAAAAAAAATACCAGTTGCACAAAAAGTGCGACTGTACCTAGGTCGAGTCGCACAAAAAGTGCGACTGTACCTAGGTCGAGTCGCGCAAAAAGTGCGACTGTACCTAGGTCGAGTCGCGCAAAAAGTGCGACTGTACCTAGGTGCAGTCGCACATAATTTTTTAAAAAATTTTTATTAATATTATTATTGTTATTATTATTATTATTATTATTATGATTGTTATTATTATTATTAAATTTTTATTTTTGTTTTAATTATTATATTTAATTTATTTTTTTAAATATTATTATTATTATTATTATTATTATAAGTATAAAAATAAGAAATTTTAAGTCCAATGGTAAAGTTGTAATTTTTTAAATTTCAGGGGTAAATTCGTAATTTCATTCGAGGGGTGGTAAGAATGGGGTAAGTTTTAGGGTGTATTGATATTTAAAAAAAAGCCGGTTTGGCCTGCGCATGTTGTTTTGTTTCTCACTATATACTTGATTATTTATAACTTCCTTAGCTTGTTCCATCCTCTAAAACTTAAAAAAATAAAAATAAAAAAGAGAGGCAAATGGAGGTAGAGCCCGTTGAGGGGGTTGGGGTTGGGGTTCGCGTTGGTTTTGTTAAAGTAATGGTGTTAACACTAGTACTCATATCTCAAACTAAAAAGATGGGTGTGGAAGCTGCTTGGTGCGTGGCTCGCAGTGGTGCCACCGACGATGTGTTGCAGTCAGCACTTGATTATGCCTGTGTTGCTGGTGCCGACTGCGGCCCTATTCAGCAGTCCGGTCTTTGTTTTCTGCCAAATACACTCCAAGCACACGCCTCTTATGCCTTCAATAGTTTTTACCAGCGGAATCATATGGCTGCTTCTTCTTGTTCGTTCTCCGGCGCTGCCACCCTTGCTCAGACTGATCCGAGTTTGTATCATCCTTTTTCTTTATACATTCCTCTTTCAATGCTCCTTCTTTTTCTTTTTTCTTTTTTTTTAATACTATTATATTTGCCTTGCTTGGATCACAGGTTATGGATCTTGTGTCTACCCTGCTTCTCCCAGGTGGATTACCTTTTACTTTTTCCCTTCTTTTTTATATATATTTTTTGCGTCCAATTCAATCTGGAACTGGAGTATGTTGTCTAGTTTTGATTAAAAAAAAAAAAAAAATAGTTTCAGTAGTACTCTATTTGTGAGTAGAATATTTGTTTAGGGAATCTTCTCTTTGACTCTGCTTTACTTATTGAATCGTGTTAATCGGAATGCTTTGTTAGTTTGCTGTCCTGTGCCTGTAGTTTGTGATTGATTATAGAATATCGATTTTGTTTTTGCTTGAACATGTGTCATTCTATATTTGAAAAATAGTACTCTTTCACGTTAAAATTGCAACATTCTCCGGAAAAATTTACTAGTACTTCTTTGTCAGAGATTTAAGACTTAAATCTTGCAATTTCAATGAATTTATAATAATAATAATAATAATAATAATAATAACAACAATAATAATAATAATAATAATAATAAATATTAAACAAAAAAAATTCATATTTTTTGAATATTAAGTAAATATATTGAAACAAATATATATATTACTCCCTCTTATTTTGTCCATTAATTCCATTTATTTTTTATCATTATTTACTTATCACTTTTAATTTGTATTTTATTCTTAATTTATAAAATAAAATATAATTATGTGGAATTTCGTTTGATTTGTCTCAAATCTCAATATAACTATACAAAGATTATTAATATCAATTTTTTATAATTTTTAATTAAGAATAATTAGAGATATTGAGTATTTCGGTAAATGTAAAAAACTAAATGAGACTAATAAATTAGTAGGAGGTGGTATTAATTATTATACTATATAATGTGGCATTAGATTCTCATTTTAAATCACTTTAAACAATACCGGCAACATTATTGGAGAATTAGTAACTCCAACAAGCCCTCTTTGTTATTGGTAGCTATAGCTAGTAGCTACTCATACTTGAAGCCAAGCTAGGTTTAGAATTGATGACTTTGGATAATTATAGTAGTTGAAATTGGAAAACTAGGCTTCTTTATTATGAGTGCTGTTTCTACAGGCCTAATACATGCTATACTTATGAATTTGAATATAAGAGTATTACTATCCACTATAGAGTACTAATGTAGGTTTATTACTTTTTTTTAATTTCATTCATATATTTTAACTCTCTTTTAATTTCATCAATATAATTTATTCTCCCTTTTCATTTATTACTGTTTTCTTAGAAATAATTCAATTCCTTTCTAATGCAAATTAAAACGGATGTAGTAGTACTAACTATTAAGCCACTAGAGTTTACCTGCAACGTTCACATGTTGGTCAAAGACAAGGTCTGGTGGGGTCCTGGTATGCATGGCATCGGCGTGTGCAGTGGGCCCCGTACCTTGAATATCCACCATTGAACTCATGGGATTTTTTAAAAAAAGCTTTTGCATTGCTCAGTGCCTCAGTGGTGGGGTGAGTGGGTGACACTCTCTTTCTTTGAGGAGCATATTGGTCTGGTCACTTGTAATTTGATATTTTTACCCGTATTAAATCTGTTTTACCTTGGAATTAGCTAGCCTTTTTTTTTTATATGAGAAATTAGAATTACCGAGTACCGACAAACTGCAATGGACTAGTGTGGATAAGCTCACTTAAGATTAGGAAGAGAGAAAATGGTGTGTCACACTTGCATTGTTTCTCTTTCTTCTAAATAAATAGTGTCCTGTCCTGTTGCAGATGCCTTGTTGCAGGCAGTACTGGGATACTGCATCTGCGTAGTATTGGACCATTCACCATTTTAGGCTGTAGCGTGTTTTCACTTCTCTGCTTAGCATGCACTTGTACTTCTACATCACACCATCTTTGGAGTCCTTTCTATTTTAAGTACTTTCTTTTTTCTCTCATTTCATAATCATTATTCACATTCTACTACTGCAAGTTGCAACAGCATCATTGTGTGTAGCAGAGAGTAATACTAGTAGGAGTATATCACTATTCACCCTTTCTCGTTTCTTCTGTTTGTGGTTACATTGCAGTTTTTTTTTGTAAGTTATTTAAAATTGCAGTTTGGTCCAATTTGTAACCACAATCCCCAATTGTATACTCCCTTCTATTTTGTAACCTCATTCTACTAAATTGCAATACGTGTCCTGTCCAATATACATGTCAAATAGTTTTTGATCCGAAACTTTTGTTATTTTGGTTTGTCTTATTGTTTTCGTTAATATTTTTACATGTATTGTGATAATGGGAAAATGAAAACCACGCCGAATTAAACCATATTAAAATGGTTTGGTTTGCGGTGTAGGGATTAACGCTAAACATTGATTGACTAATATTAAAATTCCTGTGCTAAAGCTTATTTTTCAACTGCCATGTTCTTGATGAAAGGTGTAAACTCACTTTTTTCCAATATAATTTATATGCCCTCTAGGCTAACCGCAGTGTTCAATGTTAATACCACTTAAAGGTTGAGCTTAGTCCTTGCATAATTTCGATGCGGATAATTTTGCATCAAAAACACCCTACTTACCTTAAAAAGAAACCAATATGCACATTTGCAGGATACTGTGTTTCCTTTGCCCTGTGTCTAGAAGAAGCCTTGCAATATAAATATCTCACAAAGTCACAGTAGCCTGTCCAAGCTTACTTTTACCATCGATTGCCTATAGTTGTATGTCATTGAAACAGTTTAGCATGTAATTGCCTTTGTTGGAGTGTTACAAATTAAATGTTCTGGATCTTTGCAGTACTGCAGGGACCATAACAAATAATTCACCTCCAAAAAACCCGTATGGAACAGCATCACCGCTCACCCCCATGACTACCTCACCCACAACCTTGGGTGGTTTTCCTGGAACTGGTAATGGTGTGAATCCCAACTATATGACCCCACCAATTCCTACAGTCGATGACTCAACAGCTGCCCCTAAGTTTTCATTCGTTGCTACATCACTTCTTTTGGAGATATTGTTGTTTCTATTGCTACGAGTTGCAGCCTATTAACGAGGCCGAGGGTAGAAAAGGAAGGATATTAATGAAGGGGGTGTTGACACATTTATTGAAAAGATCTATGATCTATCTTTAGAAGATGGAAAGTTGCATCATCACAATTTTGTTTGAAGCTTCAAGTTGTTCCATCCAAATGATGAACTTGTAATTTCTCTTTTATTGCTATTTTATTTCCTTAGTCTTGGATACGTAGGAGCTAAAAGCCAATCTCATATTTTGAGATTAAGATTTCAACATTATTGTAGTTTCGGAAATGTAGGAGCTAAAGCTTACTACACCGGTGAATAGTGAATGGTGAATGGCGACCGGTGATGTGATGACTGTAGGCATTCATGGAAATGATTGCCTAATTATAAGATTGAATATCACTTGCAATGGTTAAATGTTAACTTTCACAAATGCCAAATCTTCATCTACTTGTCCATCATATTCATAAGTATGAGAAATGCTCCTTTCTTGCTAAATTACCATGTTATAGGCGGATCATTTTTATTTTTATCTTTTCGTGAAAGATAATGTGGTGAACTTCTCCTATATTGTTACTTTTAATAGCATATTTAAAAGGACAAAAGAGTATTTTTCACGTCTCAAAATTTGTATAGTATTACCAGAGACTAGAGAGTAACAAGAACATAATTCCTAGCAAGACCAATAATGCTTTCATCCAATACTTGAGATTTATACTAAAACAAATTACTACTACAGCAAGTCAGTACTACTACATCTGGAATATGATTTTCACTCCTACTAGCAAAAGCAAACAATTATAAGGACTACACAGTTAGCAGTAGAGTAGAGTAATCAACATCAGCAATAACAAAATGGTAACGGGTAACCCGCCCCCGTAAACTTTGGCTAGGACTTCAATCTCATCTCCATCCTGAAGGCCAACCTACATAAAACATGCATACATCTTTGATCATCAATCCATCCTAGTCATAGAGTACTAACAAAATGTCGTTACCTGGTCAGCTGTTAAAGAACGATTGATACGGTAACCATTGTATATAAAGTCTATCTGCTCTTTCAATTGTTTGTGTTGACAATAACCATCCAATACTTTTCCTAGCTTCATTGTGCGCGACACCTTCATAAACGTTTCCTCATTCTCCTACCATTTCAATGTGAAGTATTCGCAAAATGAGATAACGATTTAAAAATGAAAAATAATGAAAAGAAAGCAGACCTGATTGATAAACTTAATAGTCACAAATTTAGAGATTTGAGAAGGAGCTTCCTCTGTCTTTAGCTTCTTAAAAGTAGAACCGCTATCGCTTGAAATGGAGTCACTCATTGTTGCTTTTTTGATGTTGTAGAGGTGAATCACTCATATATATAGAGACTAGAGTTAGAGTGCACATCAAGCTTCAATGCCAGATTTTAATGAACACAGAGATCAAAGGCCCAAGGAAATTTTTATTTTTTTTATTTTTTAACATTTGTAGTGCTCAATTATGTCAACAATTTCCTATTCCTACATAATGGCACTATCAAAAACACATATAATGATACAAAGAAATTAAAAAGCTGGCACACCTATGGCCTAACACTACCACTAACAAAACCAACTACTCAAACTAATAAATACAATTAGTATCACACTTTTATATTTGGAAATACTGTAATAATTATTTATGCCCATATATAGCGGGTAGTAAAAGTGGTACGATAGCAATTTTTCTATTTTATCCGTTTTATCAAATATGTTTTATATGCATTTAGTAGGTAAATTAGAAATACCAAATACTGTTAAAATAACAAATATTATTAATCAATATAATTAAAGACATAGTGTCAACAATCTTAGCATATATAGTTAAAATAACAGTATTAATAATATGCCAATATTATTAGCCTATGTATGAATTGATTATATAAATAAATATACTTAAAAGAAAATCACAATATTATTTGAATGATATGTCTTATGGTGAGAGAGTGTCAAATAAGAATTTGAAATAGGGTTAATTACTTAATTTTAAGTTTAAACAACTTTTACTTTTAAATAATAAAAATAAAAAATTTTCTTTTAAAGATTATGGAATAGGAGACTTCCTTGGGCTTCATGGTGTGGACTGGATTGGTAAGCAAACTCAATTCTCAAGCAAACGTCGCTAAATTGTACAACTACTTATACAAAGGTCTGATCGTCGACATCGGAGGAATATAGCTCTCAATTGGATTTCCATAATCAAGACTTGAATCATCTTGAAAATGTCAGGCGTGTCGCTGAAGTGCGGAGACTGTGGAGCGCTCCTCAAATCTGTAGAGGAAGCTCAAGAACATGCCGAGCTTACTTCGCACTCCAACTTCTCTGAATCCACTGAACCCGTTCTTAGTCTTGTTTGCTCTTCTTGCGGCAAACCTTGCCGATCCAAAACTGTAACCTTTTATTTTCTTTTCTTTTCTTTTCTTGTTTGGATTTTTAATTTTAGGGTTTTTCAATCTTGAATTTCGATTTTATTCAATTTCAGGAGACTGATTTGCATACCAAAAGAACCGGCCATATTGACTTTGTGGATAAGACTTCTGAAGTTACCAAACCCATCAATTTAGAAACACCCAACACTTATAATTCTACTCCTATGGACGTTGATGCTAGCGCCAGTGCTTCATCGGAAGGTACATTCTCTTCTATTTCTTCTTTTATTTACACCTTATTCAAATGTAGTATTGGACCTTTTAGTTAGCATTTGATCAATTCAATTTTAATTTCAATTGTTGGCTGATCTCGTGTCCCCATTAGTTCCAATTAACTCAATTTGGATATTTCTCTGCTAACAAGTATGGCAAGAACTTCGGAATGACTCCGGATACAATGTTAATTGTTAATATAACTATTGATCTTGGACGATATTGATGTTTTTCTATCCGCGTTACTGAGTCATCTTGGCGCGGAAGAAAAATTCTTCATATTTGTTCTTTGGATAGATATTTACTTGGAATTAATCGTTTGAACGAAGACTGTCCATATTCGTAGCTTGTATTTTCTCTTGTATTTTCTTCTGATGATATCCATTGCCTTGTTTATGAACATTTCAAAGATATTGGATTGGAGATGAGTGCAGAAATATTTTCTTGGAACTAATTTAAAAACTTGATGCTTTACTTCGCTGTATAGGAAAGAGACAATGCTAGTACAATTGTTGCTTTGGGATGATTTTGATGTTGATTTATATTGGAGAAGAAGAAAATATCCTTTTCGTTTTGTTTTCTAGGCAGATTTTTGCATTGAATTAGTTACGTTGACTGGAGTTAACCTAATACCAGCTTTTAGAAGAGAATTGAGATCCTAATTTGTTCAAACATCTATCAATTAAACTTTATGTGCTTAATATAGTACCAGTACTACACTGTAGATTGCTCTTGGCTTGCTGTGCTGTATAACTTAATCTAAGTATCTATCTAATCAATGTCAGTTTGTTACTCTTCACAGAAATGGTGGTTCCTGAGGTTGATAAAAAACTGCTCGAGGAACTCGAGGGAATGGGATTTTCACTTGCAAGAGCTACCCGTGCACTTCATTGCTCAGGTATGATTCACGAGTTGGGAAGCATCCTTCCTGATTTGTTGAGCAGTCTTCGGTAAATTTGAACACATTTATTACACGTAGATTTAAAAGTCAAAATTTGGATGATTGATAATTTGGCTGGCATATGCTTCCCTTTGTATGGTTGGAGATATAGCTGTGATATGTTATTATTGAACATACCTGTTTTAAATGCAGGTAATTCAAGCCTTGAGAGTGCAGTAAATTGGATAGTTGAACACGAGAATGATGCTGACATAGATCAGATGCCCATGGTACGCATGCCGTCAACTAAATTAGCTAAATATATTGTGTTTTTTTTGTCTTGGCTGTCCTATACTCTTTTTCTTGCTACTTCATATTATTAGCTGATAATTATGGAAGCTTACGTGCCATTCAGGCCATTTTTCACAATGATGTTTTTGCCTTTCTTACCAACTCCTCGAGACTGGATTGTCGTGTATTCATTTATCCTTTTATTAAAGAACAGTTTTCTTGGCATCAGCTCAATTTTGTTTCATAAAATCAATTCGTAGGAGCTTTCCTTGGCTGTTTATTGGCATATTATACACTGAACAATGTAGTTGTTCCTAAACATCCTTCCGAGCAGTTCTTTTGTCGACTTATCCTGAACATGCCACTCATGTGAAGTGTTTTTTCTGGTAATTCATGTTTTATTTGTAATTCTATGGCTTGTTCTTCCCAACTTATTTTCAATATAATTCTGAACATGTTCAATTGTGTTTTGTTCTACCCAACACTAATACTCTCACATGCTCATTACTCGGTTCTTATTAGTTCTAATTAGTTGGGAGGATAGGTTCTCTAGCACCAATAAGTGCTACATTGCTAAATATTTTGAGTTTTGTCCCCTTGGGTCCGTTATCCTTTCAGTTATATTTTGTCTCGATATTATTGCATTGAATCTTATTGCCATAGATGGAATTACTGTTTTCGTCCCTTTTAGTTAATAACTACTTTAATATTTGTCACTGATTGCTATAAATTGGTTCTACATTTGGTTTCAGGTTCTCGCCAGTAGTAAAAATGAGCCTCCTAAACCTTCCCTTACAGAGGAAGAAAAGAAGATAAAATTGTTGGAGCTAAGGTATTTGTGGACCTCTCATTCCTTTAATACTATACCTTAGAATGAGTTGATAACTGGATGGCTAACACTGGACTGAAAGCGGGTTTGCTACTTTGCTTCCCTTGTCTTTCTCTGGTTTGTTTGAGCTGTTGCATGTAGTTTAATTCCAGTAGCTGCCCAAATTAGGATTAAGATCTATGTCTTTCTTTCAGCCTTTCATACCAAAGTGCTCGGTTGATCCAAGTTGCTATTCCTTATGAGCTTGCTATCTTTAATTTGTCTTCTTTCATATGATTTGTTAAATATGCATTTGTAATTGGGATTTTTCAGGAGGTTTGTAATGGACTGTAGCGAGTTCAAAAATTGTTATAAATTTTATAATCTGTTTTGTTTTGATATGCCTCATAACTTTTTTTTCTTGATGTTGTCTTTCCAGAGAACGGGCTCGCAAGAAGAAGGAAGAGGAAGAGAGGAAAATGGAAAGAGAGAAAGAAAAGGTACATCTGTTAGTGGTGTGATATACTTATGACAATAAATTGTTCTGCTGATATATGTTTGAGTGAAGGGGGGGTGAGAGTTTCTATCCACAAAGCATTTTATTAATAAATAATATATTTTCTGAATATGCTTGTCTTCTAATGTTCATAATCAGATTTAATGACTTGCTCTTATTGTGATAGGGGAAGCTACAATAAGTTGGTTTTCAAAAATATTATTGAATTGACCATCTTTGAGATATAACACAATTTTTTGTTTTTTTTTGATAATGATAAAACACCATGTTTTTAATGAACCTGAAGCTGGAGTATTTTTTTGGCAATTTCTGAAACTGGAGTAACAAAAGCCTGAAATACCTTGTATATTCAGCTGTTGGTAATAGGTAATTACATGAGTTAGAGAGGTGAAAAAGCTCAAAATGGTAAGGGAACTATAAATTGAGCACACCAGTACTTTTCGTTATTGTGCTTCATTTTGCATATACACGCCCACAGTAAAGATAATGTCTAATGACTAGTGAGTGCTCTGCGATCCTATATTTTCTATACATTCCCTTTTTTTTTTTTGCTGATGCTATGGTGAGAGTTTGCGAAGCTTAGCATTGAAAAATATCTGAAAACTGTGTCCCCTAAAATTTTTTAAAATGTCAGTTTACAACTTCTTGAAAATGAAACCTGTTGCAGCTTGAGTGATATATTGGCTCATTGTCACACTTTTGACATTTGTTTGGAGTTTTTGTAGGAAAGGATTCGAATTGGAAAGGAACTACTTGAGGCTAAGCGTATTGAAGAAGAAAATGAGAGAAAACGGTTTGTAGTAATTTGATATCTCATATCTCTCATCTCGTAAAATAATTACATGATCTGCTTTGATTCATTTACTGCTACAGAAAGGACCTTTATGCTCAGTGTGTGACTTGATGCATATTTCTTTGGCAGTTTGATAGCCTTTCGAAAGGCGGAGAAAGAGGAAGAGAGAAGAGCTCGAGAAAAAATTCGCCAGAAATTGGAAGAAGACAAGGTTCTGACTCCTTACCTGCCTTATTATATAACTTTAGCTGTTTAAGGTAACCAGAACGTTTTGGACGAGCTTTTATGTTTGTATGTTGATGTTCCATCTACGTGTTTTTGGTGGACTTGTTCACTCTGGTAGGTGCTTTCAAGGTAGGGAATTGCTGTTGCTGCGTGTGTCCATATCTCCATATCGTTTAAAATTGACTATTAAAAGAAAAGTGGGGAGGGGTGAAAGATTAACATTTAACTGTCCTTTATTTTTGGTCTAAAATTGGCTATTGAGAGAAAGTTTTTTTTTTGGGGGGGGGGGCGCGAAAGAGTAATTCTTTCGACTTTTGCAGTTAAATAACCGGGGTTTGTGTGTATGTGTGGTATTTCCGGATCTCGTCTTTTTTAATTTTCATGTATTTTTTTTAGGAAAATTCGACTTCTCTCCTCTTTGTTGTCTTTGCACCGCAGTGTGCCTCAGTGCAAAATATTATTCACATCACCGTAAAGCAATTGTATTGTAAAAGTTTTTGAGCTGAATGCAACCAAAATATAGGCAGAGGTGACTGAAAGTGTGTTTTTGCACTAGGCTTGGCGCTGCCTTCAAGTCCTGTTATTGCAGTTGTTCATTATCTGTCCTTTTATTTTTTTTTTTAAAGTTTCCACTTCATATATGACTATGAGTATCCAGTGTTTCTTGGTTTACTGCCCTCAGGGGAACTAATTTTAGGTTTGGTTGTTGCGATTTTTGCTTGTTTGTATCAAACCCACTCGAATGTTGTATGTGAGCTCGAGACCCAAGGTTACATAAAAGCTAGGATGGGAAGATTTAAAAGGATGGAAGAGAAGAAAAAAAGAGATTCACTTCATATTTATCATGCATGATGCATCACTGCGATAGCTTGTACCTTAGCACCATCTTGAAGTTCATGGCCTGGTTATTTGTGGTTCTACTTCTGTTGACTGTGTCAAATACCTGGGACTCATAATTAGTTATCAGTTACCTTACCAAATCAGTGTCATGTTTCCGCAGGCTGAGAGAAGGCGGAAGCTTGGTTTGCCTCCAGAGGATCCTGTTGCTGCAAAACCTTCTGCACCTGCTGTTGAGGAGAAAAAGGTGGAAACTTGTCTAGAAGAGCATAGTTATGAAGTTAGTAAAATTTGAATTTGCTATGTTAAGATGTGCAAATCTATGAACTGCAGATCAGTTTGCCTGTTAAGCCTGTAACAAAAGCTGAGCAAATGAGAGAATGCCTTCGATCACTTAAGAAAAATCATAAGGTAAGTATGTCTTTGATGCATAAAATAGTGATATGAGCAACCTAATTATCCTTAACACTGTTTTGTCTTTTTTTTGCAATTGCTGAACCAGGACGAGGATGCTAGGGTGAAAAAAGCATTCCAGACACTTTTTACTTACGCAGGCAATGTGGTGAAGCACCCAGACGAGGAAAAATATAGGAAAATTAGACTTACCAACCAGGCTTTTCAGGTAACGGCATGATCAAATGTTGGGTTGTATCTGTACTGATTTGAGCCGCCAGCTAATGGTTTAGTAGTCTAACATGAGCTTGTTTTATGGCGTTGGTTATTGCAGGATAGAGTTGGTGGATTGAAGGGAGGCATTGAATTCCTTGAGCTGTGTGGATTTGAGAAGACAGAAGATGGAGAATTCTTGTTTCTGGCTAGGGAAAAGGTTGATTTAGCTGTGCTCAATTCTGCTGGGAAAGAATTGCAATCTGCCATTGAGAATCCTCACTTTGGTGTTCTCTGAAGGTCCTACTTTCACAGCCAACCGGTTTTTACTTTTTATACTAGTTTGAGTCTGATATAACGTAAATGCAATTAGCTTTGGATTGGTATGTGTCATTCTGCTCTATATCTTTTGGTTGTCTGTAGCAGCTCACAACTTGATCCAACGTGCTGTGTTCTTTTAACAATTCTGTTTATGCAAAAATTTACATCACTTTACCAGCTTCACTGCTCTCTTTACTTGGCTTTCAATCTTTCTTGCACAACTTCTACTTATTTTACATTGTTGGCTCATCTTTTTTCGGGTAAAATGGAATTTCATGATTAAACATGAGTTTTACGGCCAAATACTACGACCAAAGAAACAAATCTATCTAATTTATAGGAAGTAATATACACCTTTTGTTCTACCGGGGTTGAATCAAAAAGAAAGATAATGATTTAAAAAAAGTATGGAAAAATGTGAGATTGTTTATAAAATGAAAAGAAAGAATAAATTGTATGAATAATATTAAAAGTGAGTTTAAATATGTGGTTAAGAATAAAAGTATTTGGTGGGGTTTATTTCCAAAAAGGAAATGATGCAAAATGAATGAGCAATTCTAAAAAAAATTAATGTAAATTAAATGGGAGAAAAAGAGTACCGAAAGAGAAATCCAAAATAATATGTCTCATGTTCCAAATTATTTTATTCCATTTAAATGCTAAAGGACAATTATGTATATTAAAAGTTAGATTTCAAAAATATTTTTTAAAATGAGATGAGATATATTACAATCATACAATTGGCGTAATATAAATGCAATAAATTTGTCAAAAAAATTTCAATCAAATCAATTTAGTTTACTCATAGGAAACATGTATTTTTGAATGAACTAGCCACTATTAGTATATATTTTATTAATTTTAAATTTTAAATATTTAATAAAAATTCATGTACTGGCTCAAGATTCAAACTAGTGTATAAGAAGGTGAAAAATCTAAGATGAGCAATCATTAAACATCAAAGAGGGACAAATGAGTTAGGGTAGTGCAATATCAATGTGACTATGTGAGTCACCTTTTGTATTTGCATCTAATGCACAATTTCACAAAATAAGTCCTTTTGTTTTGAGGTAAGAGACGGTTACTGAAAGAAAATTTAAACAAAATAAGTAAAATTGAATTGAAAAAATTTCTAAAATAGATATGGGAAACTTATTTTTCAAAATAAGCACGTAAATCTCCCAACTAAGTTACACAACGAACAAAGGAAGCCTTGGTTTAACAGGGTAAAATATTTTTTTTACTTTTTATTTTCTTTGTTCTTTGTTCGCTGTTAGTAACAACGAATAACCTCCTTACCTAAGTTTGAAGATTTACGGGCTTATTTTGGAAAATAAGTTTCCCTCATACTTTTTTGAGAATTTTTATATTTTTACTTATTTTGTTCAAGTTTTTGTTGTTGGAACTTGGAATCATGCCCATATCAAATGATTATTTGGTATTATATAATATTTTTCTTAAAATAAGGGCAAATTTGTAACAAAAATTTAGAAATGTAACAATTTGTAAATAAATTTCAAGAATAATTGGCTTTGATATTGTTTTTATTTCGAATAGAACTATTACTCTAGAGTCTTATGACAGTTTAATATAATGTTACGTTTTTTATAATCCTTGCTCTATGAGAACGAGAAAAAGTAATGTTGCATGTTAAGAATAATTAGACAATAAAAGATAATTATGAATATATTAGTATAACAACATTTTAATTCCAAATGGCTATAAGTAATTGAATGAGATTTCATAAACTTTATCGTATGACAACAAATTTTTTTAAAAAAACGTCACCGTACATTTGTGTTTGTTGGTTATATTTGAACAAAATTACAAGAGGTTTTTGATGAATGTGTAACCAACAAAAGGTTAAAAATTGATAACAGTAAAAGTGTAAATTAATAGTGGAAATTAAAATCATAATGCAGGTGGGTGGACGGCCCTGGTCTCTGGAGGCTGGAGAAGGTTAGGCGCTGTAAGCTAGTAAGATTAAGAACATGCATGCTTGAATTTGGTTAAACCTTCCCCTGAGCCCTGCCCCGCAACACAACCACGTGTTCTTTCTCTCTCTCTCTCTCTCTCTCTCTCTCTCTCTCTCTTCTTTCTCAAAATTCTTTCTTCTTCTCTCTTCTTCCTCAAATCAATCATAGTGAAAGAAAAAATGGTGAATGAAAAGGAGAAGAAGAAGAAGGTTCCAGAATGGTTAAATTCTTCTCTTTGGTCTACGCCTCCTTCCACTATCTCCATCTCCGAACCTCAACTGGATCTCTCTGTGTCCGAATCCATCGTTAGGCCTCCTTCTCCAGTCAAACCACCATCACCACCACCACTACCACCGCCTCCGCCGTCTGCAATTGTTGACTCTTCACATTCTAATGGCACTTCCACTTCATCTACTTCTCAACCTTCTCCCGAGGAGATCTCTCGTCAAGCTCAGCTCTTAGTCGAGGTTTTCTTCTCTCTCCATTTCCTTTTATTTTTCTTTTTCAATTTTTGTCGTAACCTAATTCCAACTTCTATTTCAAAAAGTTATCAAAGAAAGTGATTAATATGAGGGAAGTAAGGAGGCTTGCATCCATGGGCCTTCCTGATGCTCCTGGCATCCGCTCTACTGTCTGGAAAGTACGTTTCCTTTTACTATGTTATCTGGATATCTAATTATGAATGAAATTATGTAAATGATTAAAGCTTTGTATTGAACTGGCAGCTCCTATTAGGGTATCTCCCTAGTGATCGGACATTGTGGCCTTCTGAATTAGCCAAGAAGAGGTCCCAATACAAGCATTTTAAGGATGACCTCTTGATGTCTCCCGTACGCATCCTTATTCCTATTCCCTCTCCTATTTTTTGAAGTACTTTTTTTATAGCCAGTTCAAAATCCAATGTCACCCTTTTTTTCGGGAACAACTTTAGTTTCCTATTTCTGAATGTCTATGTGGTTAGTCAGTCTGAAATTTCGAGGAAGCTGGAGAAGTCATCACTTGCTGATAACCAGGAACTCAAAGGTGAAAGTCGTTGTGTACTTTCAAGATCAGAAATTAATCAGGATGAGCATCCTCTTAGCCTTGGAAAATCAAGTCTCTGGAATCAGTTTTTTCAGGTTAATTCACTAAACTTCCACCATCACATTAGCTACTCGCATTGTTGACTTAACTGTAGCTTAATAGTTTGACTTGGAGCCTGGATTAGAAAATATTGAAAGAGGCTGGTGCTACTTTTCTTATTGATGATCAGATAGTCATTAACTTGATGTAAATATTGGAAGATAGAGAGTTTAGTACTTGGACTGAAAGATATCTTTTGTAATTACAATTCTTTTTTTGATTCTATTTTGTATACACACTTGATCTTTTTCCTGCTCTGGCTAGTTGCTCATTTGTATAACTTAGTTTCATCCTATTGTTATGCCGTGAAATTTGCATGAATTTCTTTCTGTACGGATCAAGTTTCTTTCAAAAAATGCATCGACAAGATAAGAAAACTGATTGTTACAATGTGTGCTTAGGATACAGAGATCATTGAGCAGATTGATCGGGATGTGAAAAGAACTCACCCAGATATGCCATTTTTCTCTGGAGACACAATTTCTGCAAAATTAAACCAGGTCAGTTTATCTATTTGATTCTTTAGTGGAATTTTCAAATTTTGTCCATTTAATAATACGTCTCTTATTCTACTATAGGAAGCACTGATGAACGTATTGATTGTGTTTGCCAAGCTAAATCCTGGTATACGATATGTACAAGGAATGAATGAGATATTGGCACCCCTCTTCTATGTTTTAAGAAATGATCCAGATGAGGAAAATGCTGTAAGTATATATAATTCTTTAATTATCTTTTAGTCACTGGGAAACATGAGAACTAGAATGATGAAACCCATAAAATTAGAGCAAAGTCATTTGGTTGTCTAATGTTTGTTGTGTTGACAAATTTCAAATCCGTCAATCAGTAACATGTCTGCTTATTTTGTCACTTCAAAATAATTTTGCAGAGCATTCTTCATTGATCATTAGTTAATCATATTGAATTATTTAACCCTGAAAGCGTGTATCATAGCCTTTGAAATGGGGTACTTATGACCTATCTTCGGTGTCAGCTCAAAATTTTCCAAATCTTTTCCCATACTCTCTATAGGTCCTATCAATGTATTTGGGATCATTCAATCTCCTTACTCTAGCCAAATTACTCACATTTGCAATATGGTGTGACTGCCATGGCATACAAACGGTCTTTTTGAGTTCACCATATGGTCTTTTTGTTGCCATTTATAGTTTTCTAGGGCACTTGGTGACCCAAGGGGAATTACTATATTGCATTCTCACATAGACATAAAATTTACTGAAACACCCTAAAAGTGTGAGTTATATAGCCTTTAAAATAAGGTACTTATTACCTATCTTGGGCGTCGACTCAAAATTTTCCAAAACTTTTCCCACAGTCTTTAGGTCCTATTGGATATTTGGGTAAGAAAATGTCCTTATTGTAGTCAAATTGCTCACACATGACTGCTAAAGTATAGAAAGGGTCATTTTGAGCCCTTTGTATGGTCTTTTTGTTGCCATTCATAGTTTTTCAGGGCACGTGGTGACCCAATAGCATTGTTATATTTCATTCTCACATTGTCATGAAAGTTTTCAAAACTCCCTAAAAGCGTGAATTATAGCCTTTGAACAAGGGTACTTATGTCCTATCTTGTGTGGCGGCTCAGAATTTTCCAAAACCTTTCCCAAACTCTCTATAAGACCTATTGATATATTTAAGGTTAGAAAATCTGCTTACTCTAGCCAAATGCTCACATATGCAATATGGTGTAACTGCCAAGGCATACAAAGGGACTTTTGAGCCCATCATCTGATCTTTTTATTGCCATTCTTCTAGCACACGTGGTGCCAATGAGGATTGCTATATTGCATTCTCACATTTTCATACAATTTTTTTGAAACATCCTGAAAGCGTGAATTATAGCCTTTTAAATGGGGTACTAATGACCTATCTTGGGCGCCAACTTAGAATCTTTCAAAACCTTTTCCACACTGTTTGTTGGTCCTTTTGGGATATTTGGTGTCTTAAAATCTCCTTACTCTAGCTAAATTGCTCTCATATGCATTGTGGTGCCTAGGCATACAAAGGGTATTTTAGAGCCCATCTTGTGGACTTTTTGTTGCCACTCATGGTTTTCTAGGGACGTGGTGACCCAATGAGGATTGTTGTATTTCATTCTTGCTATGTCATGAAAATTTTCAAAATACCCCGAAAGCGTGATTAGCCTTTGAAATGTGGTACTTATGACCTATCTTCGGTTTCGACTCAAAATTTTTCAAAACTTTTTCCAAACTCTCTATCCGTCCTATCTATATATTTGGGGATTTAAATCTCCTCACTCCAGCCAAATTGCTCACATATGCAATTTGGTGTGACTACCTAGGCTTACAAAGGGTCTTTTTGAGCTGATCTTGTGGTCTTTTTGTTGCCATTCAGAGTTTTCTAGGGCTCGTGGTAACCCAATGAGCATTGCTATATTGCATTCTCTCATAGTCATAAAATTTTACGGAACACCCAAAAGTGTGAGTTATAGCCTTTAAAATAGGGTACTTATATGACCTATCTTGGGCATCAGCTCAAGATTTCCCAAAAAATTCCCAAAGGCTTTCTAGGTCCTATTAGGATATTTGGGGTAAGAAAATCTCCTTACTCTAGTTATAGTGCTCAAATATGGCTGCTGAGGAATACAAAGGGCGTTTTTGAGCCCTTCATGTGGTCTTTTTGTTGCCATTCATAGTTTTCTAGGGCACAAGTGTCCTAATGAGTATTGGTATATTTCATTGTGACATTTTCATGAAAATTTTCGAAACACTTTGAAAGCGTGTTAGACTTCAAAAAAGAGTACTTACAACCTATCTCGTGCATCGGCTCATAATTTTCCAAAATCTTTCCAGAACTCTCTATAGGACCTATTGATATATTTATGGTTAGAAAATCTGCTTACTCTAGCCAAAATGCTCGATATGCAATGTGGGGACTTTTGAGCCCATCATGTGGTCTTTTATTGCCATTCATAGTTTTCTAGCGCACGTGGTCAACCAATGAGGATTGGTATATTGCATTCTCACATTTTGATGCAATTTTTTTGAAATTTCTTGAAAGCGTGAATTATATAGGCTTTTAAAATGGGGTACTTATGACCTATCTCGGGGCCGGTTTAGAATTTTCCAAAACCTTTTACACACTATTCGTGGGCTCTTTCGGGATAACTGCCTATGGCATACAAAGGGTCTTTTTGAGCCCATCTTGTGTTCTTTTTGTTGCCAGGCATAGTTTTCTAGGGTACGTGGTGACCAAATAAGGATTGTTATTTCATTGTCACATTGTCATAAAAATTTTCAGAACACCCTGAAAGCTTGTATTATAGCATTTGACGTGGGGTTACTTATGACCTATTTCCAATGTCGGCTCAGAATTTTCCAAATCTTTTCCCAAACTCTATAGGTCCTATCGATGTATTTGGGATCATTTAATCTCCTCACTCTAGCCAAAATGCTCACATTTGCAATATAGTGTGACTGCCATGGGATACAAAGGATCTTTTTGAGCTCATCATGTGGTCCTTTTGTTGCCATTCATAGTTTTCTAGGGCATGTGGTGACCCAATAAGGATTACTAAATTGCATTCTCACAGATATAAAATTTTCTGAAACACCCTAAAAGCATGAGTTATAGCCTTTAAATAGGATACTTATTACCTATCTTGGCGTCGATTCAGAATTTTCCAAAACTTTTCTGATAATGTTTCTATGTCCTAGATATTTGGAGAAAGAAAATGTCGTTATTGTAGTCAAATTGCTCACACGAGTGCAAGGGCATTGAAAGGGTCTTTTTGAGCCATTCATGTGGTCTTTTTGTTGCCATTCAAACTTTTCTAGCGAACGTGGTAACACAATGAGGATTGTTATATTTCATTCTCACGTTGTCATGAAATTTTTTAAAACAACTTGAAAGCGTGAATTTAGCCTTTGAAAAGCGATACTAACGACTTATCTCGTGCGTCGACTTAAAATTTTCCAAAACTATTCCCAAACTCTCTGTAGGTCCCATTGATATATTTAAGGTTAGAAAATCTCCTTACTCTAGCCAAAATGCTCACATATGCAATATGGTATGACGGATCTTTTTGAGCTCAGCACGTGCTCTTTTTGTTGTCATTCATAGATTTCTAAGACTCGTGGTGGCACAATGAGGATTGCTATATTGCATTCTCCCATTTTCATACAATTTTTTCGAAACATCCTGAAAGCGTGATTATAGCCTTCAAAATAGGGTACTAATGACCTATCTTGGATGTCGGCTCGGAATTTTCCAAAACATTCCCCACTGTCTTTCTAGGTCCTATCGGGATATTAAGGGTAAGAAAATCTCCAAACTAGTGTAGCCTGGATCGAAGGTTTGGCAGGCATACCTCGATCCAAATCATTCGATCCCAATTGTGGGTCATTCACGATCTGGATCGCTCGAGGACGCAATCTGGTTCGTCATGTCAGTCGATCTAATCTCAGCCTTAAAATGCAACCAAATAACAAGAACAATGAAGAGAAAGAGGAAAAATAGAAGAGAACAGGAAGGAGAAAAGAAAAGGAAAAGAAAAAGAGAAATAAAAAAATAAGAAAAGAAAAAAAACTACCATTAATGAGTATTAACTCGGCATCAATGGAGAGATTGTGAATTTCATTGATGAAGATGACCTTTTCAGTTCAGCCGCCATCTAGTTATTTCTTAGGTTTTTTTTTTCTTTTGTTTTGATTTAAATTATTACTCCTTTGTGTTAGGTTTGGGACTTTGGACTACTAAAGATTAAAGCCCATTTTCAAACCAACATATTAAAACTTAGTCTTGGGAAATAAAACTAAACGTGAGTTATGGATCTTTTTCTTTTTTTTCTTTTTCTTTTTTTTAGTTGTAAATTATCTTACTTTTAACGTAGAAAGTACTTTATTTTAATGAGATCAACCCGAAATTGTACCTCGATCCGGAATAAATCGTTCCGCGACCCTAAAAAACTCGATCCAAACTCGTTTTGTTCCCACCTCAAATTTCTAACACTAGTGAATTGCGTCCCCGATCCCGCTCCGCGACCCGGATCGTATCTTGATCCTGGTAACAATGCTTCCAACTGTAGACAAATTACTCACATATGACTGCCAAGGCATTTACAAAGGGTCTTTTTAGTTCATCGTGTGGTATTTTGTTGCCATTCATAGTTTTCTAGGGTCGTGGTGACCTAATGAGGATTCCGATATGGCACTTTCACTGTCAAAAAATTTTTAGATTCAGCCTGAAGCGTGTACTTATGCCCTATCTCGGGCGCTGGCTTAGAATATTCCCAAAACATTTTCCACGCTCTTTGCAAGTCCTTTCGAGATATTTGGTGTCTTAAAATCTCTTTACTCTATCGAAATTGCTCTCATATGCACTGTGGTGCGACTGCCAAGGCTTAAAAAGGGTATTTTTGAGCCCATCATGTGGACTTTTTGATGCCATTCATAGTTTTCTACGGCACGTCGTAACCCAATGAGGGGTGTTATTTTTTATTCTCACGTTTTCTTGAAATTTTTCAAAACACCCAAAAAGTGTGAATTAGCCTTTGAAATTAGGTGCTTATGACCTATCTTTGATGTCGGCTCAAAATTTTTTCCCAAACTCTATAGGCCCTATCGATATATTTGGGGTTAGAAATCTACTCATTCTAGCTAATTTGCTCATATATGCAATATAGTATTACTGCTAAGGCATACAAAGGGTCTTTTTCAGCTCATTGTGTGCAATTTTTTTGGCCATACATTGTTTTCTAGGAGTCGTGGTGACCCATTGAAGATTCCTATATGGCAATTTCACGTGGTCAAAAATTTTTCGAAACACCCTGAAAGCCTGAGTGAGTTAGCCTTTAAAATAAGGTATTTATGACCTATCTCGGGCTTTGTCTTAGAATATTCCCAAAACCTTTTCCACTCTCTTTGTAAGTCCTTTCGGGATATTTGGTGTCTTAAAATCTCCTTAATCTAGCTAAATTGCTCTCATATGCACTATGGTGCGACTGCCAAGGCATATAAATGGTGTTTTTGAGATCATCATGTGGACTTTTTGATGTCATTCATAGTTTTCTACGGCACGTGGTGACCCAATGAGGATTGTTATATTTCATTCTCACATTTTTCGTGAAATTTTTTAGAATACACAAAAAGCGTGAATTATAGACTTTGAATTTGAGTGCTTATGACCGATCCACGATGTCGGCTCAAAATTTCCCAAAAACATTTCCCAAACTCTCTATAGGTCCTATCGATATATTTGGGTTAGAAAATCTCCTCACTTTTGCCAAATTGCTCACATATGCAATATAGTGTGACTGCCAAGACATACAAAGGATCTTTTTGAGCTCATCGTGTGGTATTTTTGTTGCCATTCATAGTTTTCTAGGGGTTATGGTAACCCAATAAGGAATCGTATATGGCAATTTCACATTGTCAAAATTTTTTTAGAAACAGCGTGAAAGCATGAGTTATAGCCTTTAAAATAAGTAACTTATGATCTATCTCGGGCGCCGGCTTAGAATATTCTCAAAACCTTTTTCGCACTCTTTTAAAGTTCTTTCGGGATATTTGGTGTCTTAAATTTTCCTTACTCTAGCTCTCATATGCATTGTGGTGCGTTTGCCAAGGCATATAAAGGGTGTTATTGAGCCCATCATGTGGAGTTTTTGATGCCGTTCATTTCTATAGGTCCTATCGATATATTTGGGGTTAGAAAATCTCCTCACTCTAGCCAAATTGCTCACATATGCAATATGGTGTGACTGTCAAGGCATACATGACATACAAAGGGTCTTTTGGAGCTCATCGTGTGGTATTTGTTTCCATTCATAGTTTTCTAGGGGTCGTGGAAATCCAATGAGGATAACTATATGGCAATTTCACATTGTCAAAAATTTTTTAGAAACAGCCTGAAAGCGTGAGTTATAGCCTTTAAAATAAGGTACTTATGACCTATCTCGGGCGCTGGCTTAGAATATTCCTAAATCCTTTCCCACACTCTTTGTAAGTCCTTTTGGGATATTTGGTGTCTTAAAATCTCCTTAGTCCTTTAGCTAAATTGGTCTCATATGCACTGTGGTGCGACTTCCAAGGCGTTATTTTTTACCTGATTAGGGTGTTTTGACTTTATTGTTATATTGTATTCTCACATTGTCATAAAATTAGTCAAAACACCCTGAAAGCGTGAATCATAGTCTTTAAAATGGGATATATCTTACCTTTCTCGGGCGCTCACTCAGAATTTTTCCAAAACTTCTCCCACATTCTCTATAGGTCCTATCGATATATTTTGGGTCTGAAAATCTCCTCACTGTTTCCAAATTGCTCACATATGCAATATGTTGTGACTGCCAAGGCATACTAAGGGTCCTTTTGAGCTATCATGGAGTCAGAAAATCTCCTCATCTCCCCATATATCACAAAAGCGTTGATCCTTGAAAAGGGGGGGGTACTCAATCAGGATCATCGGGCGCCGGCTCTAAATTATTTAAAATATGAGGTAAAAGATAAAGTTAACAACTTAGCTATGTTTTATTCCACAAGATCAAATCCAACGACCTACTCATGCTCCCTTACCTATACGGGGGCCACATGATTTATGTACATGTAACATAATCGTGTTGCTAACTTCTTGTATCTTGAAATTTTTTAGCGTCATTAACCACTTATGTGGTATGCTTGTCTTTATGATCTGCTCTTATGGTGTTACTTCTTTTTATACAAGGAATTGGAGCTAACACTAATGATTTGAGTTGTATCCTTAATCCCTACTTTGATAACCTGAAGTGATAGTTAGTGCAAACCCTTGGGTGGACTTTCTTCTTTTTGGATTTTCTCTTCTCTACTATTCCTTCTGCTCTAAATTGTTTACTTATCCTTTCTTTTATCTTTTCCTTTGCATCTTTTTCTGTTTTTCTACAGTTGCAGTCTTCTCCAAGCTCCTTTTCTCTTTGTTCCTTGGCTTCATCTTATGTCCATTCTTTCCTTCTTCAGTTTCTAATTCCTTTTTATTTCAAGATTTCGGCTCACCTCTCTTGTCTTGTTTTTCCATGTTGTTATCTGTGAATTTTTTCTCTGTATTTCTGCAGGCTGCTGCTGAAGCAGATACCTTCTTTTGTTTCGTCGAGTTGCTTAGTGGATTCAGGGATAATTTCTGTCAGCAACTTGATAATAGTGTAGTTGGAATCCGCTCCACAATCACAAAGTTGTCACTGCTTTTAAAGGAACACGATGAAGAGCTTTGGCGTCACTTGGAGGTCACTTGTAAGGTAATATGCAACTACAACTTTTAAGGGGTCAAATTGCTGTTCCAAGCTTCATGTATGTCCAATGCATCCTTCAATTTTATTTCACTTGAGTTTTTTTTCTTCTATAAAGGGGCTTCAACTTGGAACCATATAAAAATGCATTGCATAATGTTTAGTATAGCATACCATTGCTGTTATAGCATAGCATGTTGTTATAGCATTGCATTGAATTTTTATAACTCAGGATTATCATAATCTTTGATACATGCACATGAATATTGACTTTCATCGACTATTTGAGGTGGAGCCGTATTGTGTTTGGTGGTGATGTTGCAGACTTGTAGTTGAATTTATTCTTATGCTATTTTTAAGCAATGACTTCACTGATATTCTCATCTCACGAAAGAAATTAGTGCACTATTACATGAGAATGGAATCAAGGTTTCATTATTTCTATTACATTTATTCGAGGTGTAAGTAGGCAGTGTAATAGATTAAAAATAAAATGTCTCTGCTTTCCACTTTCTCATACATGGGAGTTGAGTACCTGGTTCTTCTGTTGCTGATCACTACTCTTAATAGTTAATATTGCCTAGCCACCAGATTGACAATAGCCACTGGCAGACTGAATGAAGACATTTATTTAATATAAGTAGAAGAGTAATGTTCTCAAAAGAAAGAAAATTTTCAACATGATTCCGATAAACAAACTGAATACTCAAACAGCAGCATGTCTAATTGAAGCTTATCCTCTAAGAAGGGTTGTGAAAATAAGGACTTGCAAAGACTCCCAAGACTTTGAAGACAACATTCCCACATGGCCACTTACCTGTTCTTATTAGCACTGCTCCTTATGCTATCTCTATTCTGTTCATATCACTTACACACCCACTTGGTCGTTCCCATCTATCAAACAATTGCATTCATCCAATGGTCCAATTAGTTTACATTATTTTGATGTCGTGATTTGGACATTATTATGACCTCATACTCTACTTTCAATCTCATAATAGTTCGTCCTACGAGGTCAACTGCCGGTGTTTCGTTTAAATGCATAGAACATAAATCATTCCTTGAATGGAAAAGCATATGTTGCAACTTGCGAGTTAGATGTGCAAGCTTGTTCGACACCTTAACCTTATTTAATATATGCTTAACTGCCTTCTCTTTTTATGACAGGTTAATCCCCAGTTTTATGCATTTAGATGGATAACTCTTCTCTTAACTCAAGAATTTGACTTCGCTGACAGCCTTCGTATTTGGGACACTCTATTAAGTGATTCTGAAGGGCCACAGGTGTGTTGATTTTTAATATACTTGATTTTACTTTTCCTAGTGTAGTATTTTGCAGTGGAACACTCGAGTTAATGAGCAGATTGGTTTTTGCGTCTTGTTAACATTAAAGTACTTAATATAGTGTAGGTGGCATGTATGAACTGTGCTCTCCAGTTTTCTTTTATGAATCAGCGGGTCTAAAAGTAACAGATAATTGATATGCCCTGTTTCAAGTTATTGTGTGAACTACCTTGTCTTGTAGCAGAGTAATCATAAACTGCTGACTTGTTGGGCAAAGAAATGCAAAAGTTAGAAATAAATTCAACTTAACAGGCAATATGGGGTTGCGATATTATAGGGCTCGATTGTATTGAACTTGTAATCTACCAGCACGAGAATAGTAATTACACTTGTATGAAAGACGCTAATAATGTGTGTATGTCCACAATTTCTAACATTCATACCAGCGCATTTTAGATGATTAACCTTGTGTAATATCATCCCTGCTAAAAGTTGCATTATGCAACATATATTCTTGTAGCTTTAGAAAGACTATCAGCTGATAGTTACCTCTGGCAGGAAACACTGCTAAGGATCTGTTGCGCGATGCTAATTCTCATCCGGAGACGGCTTCTTGCTGGTGACTTTACTTCCAATCTCAAGCTCCTGCAGAATTATCCTTCAACCAATATCAGTCATCTGCTTTATGTCGCAAACAAGCTGAGGGCTCTTCCTTCTAGCTAGATTTTTCTGGTTATGCTTCGTTCCATCTTCCATGACATTCTTTTTGTTTTTTTTTTTTTTTTTTTTTTTTTTTGAACTTGTGCACATTGTAGATCACCTTTTTTTATGTTTTTATCCTTACCGCCCTTGTAAATGTCTGTTTAAAAGCATTTCTAAAACATTGTCTTAGTGTTGTACTCTTACATGAGTTTCATTGTCACTTGTTGCTCCTGAAAAACAAAAATAGGAAATGATTACAATTTAATGTGATTCATGTGATTTATCCTTTGTAATGTGATGTATTCTTATTGAGATTTTGATTTTGCTTTTGCTTCTTCTCTATTGACTTAACTGTTATTGAGTGTCATTCAACTTGGAAATCGGCTATCAAAGTGGCATTCAATTTATGAGCTTAATTCTCGGAACTGAATCCAAGATGTGCATTGAGTTGAACAATTGCACATTTAACATATATATGTGTAAAATAGCTTATGTGTGGGAAAAAAATTAGCTTGAACAAGTTTGAGATGCATATTTACATTATACAACTTTGATATGAAGTATATTTTTTGAATTAAATTTCATATTTAGATTACTTTGACATAATACTACGTGCTTGTACATAGAACATGCAACTAATCAAATAAGATAATATAAACTCAAAATATCTATACGTCAAACAGTTTAGAAAGTACTCAAATTAAAGAAACTAAAATCACTAGATTGACGACTGTGAATGAAGAACTAATTGCAGAAGTAGAGTACGGACATATGACTATATGAGGGTTTAGGATCAGTGGCACCTTTCTCGTATTTTTTACTTGCCTCATTTAGATTCTTTACTTTGTTTAACTCAACCTTCACAATAAATATCCTTAATTCTAAGAATTAAAATTATCAAATATTTATATTACAATCAATATCTACATAAATATAATTAAATTAAATGGGCTATTTAATTATAATTTGATGTTTGTGGGCTATGTGCATCGGTGATTATTTGAAGCCTTTAAAATGCCGAAAAAAATATAGGCGGCACATTGGCAAGTCAGTTACAGTTTTCGCACAGTTTTGTTATCTCTGGCTTCATGAACAACCAAATCTTACTCTTTAGTTCCATAGAATTAAATAACATTAGATATCTCTGGCTTTTGCCAATAAACTAAAAGCTCCAATATGTTTCTAACAAAAAAGCCGGTGAAACCAATCAGGTGAAGTTCATCTTCCAAATTTCTTGGCTGGTTTGCCACTTTTCTTGCCATTTCTGCTGCCACTTTTCTTGCCCTTGTTCAAGTACTTCTGAATCTCCTCCCCTTCCTCATCATCCATCTCTCTTCCTCTCTTGTGCCCTGAATCCTTGGTTTTCTGTGAGTGAAAACAAATTGAGCAGTTTAAAACACTTCTTAGTCATGAAACACCAGCATACATTTCTCACTGAATTTTAAGATGGGTGAACTTCTCAAGGTGACATTATTTTTCATTCGACCAGCACAAACACGTCAAATTGACATAAACGTTATCGAGAATATGAAAATAATTCAGACAAAAAAGTTCCATGAGGTAATTTTATCAAGGCTCCCTCACATGACTCGAACATATCCCAGAGAACAGCGTGGTTTGATGACTATAATCCGAAACAAATAATACGGAAAACAAAGGTAGCTAGTAGCTACCAAGCATCAACTAAGCTGGCCCTCAGCCTCGCCAAATCTCAAAGTTGCTGTATCAATGAAGTTTTGAAGTCATCATCATGCAAAGTTTAATATAAGTTATATCTATTACAACAGTAAGTTGAAATCATTTGCTAACATATATGAGCCTGCTCAGACAAAGCAATCTAAAGAAACCACAAGCATTGTCCTCCATTAAAAGCTTAATTCCACCCCTCCAGGTTTCCAAAATACCACTTTCTTTTCAGCACTTGTATATCACATAACTTTGCCTATAAGTTACAATGTTTGCAATGTGCACGATATCAATCCACACAAACTTCCCCGTGTAAACTAAGACCAAATCAAAAAATTCTACTTTTGTCACAAGGAGCCTCTTCCTAGTTGCCCAGTCACCCAACTTTGGAAAACACCCATATGCTAGTCATCTCTCATCTACTCTTTTATTGTCCTATTGTCATAGCAGTTTTTCAAAAGAACTTCTACACAAAACATAAAAAAACAGTCTAGTTACAACTCATTAAAGTTCAGTCTATCCAGAAGATCAAGGGTCAGAAATTAACACGTTGAATATCTTCTAGCTAGCATAAACAGGAAGGCAAACATAACAAGACAGGGAACTGAAAAATCATCACTTTAAAACAATAGAGAAATCAAAAATAACAGTGTAAACATATATACCATATTTGCGATCCTTTTCGCCTCAGAAACACGCTCTAACATGATCAGAACTTCCTCTTCCTCGGCAGGGTGTTTTGGTAACTTTTTGCCTGTAACTCACATGATTAACAAAGACCACAAAGATAAAGACTGCATATCACAAACCTCAAAATGCTTCTCACCTATCAAATTCTCTATATGGATGAAATACTCGAGTTCGTATTGATTTACTAATGAGATGGAAACCCCTGACCTTCCAGCCCGAGCTGTTCTTCCAACCCGATGTATGTAATCCTGAAATCCATAATGGCATCGTCAATTAGATGCAATCGAAGTATACTAACATCTTTAAAGAATGTTTATCTGGGGGATCTTTATAATCTTTATGGATGAAAGCTTTTGGATTTTTGAAGAATGTTTATTTGGGGGATCTTTATCGAACTGAACTAACGGTTATATTGTAAGTACTTTCATGGATGAAACTTATCCCTTAAGTACACTTTGGATTTTTTTGTTTAATATCTTTTCTTAATTAAAAAAAGATGAGGTGCTCACGTAATCCACTTATATTGACAAGAATGTATTAAAAAATAATGCGTTAGATCCCATAAGTATAGCTAACTGGTTAGATAGGACAAGTTGAGAAGAGGTACTAACATTTATATAACCAAAATATATTAAAAAGAAATATTGGAAGTTAAATTGTCAAACCTGTTGGATCTCGACCCATGATTTGTTAAAAACAATTAAATATTATCCCGTCATAACACAATTATATTACATAATGAATGTACGTAAAGTCGTAAATAGGTATAGCCGATGAAGAATGAGAACTTGCTAATGGTATACAAAAGATAGTAAACGCATATGATCATGCAAGATTTTTTTCATGTGTACAAACCTAACATCCACTCAATGATAAGTGAATGCATTACTAATCAATAGTCAATATAATAGTTGTATACCTTATTCATCCTCATCCTTTTCACATGTTGAAATAATATTTATCTCTAATATCAATTTTAAATTGCACAAGATTGTTTTAATATTGAAGAAAAATCCATAAAATATCCAATATTATTGAAAATTGCAAAGGATATCCCTGCAATTATGATTTCTAATCCTGCGTCAAATTCTGCTTTTAGAGTATTTGATGAAAATAGAGTCCGTCTTGCTCCCCATATTACACAAATGTGATTGCAAGAAAAATTATAATCAAGCTGATAGAAGAATTAAAGGCCCTTGTCACATAATAATGTACATCCCAAAATTCCCAATACAAAAAACTATAAAAACTTAAAAGAAAAAAAAAGAATTTGGAATGGGAGAAAGTTTTTAGGTTTTGTTTCATTTTAATACATAAAAACTCTTGCGTGGAGAAGGTATTAGAGTTTAATCCAATTTCATTTACTCAAGAAAGGAAGCTGCCAATACTCTATTGAATCTACTTTCTCTCTTTTTTAAGCGCCTCTTCCATAGGGTGCATCAATAGACAACCACACAATTCCTATTATAATAATTATAGCATATCGATTTTGGACGGGATAGTTGGAAATCAAGGGATGCCACAAGTTCTCTTTCCTTGTAAGTCAGCTTATGTCTTTCTTTTCTCTCAGAATAAAGCCCCTTCATTTTCAAGTCAAAGACTTTACCGATTCAAATTGATTATTCACGCGATTTGACCCACAAACGAGAACAGTAGAACAGTCAAATCAAATCGGGATTTGCTAGGGAAGTGAGCGATCATGTGACATAGGTTAATCCATCAAGGATCCATATAACAGCATAAGCATTGGAGATTTGGAGGAAAAGAAAATAGGCATAATTCACGGAACTTAAGACTACATACAACATGCAAGAAAAAACTAACCTTGGAATTAGCAGGAATATCATAGTTAATCACCATATCCACTGAACGTATATCAAGACCTCTACTCGCTACATCAGTGCAAATGAGGATATTGCATTCTCCTGCTTTGAATTTGTTGAGTGCTCCAAGACGTTTTGCCTACAACACAAGGAGAATTTATTTTAGAAAGGACAAATATGATATAACTAAAAAAATATAAGACAAATATATAAAGAAATAAATATTAATAGTACTTATTTTTCATAAAAAAACAAGCAAGAGTACACAAGTAGGAAGCAAACCTGAGTCATTCTTCCATTGATTGGAACAGCCCTTAAACCAAGATTTCGGAGCATGACAGATAAAATAAGAGTTGCACTACATGTACGAGTGAAAACCATTGCACTTCCAGACATCTCCATCAGAATATAAACGAGATAACACTCCTGGGTATATAACACAGCATACAACATATTGAAATTCACTAGCAAAATATTATCTCTCCCTTGAGTTTGCCCCATATTCCATAAACGTATATGTTTGTGTTTTCCCCTATTATTACTATGATCATTACGTCGCATCTCTATCTATCCAATACACACTCTTTCTCCACCCACTCTCGAAAAGGCAAATTAAAAAGAAAGTTTTAATTAAGGGGCAAACTCAAGGGGTGTGAGAGCAAGAAAAATAGCAAAAAAAAAGTTTAAAATTTCACAGGTAGAAAACAAAGTAATATACTAATATGACCTTAAATCAGCAGAAGTAACATAATATCTTAACAATAAGACTAAGCATGTCCCATACAATGGATTAAAAAACACATAAATTACAACACAACCGCTACAACCCAAGCACATCAACAATGTCATAGCCAAAACCTTAACACCAAACAGATAAATCAACAAACAAAGCTACAAACAAATTTATCCTAAAACATACCTATTGACCATGATTTAACCCATGGAAATTACATTATCAACGTTTTCACTCAAAAACGTCCTAATAAGTTATAACTAGTGGCGAAACTTCATTATCACCCTTTTCCCTAATACTCCTGTCCCATTTAATTTGCACCAAATTTCTATTTTAGGTTGTCCTACTTACTTTGCACCCTTTTTTCTTTTAGCAATGGTCCCCACAATTCTCTTTTAATCTCATCCATAATTTCATTCTCTATAAATTTCATCAACTCATTTTCTCACCTCATTTGTTATTTGTCTCATTCAACTACAAATTAATATTTGCACAATTGCACCTTTATAAGAGGTGTAAATCAAATATGAAATATGGGACATATTTATATGATGACACCTTTTAAGTATCATATAATAATGGGTTCGGCAAATAAAATATAAAACGGGCTCAAAAGGGTAGAGCCCTCTAGATGCTCTATGACCCTACCCGGCCTGTTTATAATTTTGTTCTTCTAAATTTCCATAGAAAATACACATGTATTGTGTAAAATACCTTATAGCTTAATTACTTGTTTTTGTCAATTATAATTAGACTATTGACGATTATAATTCCATAGTAATGTATCATGATTCAAGCGAATAATAATATTTATAAGGGACATTATATATGATAGCAACGACCTTTTGCAAAAGGTCAATTGTAGAAAATCTTAAAAAAAACTCCACAAAATAGCATTGTACTTTTAGAATTTAAGTTGTCGTAACAAAAATGCCCAAAAAACGTTAGAATACACGTTAAGTTGTGAAATTTCTTTTTTACCCTTGTCTCCTTCATCCATGTACTCCATCTTCTCCATCTTCACCCATGGTTGTAAATAATAATCTAAGATACGTTGTATATTCTATCAAAACCAAGATACCCAGTAATAATTCATTGAATCAAATAACCAAACAGTTTGAATGCATTACCTTAACATCATCAGGTTTAGAATAGACAAATAAGAAAAACCCCACAACAAGTCCAATTAGTAAAGCAAATGAAAAAACCCAAAATTCCTACTAAAGTACTCAAAAAACTCATCTCAATTTCTTCAAGATTTTGAATATTTCTTATTGATCAACAAGAAAAAGATCATTCACTATGATTAAAATAAAAGATTTTTTTGAATTGGGTTTGGTGGAAATAGTTGGAATTTGTTAGAGATATTTGAAAGAGTTATGAATGCTTGGAATTTCGTTATCAGGAATAGCCACGAGTTGGCTTGTTATGGGTTGATGGTTTCCCTCTCGGTCATCTGTTTGAATCCACAAAATGGTTTTCTTCATAGTTAATACACCAACCAAATACTAAAGAAAAGAAACCATCTGAGCTAAACATTAAACCTACAGGAATCCATTCTCCCAAAAAAAAATTTTCCTTTATCAACCCAGAAATGAAACTACAAAATTAATTAGAACTTAGCTAACATTTGATCAAATGTCTAGAAACAGAGCCAGAAAATAGACTGTCAATGGCATATCATAACAGAAGACCCAAACAAAAACTGATGAAGATGTAAACAAAACAAAATGCAATTCACATACACATTGCTCAAACCACGATTCTGAGAATAACCAAAAATGTTTCAAAAACAAAAAGCGAAAACATTTACAACCATGGATGAAGATGAAGACAAGGGTAAAAACAAAATTTCACAACTTAACGTTTAATCTAACATTTTTTGGGCATTAATGTTACGACAGCTTAAATTCCAAAAGTACAATGCTATTTTGTGGAATTTTTTTTAATATTTGCTACCACTGATCTTTTGCAAAAGTTCGTTAATAGTAATAATAGTAATAATAATAATAATAATAGCCCGTTTATTTTTATAAATAAAGGGCTCGTTTAAAGACCTGCCAATTTAATGCTCGTCCCGTTCAAAGCTTGCATATCTAAGGGTTGAATCCTGTCCCCCCAATGGGCCTCGACCAATACTCTAGTCACGGTATAATAAAATGAAAGAACATAACTCTTCACATCCAACACTGATTTGAGGCTTTTGTGTTTGATTCATACAATAACTACTCAATTTCTCTTATACTCCAATAATACTAATCAAACATGTTGCAAAACATACTCTCATATTGTCGTTCATCAATTATCAAAGCCAAAACAAGAAAGGAAGTCCCAGAAATCCACCAGATAGCTTCTCACTCATTATATAACAATCAAGATATTCAGAAGGAGACAAACCTTGTATTTAGCCGGAACAAAAAGATATTGCTGCTTTAAAGTGTCAACAGTAGAATACTTTGAGGCTGCCTCAATCTGAAAAAAGATAAATCATTAGGGAGAATGAAAATGTACAAGCTTTAGAATATCTTTTTCACATAGCTCATCAGAATCTCACTTTAACTGGATTCCTTAGGCATGCCCTTTGGAGCTTCTTAACCTGCAAAATTAAAGGCATGAAAATAGATGAGAGGAAAGAGCCTCATCTAATCACCTAAAATATAAAATAGAACCTGTACTATCTTTTTCTTTTTCCCATACAGTAAATTAAGAAAATTTGGGAGAACAAACAAGTGAAAGCCACATCAAGGATAGGTGATCACAAATTTTGACACCCTGTCCCCTATCAACTTAAATTTATTTCCATTCACTTTCTTTCTTGTCACTAAAACTAGTTACTACAAACTATCAAACATGATGGACAAAAGATGTAATGACTAATGAGCATACACATCTTGATTGCATAAGTGGTATGTCACGTACCTTTTTCGTCATAGTGGCGGAAAATAAATAAGTCCTTCTTTCAAGAGGAATAACTTTCAAAATATCGTCAAGAGCTTTCTCAAAGTCCTCATTTAACAATCTATCTGCTTCATCCAGTACCTGCAATTAGTGAAAATCAATCATTAGTACACATGCAAACTAGTTGTCAAATTAGAATTAAGAAGCAATGATACTAAATGAAAACATCCGCATGATATGATACTTGCCTATTTGCAAGTTGCACCAAACATGAAAATGTAAAATTAACTCATAAGCAAATTGCTCCATTGTTTGGCAAAGATCAGCGAGATATAAACTCTTACTGAAGAATGTATAAAACTCCAAAACAAAATACAAAACTCTGACCTATTTTGCCCATCAACTTCATTCAAGAAACATTGGAATGAACCAATAATGTTAATCGAATAACATTGTAAAGAAACATCAAGTAAAGCATGAATACCAAAAATTTAATTGAAATAAAGAAAACTATTGGTATAAGACATGCTCCCCATCAAATTATATTGGTGTCTGTTAAAAGTAGATCCAAGACGCTCTCTGGCTCCTCAAATCGTTAAATTTCGAGACATGAGGACATTGTACAGTAATTTGGACACATACACGACAATATTTACATCTTTGTGTAAAAAGTAAGCATAGTATGAACTAATGTTTAAAAAACATAAAGAGCTAAATATTATAAGGGAAATTCTACATAGTAGCAATCAATTTTAAGGTAATGCGAGTGGTAGCATTTTTTTTTTAGTTAATTCCACATGGTAGTAGCAAGGTTTTAGATTTATAGAAGTCATTGCAAATTAGGTTAAAGTTAGCATTGTTCATTAACTCTAAGGTTTTATAAAGTTTTTTCCTTTTTCAGTTATGTTAATAAATCAGACCCTTGAACTCATCCACCCAGACCCTTCCCCACAGTTCCCCAACTCACAACCCCTTCCCCAGTGCAGTCGTTTTTCCTTATTGTTCCACCATTGTACCCCCAATACCCACCAAAAAAACACCACCCTCAACCTGAACTTACACCCCAAAACATCCTTCATCCAAGGAGCTACCAGCATCAAACTTGTTTTTCAAAGTGGGTTAAGCAGCATCCAGTTCGAGATGGAGGAAGGGATTGTTAGAAGTGGTCGAGTTTTTTGGCGGATAATGGTGCCTAAGTTGTAGCGTTTGTGGTGGCTAAAGTGATGGTCGCGATGGGTGACGAGGCCGGTTAATGTTGGAAAACATGATGGTTACGTGCGAATGGAGGACGCAAATGGAAGGGGTAAGGTGGGTAAGGCTCTGTGGTGCTAGGTGTGCCCCAGTGCACAAGGGTGGTGGTGGGTAACTTGATGGTGTTGGGTGGGGTTGGGTTGTTTGGGATTTTTTTTCTTTTTTTATTTTCAAAATACATAATATAGGCATATTTGGTTTTTCATTCATTTTTAACAAATACTTGACTGATTTTGCTACGCTTTTTATAAATGTGATACTTAATTGCTACCATGTGGAAAAAAAAAATGTTACTACTCGCGTTTACTTAAAATTGGTTGCTACCGATGTTACTAAAACTTGCCAATTTTGCCGTCTCACTGGTGGCCAGTACGCTGGATATGCATCCAGTACACTGCACCGAACATAGGTACGACATCCAAAAGAAATAGATTAGATTTGTATTGTCATGTTTAGCGTTTATGAATTTTTCAAATCCCTAGACTAGATCTGAAAATTATAGCCCCAACTTTGCAGCATCAAGGGTTGAAAATTAGGGCTTATGGTCGCCTAATTGAAGAAAGTTCACCAAATTTATCTTTATGGAAATCATCATCATTCTTCACGCCTTCTCCATTGTTGGTTTGCACTCTTTTATATATATTTAGGCAATTTCAATATTTTAAATTCTTCTAAAGTCCAATCAAGAATAAGGATGGTCAATTGATCCTACATTAAATTTTATTGACTATATATATTAATGAAATATTTTTTATATATGTTTAGGCAATTTCAATATTTTACATTTTATTCAAGAAATTAATTTTTTTGGCATATGTCAATACCCGTATCCAATACTAGGATGATGTCCTTGTATCCAAAATATTCAAAAATAAAGTACAGAATACTAAGATCCCCCCATACCCGAGTCCAAGTAGACAAAACTCTTACATCAAAAAAGGTCGATGTATACAACATTTTTAAGTACATTATTGTTTGTAATTGACTTGTATATCAAACATTAGGCCACCAATGATAGTAACTCATTTTTCTCACTAAAACCAGAAGGCAAGAACACAAAGCCCTCAATGAGAATAAAATTCAACTTAAAATAAACAAGGAATATAACTAAATTTAGCAATTGTAAGACAAATGGGTATGCATAGACATTTTGAAAACAAAAAGAAAATATTTAAAATCTATTTCCAATTACATTTCCCATATTCTCCTTAATGGGATAAAAGCAGTGACGTTAGAAAGTTGACAGTGTGTTACTATGTACACGAACACAAACTACAAATTTCTAAAGAGTTGATTGCAACATTATATACACACTCCAAATCTCCAACCATTATAAAGCCTCACAACACGCATTCCATCAACGTCAATAGTAATTTCCCATTCTTCCCAAAACCATATATTTAAACAAACGATTATAAATAATCATATATTGCACCAACATCTAAGTAATGTAAGGTCAATGTGATTTTCTACAATCATCCTTCAAGATATCAAGAGGAAACATGATCAAGGTATTGCTCAATACACAAATAGGATCATGGATGCATGCCTAATTTCTATAATACATGAAAAAAAATCATCTATGCATTCAATTGGAGCTATAAAACACGAGAACAGAGGAGAACAAAGTACACAATCCAAACAAATAAGGGTTTGGGACTTGCAACAAAATCAATATTACCAGGTATTTCAAGGAACGAAGTGAGAACCCTTTGGTATTGGTCAAATGATCCATAAGACGACCAGGTGTAGACACCTGAAAGCACATGGAATATAGATCAGATGAAACTAATAAGGAAAGAAAGAGGCCAAAAATTATAGACTCTAGAGTTGGGACTCCATTGAATTGTTTTTTCAACCAAGATAACATATACATGAATCCAATGCAAAAGTAAATCAAGTACTCCAATATCAAAAAAACAAATAAATGTTAGCAGCACATACTATGATATGCGGACGTTTGGCGAGAGCAATTTGCTGTTGGTTCATGTCCACTCCACCAACAAGCTGTAAAAAGAACTGTTAGAATTCAAGGAGTCGTATAACTTCGTCAAAACAAAAGACTCAAGCATATCAAACTATCCAATGCAAAGAAGGCCATTACAATCAAATTTTCATTGGGTACCTCAAACAAATAATCAACTCAACTATGCAACATTCGCTAATTTCATATTGTGACATGATGAAAAGCAAGCCAATCTTACCGTAGTAGTTCGTAGTCCAATGCTAGCTCCTAAAGCTTCAAATTGCTCAGCAATTTGGATTGCAAGCTCCCTACATCATATGCACATCAAACAATACTATATATGCTGAAACAGAGAACCCATTAACTCAAACCAACAAAACTTCATCTGTCTAAAAAATCAAAATTAAAAAAAATAAGGGGAAATTGTGAATAATAATACAATCTATGCTCAATCCGCCAAAAATAAACTCACCTATTATTTATTTTTTAATAAACCCACCTAATGGGGTTCATTGCTCATAGCACTCCTAGATTACCTGCCACCGGTTAATTATCAAAAAATGAGTTTGCCTTTAATTCTTCCACCCACATTAACTCATGCTCTCTCTTCCACCATCATGAACTCAGTTTTTAACTCCCTTAATTAAAGACATTTTCTTAAGACACATTAACAACTGAATGGGATTTTTAAAGGCAATAAAACTCCATTGTTGTTGCTGCTAACGAGTTAACCTTTCACTCTCTGCAAAATGGTAAGTAATTTTAATTCCATTGATTTTTTTGATTTGATTACCTTCAATGTTTATTTGAACATCTATTAGAATCATGATGTAATGCCTCATCTTTTGCTATTGGTATGTAATGTAAACAATGTACTAATGTAAGTTGGATTCTATTTTTGGGAGATGAATGGAAGTATGCAATGTTGAGAATTTTAAATTTTTTGATTACTTTAAATTGCATAATGGCCTGTAATGAATGGAAGTAATGCAAGCATAATGACAGATGCTACAAACAAATGCAATAAGTAAAAAAATCAGAAAATCCATTGATTACTTCTTCGAGCAAAATAGTACATCATGATTTTAAAGATGTTAATGGAGATGGAGTACATAAAAATGGTGAAAGTTGGAGTACATTACAGGTAGAAGAAAATGCAGTTGAAGGAGGTTAAAATGTCAAAAAAAAAAAAGTTCAAAAATAAAAAGAAATTTTAACCGTTTTTTACCGGTTATACACTTGCTAGGAATGCTATGAGCAATGTACCCAATTAAGTAAGTTCATTAAAGAATAAATAATAAGTGGGTTTATTTTCGGCGGATCAAGTATAGGTTGCATTATTGACAATTTCTCCAAAAAATAAAGTGAAACTGACCGAGTAGGTGAAAGAACGCATCCAAAGAAGGGCGGAGGTGGGATGGTATTGAGTAACGACTGAATTATGGGCAATGCAAAGGCACCCGTTTTACCAGACCCAGTTTGAGCAAGCCCAATGATATCCTTTCCTGTTGATTCATCCATAAACCAAAAAACAACGAAGTTAGACAAATTCAATTAATTAACAAAACTCTAAATTAAAATAAAACCCTAAATTTAAAAATTAAAAAAAACCTAGATTAAAGTAAAAAGCCCAGAAGTATTGACCATGAAGAGCATGAGGAATGACTTCAGATTGAATTTTGGTAGGAGTAGTCCATCCTAATGCACCACAGGCTTCAATCAACTCCTCGCTTACACCAAGTTCCGTAAATGATTTCACTTCTGCTTCATTTTCTTCCCCCATTATGCTTTGCTCTGCAATCCTGAGAGAGAGACCCCAATGGTAAAATCAGTTTTAATGTTTCGAAGATTAGGGTTTCGAAGGTTAGGGCTTCCACAGTCGTAGTAGCGTAGGGTTTTGAAAACTCTTTATTAAGAATAAGTTAAAAAGGGGAGTTGAGTATAATTAGGCGTTTAGTAGTATAGCTAAAGTTTAGTCGGTTTAAACTCAAAAGTAGTTATATAAATATAAATATAAATATATATATATATATATATATATATATATATATATATATATATGTTTAAACTCAAAAGTAGTTATATAAATATAAATATAAATATAAATATATATATATATATATATATATATATATATATATAGTTTTTGCATTAAAATGTTGTATTTTTACAAATAATATTTTAATATTGAGAATTTTAGAATAAGAAAGATGTAAGTGTTGGGATTTAATTTTTTTTTTCCAAACAAGTCTAAAAAGGAAATTTTAATAGTTTATTTTATTGTTGATTTAATTTTTATTTATTTATTATTTGTTTTGAAAATCTAATATACTGACCTTTTAGTTTAAGACTCAAAATTAAATGAATTGTTATGAATAAAACAAATAGAAATATTAAAGTATATTTAATTAAAAAGAATTGTGACTCATTATCGTCATACTCAGTGTATTCCGCCCACTGAGAACTATGAACGGGATCTGAAAAGAAAAGGACGGCGGCAACTCATATGCATAAAGAAGAGCGTGGCCAAAGAATTAAGACTAATAAATAAAGAATATTTTATTTGGCATATCATTAGATTTCCTCATGTTACTCATACCTTTTGGGCGAGAGCTTTTATGTTCACTTTTAACTTTAGTTCATTTCTTTATAAGAATAATTAATTTCATTTCTTTCTTACATGCTGAAATTTAAAAATATGTTTTGAAATTTAAAAAAGTTTAACAATAGAACATATCAAATGGACACAGATATAGGATAGATAGGAATAATTAATTTTATTAATTTTTAAAATGTGTTTTGAAATTTGATAAAAAGCAACAATTGAACATATGAAATGAACACAAATATTTTGACGTAGGATATAAAGGAGAGCACCTCCAAGTCTGCAACTTGCAGCTCCTCAATGAAGAAGGTACCAAAGGATAGTGTTGATGCCAAAGAGGCATGTTTATGCTATTTTAAACTATTTTAGGATTGAAGTAGCAACTTAGCAATAAGTTCTATAATTAATCCCATCTGTGCTGATTTCAGAAAAGAATATAATGAAACACTCGAGACTATACTTCCCGATGAATGACGATGATCCACAAAACCCTTTCGCCCTATGGCCATTCTGCTTGCTACTATACAAAACAAAATTACGCTTGAGTTTGACAAATTTGCTTGCACATTCTAAATCTAATCAAATAATTCCCTATTTTTTCCATACACTCCGGGATGATCATTTTCAACTGCTCCATGTTGCAAACGTTCACCCTGCTCAATGCATCTGAATTGGATCTCCATGTTCCTTGCGGCACTAATAACGTGATAGAATGAAAAGCTGCCTACGATGTTATTCCTCTCAGAATTTAGTAGATGTCACAGAGTTATATGACCTCAGATGTCAAAATCAAAGATTTCTTTAACTCCAAGATCCAGAATCAGTTATGTTTGACTCCATTGCAGAAAGATTACCGAAAACCTCACTTTCTAATCGGCTATGTAATTTTTCCATAGTGTCTTCTGGCGGGCATTTATGAGCAGGATTTTTCGCTGACATTTGACAGAAGCATTCAGGCCATGAATTGGTGTAGAATGATTCAGGTGATATACGCTTATGGGGACCACCAAAGCTTGTCTTTGACATTACACTCCTCACAGCTTCTTCAAAACCAGCAAAGTGCCCCTTTTCTCGGTCAATGAAAATTGGGGCAAGAGCTTTTCTGTCCGGCCTGATTATAGTTCGAAAGCCATAGTAAAGGCGGTGCCCTAGGAGATTGTTAGCAAAATTGCTTGGGCCATCATAGGTGGTCATGAAAATATCTGCAAGGAGGCAAACCATGTAGTCCACAGCTGAGCCCAGCAAACCCCTTGTGTTCTTTCCCAGCTGTCCTGATGTATCAACAGTACTATGGTTTTCAAGATGCGGGAAAAGGGACCGAAAAGGTTTCATGAAACGTTCACCACCAAAAAGGTCGCCAGCTGCAAGGTAGATCCTGGTAGAATTATCAAAGCCCAAAGCACGTAGGATAAGGCCAACCTACAACATGAAGATCGCTGAACTGTAGTTACCAGAAAAGGCTAGAAAATCAACTGAAAGGTTCTTCCAGAAAGTGATGAGTTACAGTCAGAAAAAGCTAAATAATTCATTCTTTAAAGTAAAAATTACAGTTTTACTCAATAAGTTTGGCAAAGCTTAGCAATCAGTAGAAACTTGATGATATGTAAATTATATAGACGAACCTATGTCACCAAAAGAAGTTTTAACCAGCAGCCTCTATATTGGACATAGGCATTTTACTCTGATTGCAATGAAAAACACCAACGTATATACATGTGGGAGTGCTTTGAGTTGTAATCGTGAGAAAAGAAGACACTAACAAGAATACTCAACAGGTTACACATTCCATTACGAATGTGATCCAACAAATTAAGCAACTGTTACTCTGTTCAATATAGTTGTCTTTTGACTCTGTATCACAATATAGTCTTTCTCATTTGAGTTTGAGGCAAGAAGTCTCAGGAGTGTCAAAAAGAAGGCTTCTCTCACTCAACAATCAGGAAAAGACCAGGAAAATGATCTCAGATTTCTTAGCTAATCTTTTTACATAAATTTCAATCATCAATTGCAAACTTAGATCACAAAAAAATGACTTTGGGTTTATCACATACCTCTTCTGGAGTCAACGGACATTTTCCAATAGCTCGTCTCTCATCATAGACTAGTTTTTTGGGGGCAAAGTTCTTTTCCCGATAATCTCTCAATACTTTTTGCTCCTTGGGGGTAAATATATCAAAACACCTAGAAAATTTGATCCAAAATTGTAATGAAGACTATAACAAATAGTCTCTAGGTGCCAAACATTAACAGCAATAGTTGTTTGTCCTACAACGAATGTAAAAAGTCCTTTTTGCTCTTTTAAACACATATTTAAAACAATAAAGGCAATATGCATTCATCAACAAAAACCTACTCTAAGTAAGGAATAGAGGCAAAATAACAGAGATGAGAAATCTCTCAAAATGATATTCATCTTGTATACAATTTCAAAAATTAACACAAAAAGATGACTTACCCAGCAAATGCCAGCATATCCATCTCAAAACGAAGATGTATTGCCATGAAGCGACCTTGTGCACGTAATCTATTCACAATTGCATGGCTTAACTCCATTATATGCGGCTTAAATCTCAGGGCATGATAATTGACTCTACACCTTAACCTCTGGTATTCAGGATTATCAATTTCCTCAGCTAGACGATGAGAAAAGGGAGTGAGATAGATAGCACCATGCTCCTTCATCTTCTCCAAAGCAACATTTGTATACCAACTGATGGGAGCATCTCTCTCAGGGCGCATCTGAATAAAAAAAAAACGCAAAACATGTATGAGAGTAGCATACACATTACTGCTTTAGATTTCATGCAAACAAACTACAAAACATACCTGATAGGCTTTTACTTTTTTTGTTTTTCCGTTTTTACGAATCTCTGGAATGCTCTCTACAATATTCACATCATACCTCAATGTCCTGATGAAATGCTCCACATCATAGATGCCTTGAAACCCACTACAGACACAAGAAAGAATCATTACATGGAAAAAAGATGTGTTTCATTTTTTGAAAATTCACACAACAAAACCAGAGAGGAAGCAGCATGGAAACATACATAAGCATATGGTAAGGAAGAAGAAAGGATGAAAGAAAACCCTTTTCATCCTTCCTTTCTTTCTTTCCGTTATATACTTCAAAAAAGAAAGACATGAAAAAACAACCTCCTTACCTTTCCCTCTTTCATTAGCCCAAGCAACGGAATACCTTTTAGACATACTCCTCTACTCATCCTTTTCCTTTATTACTTAGATGTTCTGCTAAATAATAGCACGAATAGATATAAGAAAGAAAGAGCAATCAAGTATATACCTGTCATCATGCCAAAAAGAATTGGCATCCAGCTCAGGTAATACTAGTGTGGCATTCATGATTCGAGCAGCAAGAACAGCATTACAAATCTACAGAAGTTCAGAACAAGAGAAAGTTGGGTAGGTAAAACATTATAATGAGTTCAAAAAAAGTACTCAAGATTACGTAAGAGAATACATTGTGATCAAGGAGCCAAACTCACAATTGTATTGATGTCGTAATGAATAAGCAATCAAAATATGTACAACATTTGAATTCAACGACACAAGCACTAAACCCATCCAATAACAAACTTGCAACAGAAAATATCATATGATGGCATAACCAAACCTTTTATATCATAGTATGATAGTAATAAAAAATATGATGAGAACTTGTAGTTAGCACCTTCAATTTCATGGAAAAACTAAAAGCCAGTACAAGTCATTGGTAATGTCTCATTTCAAGCCAACAGGAGAAAGACAAAACCAAGAAAATGCTACGAGAATCTTAGCAATCAATCAGTTAGGAACCTAAGATACCTGGCAGTAACATACCATCTTCCTAAAACTGCATGGAAAAAATCAAGTAGCTCATAGCCTGATCAATTAGTCTATTACCTATTTTCCAAATGAACACTAAGCAATTTAACTTTTTTATGTATATATTTCCATTCGAACCTCAACACTGCTATCCGAAAGCATTAAAATGAACCGTGAGTTAAGATAAATATGTGAATGACAAAATTTACTGGGCAAGCAATCGCCAATTGGGGGGGAGTATTTTTAAAACATGTTTCGAGTCTTTTGACTCTTTAACACAACCTAGGGCTTGCAGAAGTAATCAACAAGAAAATTAAGGAACATATGCAATTCCCAAAAGGGTCATAGACGAAATTCAGAAAAAAAGAAAGTTATTGAAGGAACTTACTGCACTCCTCTGCTGATTCAGGCCACCATTGCATCGAACACGCAGGTAACCATTAGTGTGAGTCGGAGGTGCTGCAGCATTGAAATAGAAGTGAAAAGGAAAGCGTCAGTGTGAAAAACAAAATTAAAACCTTAAAATGATAGTAGTAATCTAAGTATATAGCTCATCTCGCAAGAAAAAGAAGCTTACGAGACCAATCAGAACGAGGTGAAGAAGACGGCCTCCAGCCATCAGAAGGCGCAGTTTGCCAAAGTTTCTCCACATTGACCTGACAGATGCAGCAGCATAATTTCAAAGTTCCAGCAACAATTATCATATAATATAATGAAAGAAGGAAGCGTTACTTTTAAATAGCGCAAAATTAGATTGCCAACATTGCCTGAATCCTCAATTTTTTCTCTAAAAACTTTAAAATAGAAGAAATCCTGCTCTTTTGGAAATTTTAATTTTGTGCCGAAAAATTCAAGTTTGAAATTAACTTGCGGAGCAGTTTGCAGATCAGTAGAAAGCAGAAATCAACAACTTTTAAGGGTTTAAAAAATCCCTAAAGCTACTCATTAACTTCCAGCTGAACTTTAGTTGTTCTTAGATGTTTTAGATGTATACAATCAAGAGAGTATAACAAATTTTCTAGTGGATTTCATGGAACCTAATATTTCTAATTTTCGCACAAACACACACTAAGAGATAGAATAATCCAAGTCAATATGACACATACTAATTTTGCAAATTATATTAAGGAAATAAAGCAGTTACCAGTTAACTATTCATGTAATTTGTTATCACTTTGCAAAATCTGTGTTATTAAGGACACTTCCTAAATACTTGTATCACTTTCCAGCAACTGCCGTGAAAATCATAAACAATCCCAGCGAACACAACACAACTAAACGAATACTTTGAATTCAGAATTTAATGTTAGACAAAAATCAATCACTTGAAACTGACCTCAGTTTTAGTGGTAGATCGGATTGTGGACCTCGAAGAAAAGAGAGAGAAACTGCAAAAAACAAGGACAAATGCGGCAACTGCAAGCTTCCCTACCATTCCCTTCATTCCTCCACTCCACTGTTTCAGTTGCCGTCTTCGTTGTCCCATTTCTCCAGTCCTAAACGTATAGTTGGAATTACAGAAACAGCTTAAGCAGAAAATACTAGGAGATCTGAACCAAAAAAAGTACATTCATTGATGCGCTAAAATACCTTCTCATACTTTCGATTGTGCAATTTCGCGCAGAATTCAAGGAGATCGAAATCAAATGCAGAAATCCTGAACGAACAAGTTGGGTGAGCTAGCAGCTAGGTTTAAAGAGCGTCGGAGAAAGTGGGGATACAAGTGAGCCCGGGTAGGAATTGGCGGAGAACCGATGCGTGTTGTCGGTGCGGTGGTGATCTCTGTAATACACGCTCTTTTAGACGCGGGAACTGAGAAATAAGAGCGTCGCTCGCTGTGCCAAGCCGAGGCGCATGGGTTAGTTTTTGGTTCTAGTTGGGTCTAGTTTTTTTTTTTTGAAGAAAGTTGGGTCTAGTTTAAGTTAAAGTTTCCCACTAAAATTCTTATTTAACCGATTCTATTTTTGACATTCATTATTTAATCTAAAATTATAATGGTTTTTACTTTAAACTTAATTAAGATTCAACAAATATTTTTGGGTTAATTTCATTCATATCATAACTAGTAATTTAATATGGAATATTAGGGGCATAAACTCACCTACTATGAGTTTGATTGGGGTATAGTTTGATTGGGGTATTTAAATTTGACCTGATCGATTGAAATGGAATATAATTTGACTCGATCCTATGGATGAAAATGAAACTAGAATTGAAAGATATTTACATACGCATAAGTTTTTTTAATGATCTAACCTAAAATGTCATGCCCAAAGCCAGTCCAACACCTCAATGTACATTTATAAATTAGACCCCTTAAAATCAAGAATGATTAAAGGTCATATAAAATCACAGGGAGAAGAGCTTGTATGACTTGAGTAATGTTATATTCATCTTAATATCTCTTTTGGGACCCAAATGAGAAAATTTGAAAAAAGTAAGACAAATAATCAACTTAATTCCAAAACTAAGCTTCGTAAAAACTTAATTCCCAAAATAAGCGTCCGTACATCCAAGCCTAGCCTCGGATAAAATCGCTGTTAGTAACAGCGAAAGAGAGAAAAAAAAAAAGAAAACCCCAAAGTTGTTGTTAGTAACAGCGACTTTGAGACTTTATATTTTTTTTTCCTTCTTCCTCTTTCCAGTTTCCAGTTTCACAAAACCCTTCACGAGATTTGCTTCGTTTTTCCTCCATTAAAATCACATTCAATCCTTCAACTAAAGTCATGAAATTCGAAATTTGTACCACTAATTAGTTCTGTAAGCTTCCTACATCGACGTAAGGTATTTTTTTTGTGTTTTTTTTCAATTTTAGAAAAATTAGGGTTTATTTTTCAATGTTGGTTTTGCTGAATTTTAATCAAATTTTACATTAATGTAGGTTCATAAACTTGCAATTTACTAATTCTTGTTGATCTACAGCTTATTGAGGTACGTTTTTATTATAAATTTTTTTATTTGGTGTTGATTTTAAAATGTATGTCATGTATAGTGGTCGTTTACACTTAAACTCTACGAATATGTCGAATGTAGTTGTTATTCGAATTTGATCTTCATAATTAAAAGTTTGTTCGAGAATTTGTTGTTGAATTTAAAATGTATAGTGGTCATATATTTATGAACATGATGGTGATGTTGATTTTGTATGTGTTGTTGTAGAAATGGATTCATTTCGTGTGACTGTTGTATGCTTTTGGAATGGTTCAATTCGATCAACTAGTAACAATGTTAAGTATGTTGGGGGAAGACGTAAACTGTTTGCATGCAATTCATACATGGATTTGAATGAATTTAAACATTTTATATGTTCTAGGATTGGCATTGACACTACAAGAAGTACTGTCAATTTAAGTTTTAAGTACAATCTTAGTGGAGATTTGTTAGCTTTTCCGCTTGAGGATGAGGAGGCTATAGATGCAATGTGGGTATATTCAATGTCTACCCCTAGTCCTTCTTTAGAGTTATATGTAGAAGAGATACCCCTAGGGAATCAAGATATCAATGTTGTGGAAACAAATGCATTCATGAATATAACTCCTTCTGCTCCTTCTCATACGCCCTTCCCTACCCAAGAAACCCAAAATCCCTTTATGTCATCTTCCTCTTATCCTTCTAATGAACCCAATCAAAGTCAATTTCAAGTCACAAATGATGATACTTGTAACTTAGAAGATACAAATGAGCCTTGAGATGATGTTATTAGTGAGAGTAATGAATTCGTTGAAGCTCCTTCTGAGGATGATGTGGGTGTTGACGAGGAGGCTCTAGCTAATGACATGACTTTAGAAAACATTCCAACAATCGTTGCCCCTACATCCTATGCACTGGTTCCCCCTCTAGATGAACACATTGAGGACAACTGTTGAAGGTCTTGGGATTGTGATACAACCTACACCGACGAAGGAGAGTTTCAAAAGGTTATGGATGTTTGATAACAAGGATGCCTTGTTGGACGCTGTTAGATTGTATCATATTCGTAGAAACGTTGAGTACCGAACTGAGACTTCAAATCAAACCGTGCTCACCTTGAAGTGTAAGAGAGGGTGTGGTTGGAGGCTTAGGGCTAGAAAGAGCTCCTATTCACCATCATGGGAGATTGTTACATATAAGGGGAAGCATGGGGGGTGTGTATTAAGTACTGAAAATGCGTCAGCTGGACACATTCATTTGACATCTTCCGTGATTAACAATCTTATTAGAAATTGTGTTGCTCAAGATCCATCAATTAAGGTCTCTGTTGTGCGTCAAATGGTAAAAGACCAATTCGGTGTCGAAGTGACCTATAAGCGGGCATGGTGTGCTAAACAGCAAGCCCTTCTATCCATCTATGGTACATGGGAAGATTCTTATTCTCTTCTTCCACGCTTCTTGAAGGCACTGCAAATTTCAAACCCCGGGAACGTAGTTGAGTGGTTCTTTAAGGAAGATAATGATGTCGGTGTGTATGTCCGTCCTAGTATTAGAACTTTCCAACGCGTGGTTCTTTAAGCAACTTCAATCGTCAAATGGGTAATGTGAAGTTGAAGAAAATGTATGGTAGGACTGCTGAGCAAAGACAACCAAATAAGGTCGTCGAGGGATTGAAGGCCATTGGTGTTGCTAACCGAGAGGCTCTTTTTTGGATTGATGAAGTTGGTGATATGTGCAAATGGTCAATATGTCATGATGGAGGATATAGATACGGTGTTACTAATACCAACTTAGCGGAAGTATTTAACAACGTGATGAAGGGTGTACGTTTCTTGCCCATAACTACTCTTGTGGAGTTCACCTTCTATCGTGTTAATGATTACTTTGTTAAAAGACGGGAGAACGCAAATGCATGGCTAATTGGGGGAAGTAAGTACACTTCACACGCGACTAAAATTATCACTCGTAACACCGAGAAGGCAAACTACCATGAGATCATCGCATTTGACTACAGACGAGGCCTTTTTCAAGTTAAGACTGGACGCGGTAATAGAGGATCCGCTAAGGGTGGTAACATACAAAGTGTGGATATGAGAGAGATGCAATGCACTTGTAACAAACCCTCCATATATCACTTACCTTGTTCTCATGTTCTTGCCGTATGTATTAAACGACACTTATCCTACGAGCGTTTTGTGGACTTCTGCTACACGACCCAGAGCTATGTCAACACATATGAATCCATATTCTTTCCGTTGATTGATAAGAGGTCATGGCCTCAATACACCGGTGTTGAGGTGCTACACGATCCAGATCACATGCGTGGATTAGGAAGACCTAAGTCCAGGAGGATCACGAACGAAATGGACGAAGGATCGCGGAGACGCAACGCTTGTCGACGGTGTGGTAGTGACGGTCACAACACTAGAACTTGCACGTCAAGGTAAACAGTACCTGTATTTGATTATATAAACGTTAAAGATTATCAAACAAATAAATAACATAAGTAAACAATTTAAGTACTTCTTAATTATTTTTAGAATACATAACGCTTACTTATTGTTGAATTGCAGGAGAGATGGATCTAGCAGCTCCAGGCCCGCTCGACCCTAGTGTCCTTACGATGCAGGCGAATCATTACAATAGTTTTTGTATATTTTGAAGATTAGTGACATTTTGTATATATTCAACACTTGTACATATTCAGAATTTGTAACATATTGACTTTTGTGTATACTTTGTAATATATGTGTACATGTATATATTTTAATTGTATTAGCAAACGTTTATTATCGTTGTCTTGATGTTAAGTACTCAGTCTTTTCGGCGATGAATCATTCCGCCAAGAATGTAGTATGAATTTAATCAAAAACAAACAACCAATCATATTCAAATAGGGATTTTGCTATCGGAAATGCAACACAATTGCAATCATGTTCAACAAATTCATATCAAATTACATACTTCATTCGTTAAGTTAAACTACCGTCGCTAACTATGAAGGCTTCTTAAACTTTCTCATAATCCTTTCAGTCTCTTCTTTCCTATGCGTCATATCATCCATTTGTCTCTTTAGATTAAATACCTCATCTTTAAGCTCTTTTTTTTCCTTTTTAAGCCGTATTATTAAGTCTCTCTGCCATTTTGTACCCTCCGGAGCAATCCATCTAAAGTATGTGCATCCTAATCCGTCAACCAAGTAGAAAGGGCAAGCAACAAATTCACGCCCTGGATCAAAGTCGCTCCAATTTGTATTAATCTCAACTTCATAACCACAATCACAAAGCTCTTCAATACAATGCCCCTTTGACATCTACATAATACATATAATATAGTAACGTAAGTGAAGTTTCAAAAATTATATTAACATTTTAAAATTAAAAGTAAAACTAACATAATACATGATGTTACCTTTACAAACTAAGAGAAGAAGAATGATGTAGAATTGATATAATGAAGTATGGGAAATGATGGAGCTATTTATAAAACATCATTATAACGGCTATTTTCAAGTTCCTAACGGCTATTTTTCTAATTAACAACGGCTACTTTACTTCATTAAAAAAAAATTTAAAGGGCCTAAGTCGCTGTTAGTAACAGCGACTAAGGCATTTTAATTTTTTTTTTCCTTCTTTCGCTGTTACTAACAGCGACTTATCCGAAGCTCTGGTCTAGATGTACAGACGCTTATTTTGGAAAATAAGTTTTTACGAAGCTTATTTTGGGAATTAATTTTATGTCTTAATTTTTTCACTTTTTCCCCAAATGAAGGGTAGAAAAAGTTTTGGGGATTTTGTGTCAACAATTAAAATAGATCTAAGAAGTAAAAACCGCTACAATTAACGCTTTCGTGGATGAAAAATGAAAAGAAAAAATGAAAAATCTTACTTGCTCATCACAAACCTTATTTAACTATTGACTTGATTGAATAAGAGGAGATACAACATGAACCCATGATACCCCTTAATACGTCTCCATAGACACATATAGAGGTAGTATGGACAATTTGACTTGATTAAGAGGAGCTCAATCCATCAAAATATCACTCCCACAACCCAAGGACTGTTAAAAGGCAACATAAAAAGGTCACATAAAGTAACCCATATGCACTACGAAAGCATAAACGGCCTCCAAAAAAATATATAATGACAAATACTTGCGTAAGGAGGTTTATATCAATCCAAAATTCCAAATGCCCCTCATACAACTCATTGGGAGCAATGTTATCCCATCAAAACATTGTACTTTAGAAAACAAAGCAGCTTATTTGTGATGGTGTAGACTTGCAACTTGCAAGTAGTTGCAAAAAAGATCATCGAAATCATTATTTTGGCCTGGCTCCGAGTCGATTCCCTAGTAATGTTTACAGCAGGATGTCAAGATACCAAGTTGAATTGCAACCAGGATGAGGATGAAGGTGATACAAAAATCCTACATCTTCATCCAGCTCACAACTGTAGTGGAATCACAACAATGACGTAGAGAACATCAGATGTCAGATCATTTCAACAAAACATGGTGAGATGTTGATATACTTACAGGCCCTGTTTTCAATATTATCAACAAGAAGATTTCCGTACTTAGACCATGTTCAGAGTGTGCAATTAGTAATTCCAAAACTGCATGTAACTGAGGAACAACTGGATATGGTACAAGACCATGAACTAGGGGTATACATTTACGATTCTCACATGTATCCAAAACAAAAAAAATATCATTTACATCCAACGGAAAATGCCTACAAAGAAACAAAAAATTAGTCACTGTCTTAGCCTCAAAGATGCAATACCACACAACTATGCTAAATCTATTATCTCCACAGCTTGTTTTCATTGGGTCTTCGGTTTGTGAATCTTCACACAAGGCAGAACCCCCATGAAATAGGCCACTTTAGGATCCCATCCTAATTGATGCGACCGACAGAACATTAAAAATGTATTTGCAAAATATGAATTAAAACCCATGAAGACGTGCCAGAAAGCATGACCCTGCGGGTTAAAACCCCAGCTAGAAAATTTCTTGCAGAACTCGTGATCCACAAACCAACACAGGCTACCCAACAGTAATGTGGCCAAGTACCACTTTGCCAGCCGTTTAGCATAGAAATCACCAGTGTGGATATAATACTTGTACATTCGAGGGATGCAAAGAAGACATAGTAACATATAGTGCAACTTAAAGACAATATCAAACCCAACTAGATGATGCAGAAGACCAAATGCAGCACCATAGAAAAATATGAAAGTTGGCATTGTGCTCTTATAGTGCCAATCCGGTGAGTAGAGTATGTAAAGATAAAGTAGCATTTCCCAAAACATTGGTGTTTCATCACTATGTTGATGCCTGCCAGGAGATCATGCAAAATAAATAAATACCAGCAGTATCAAACTTAAAAGCAATAACCTCTCAAAATTTATTACTTGTTCAAAAAAAAGAAGTATTAAAATGTGATTCTAATGCCTCAACAAAAACCTAATGGACTAGGTAACTACAACACATGTCTATATCCTCTGAACCCAAGGTTATTTACGGAAAAAGAATGAAAAATTATTCACCACAACACAACATTCCATTACCCCCGATGCCATTAAATGACTATCGGAATGGGGTTTGGAGGGGTTGAATATACGCAAACTCACCCTTGTTAGTAATAACACTGACAAGAGGTTATTTTCTATTGACTTTTGGTAGCAAACATCATATGCAACTTCACATAAATAAGTGTACAAGATAAAAATTATCCACGCATCTTATAAATGATCTAAGGTAATAGACCAAGAACAAAGTGCATTCTCCCACTCTACTAGTGCCCACGAATTTCAAAGTCTACTCACACCATTTATACGTTGCTTGTTCATTATGTAATTTTTAGCTCATGCTGGGATGAACCCATAATTCCTTTGATCAACAATATCATATATCACACTAATGAGGGAACACTTAGCTGAAATTTGGAAACATGAGATTACAAGTGGTGTATAAGGCTTTTGACTTGCACTATTGAATTAATTACATATTGACCCCCTAGATATTGGGAGTGACTAGGGTCCATGTTTGGTGTTGTTATAGATCCTTCAATAACTTTACACAAAGCAAATAATTAAGGTATGCTTGAACTCAAACTAAGAAAGATTTTCTCATTTGGAAACATGAAGACCATTCCTCAAATAGCTTGTAACAAAGCCCTAAAGTTGCAACCAAAATGTAAATTTCTATGGCCACCCCATCTCACTAATCAAAACCCCAATCCACCTCAATCTTCAAAGCAGGTGCCCGCTTATAATGGAAAGATAAAAATTGTGTCAATTTTCCTACATCTCTCTAATCTCATCGAATTTTTCTTCAAACTTTTATCTACTTGTTAGAGAAACTAAAGGGCTCTAAGGTCAAAGTAGTCAAGACGCTTTAAAATAAACAGAACATAAGCTATAAAGTACAAAGAGGAGATAAAATGGTACAAGAAGTTCCACCGACCACCTTCCAACACACAGGCAACAATTAACATATAATCATTTTCATACACCACATAAATGATATCTCACTGTTAATCATCTATGGATCATCTTAAGAAACCTGCACATAGGATGGTTGAATGACATATTTTATATTCTGGATTTTCACATAGATAAATCCAAATAGAAAATGAAATTTACACAGCCCACAGGACTGCTCTCAAAATTGATAGCAACAACTACCATAGCTCAAGAACCAAAAAAACATTAAGCAACACAAATAGAACCGAAAAATTGAAGCTCGACTTACACACGTTGCAGAGTAGCATGATAAAGCATGTTACCAATTGCCAATGCCATGTTGGACATGTGAAGGAAACTGAACCTCTTCTCAAAACGTTGTCTCAGGGCATTTATAAGACCAAAAAGTGCCAAAAGGATGCCAGGAAAATTTGAGATTGTGTTAAAGAACTCAGCAATAAAAGATGAATAAACATAATTCTCCTCACAGCATTCAGTGGTAGATGTCACAGGACCCCAGAAGCTTGAAATTCCATCGTCCATAATTCAATAATTAGATGGTCCCTGAAAATGTGCAAAAATAGGTACTTTGCTCCCCCAAACTAATATGAATAATCAATCCTTTCCTCGAGTAGTTACGATAACCTACAACAAACTTATCAGGTAAGAATCTCATAAATGAATACCTGAAAACCAAAGCCTCAATACCATCAGATGGGGACGGTAGCATAACTCCCAAAATCTATCTCATTAAATAGATTCATATTCCGATTTCCATAAATACTAATACAACTCACATCAATCTAGTCAACTGATGTTAAAATCAAAAATTACCATGATAAGCCCAATCATGTACCGTGGACAACTGCCTACAAGGTTTTGAAGCATTAAACAAGCACGAAACATCACTATAACAGGACTAGTAGGTTGAGACAACAATAATACCACATTGAAGGACAACAATAATAGTGATAATCACAAAAGTACCACTGCTATGCAATTTTATAATCCGCAAAGTACAATTGTACAAATTGCTTATTGAAACAAGCAAAATTTAAAACATTGTTGCTGATGAAATTTTGCTACCGAGGGTCAATCGAAAACAACCTTTTTGATATTCCTAACAAGCGTAAAATTGCATACATCCGGTCCCCAAACCCCGCCATAATAGGAGCCACTTAATGGCTGCATCGCGGCATTGCGGTAATGGAGTGTTGCGTATACTACACATAAAATATATACACTAGGACTTCGTAACTCCCAATCTGTCACACTACCTCACTTGAGCATCTAGGGCATTTCTTTTTACAAGACCAAATTACACCTCATAACTTCATACAGGCATATTTGCATCTTAAATCTAAATCTATCTATTTCATCATAAAAGTATAAATAGATTATAAATCAATGATATTAAATGATTAGCCAATACATCATCAGAAATTAACTAGGACGCACTCAAAATTTTGATCTTTCATTTGTTCGGTTTCCAATCAAGTCTGTATATTTGCACATTAACAAATTGATAACAAAACACATGAACAGTTAAGCGTTAGCAGCCTACACATTGTCAGTTTTCGCTACTCACTCATTTAAAAAAGTAAACAAAGATTAAAACCTCCTAACATTACAAATTATAATTCCAGTTTAAATTAAAAAAAAAAAACTAAATCAACCAAATTATACAAGACAACGGAAAATACTTTTTTCAAATAAGTCGCCTTAACCAATTCAGTAATAGTTAACATTAAATTGATCTACGCAAAATCAAAATTAAGCAGAAATTAACAAAAGAAGGGTAAACATAGAGAAATACCTAGAATGAGGTAGAATTTCAGATCTTCTTCTAAAGAAGTAATGACCGATAGTTAAAAGATGGATCTCTATGAAATAGAAAAACTAACAATCAAGCAAAGAAAGGAGGATGAAGAAAAATCAATGGAGGGAATCAACTGCACAATCGCCGGCGACTAAATTTACTTTGCCGGCGAGAAAGCAGAGATGAAGATAGATGAAGAGTGGAGAGCGAGTGGGATTGAGATTGGGATCGGATGAAACCCTAATTCTTTAATTAGTCTCCTTTTGTCTTTGTCAATCATATAAGGAGTTAAGGACGTCATCTCACATCTGAGGATGTCATCTACTCATCTAACTCAATTTATTTTCAGATAAAAATTAATTTTTTAAGTTCGAATTATTTGATATCTTTTTTGTGTACAATTATTTGATCTTAAAATTACACTAACTTTACTTGAAATTTTTAATTACTACACTTATAAATTAAAAAAAAATTCTTATATGGTCTTATATTAAAATGCGTCTCATACATAAATTGAATAGTCTAATTAATATAAATTATTCGCATATAAATTTATTTAGCGTCCTTTTATCATGAAACAACTTCTTATAACATTTCAAAAAAAAAAAAAACTTCTTATAAAAATAGCTCATTAATCAAAAGATAATTTGATCGTTTAATACATCTATATATACTAAGGCTATCAAAGATTTATAAAGGATATAAAGTCAAGTATGATCGCAAAATTTGCTACTATTCAAGTAAGAGAATTAGTTATTTGAGTACCCTCATTGCATTTGCAAAATAATCATATCACAGCATATATTAGTTTAATAAAAAAAACTTGAAAATTTCAAATAACATTTCTATAGAGATTTTTCTCATAAAACCCGACTACACCTGAATTGAGATTACATGATATGTAATTTAATCCAACATGTGATGAACTGCTGACATTTGCCTAGAAAATTTTTTTAGTAAAAAATATAATAAAAAGTCGATCATAATAGTGGTGGATCTACATGAGCTAAAATATTATTAATAATTTTATGTATAGCATTTTTTTTCTTTTGATCAACATTAATTTATTCAATTACAAAACATTTACTTTAAAACATTGAAAAAACAACATCTTCTATAAAAGCTTGATACCAAAGAGGAGGAGAAGTATATTTTTAAGTTGGCAAAAGCAAGATCTAGGCAGAAGAAGGATTTAGGGACGATGAAGTTCATTAAAGATGAAGGTGGACGAGTACTCCTTAAATAAGAGAACATCAAAAAGAGATGACATCAATATTTTTCCCAACTGCTCAATGAGACTAGGGATCTAAAGGAGGAAATTCGACAAACTTCGGACATCCAAAGAACGCAGGATCATGGGTCAATTATTGATATTACCATGACGGAAGAAGGAGAAGCTCTCAAAAAAAAATGAGGGGATCAAATGTAATTGGCTCTGGTAACATTTCGATTGAGGTGTGGAAGGGTTTAGGAGATGACGGAATTCATTGTCTTACTAACCTCTTTAATGTCATCTTAAGGTCTAGCAAGATGCCAGAAGAATGGAAGGTTAGCACACTTATCCCATTGTTTAAAAGCAAGGGTGACGCACAAGTGTGCGGGAGCTATAAAGGGATCAAACTTCTAAGCCACACTATGAAATTGTGGAAAAGAGTGATTGAGAAAAGAATTAGACGAGAGATAGTAATTAGAGAAAACCAATTCGGATTCATGCCGGGAAGATCAACCACTGAGGCAATTCATCTTTTGAGGAGACTGATGGAAAAGTATAGGGAGCAAAAGAAAGATTTGCATCTGGTGTTCATTGACCTTGAGAAAGCGTACGATAACATACCATGAAACATTGTTTGAGATAGGCACAAGAATAGAGGTATTTCAAGAAGGTACATTGAGGTAATACAGGACATGTATGACCGAGTGACGACTAACATACATACACCGGTGGGTATGACAGAGTCTTTCCCGATTAAAGTGGGACTGCATCAAGGATTAGCACTAAGTCCTTTCATTTTTACGGAATTACGGTCATTATGGAGGAAATCTCTAAATCCATTTGGGAGACCGCCATGGTACATGCTTTTCGTTGACGATATAGTTTTGGTCGCAGAAACCAAGTAGGAGGCTAATAGTAAATTGGAAAAGTGGAGGGAAGCCTTGGAGGGTAAGGGCTTGTGCATAGTCGTACGAAGACAGAATACCTACGATGCAATTTCAGTGGGACAGAATCGATAGGGGAGTCAGAGGTGACCATAGGGGGAGAAGTTGTTGCATGTACGTCCAAGTTCAAATATTTGGGATCGGTGATTCAGAGTAATGGGGAGATTGATGGAGACATTACTAATCGTATACAAGCGGGTTGGCTTAAGTGGTGAGCAGCAACGGGGTGCTTTGTGATAAAAAGCTCCCGAGGAGATTAAAAGGTAAATTCTACCGCGTCGCAATTAAGCTGGCGTTGTTATATTAATATAGTACAAAATGTTGGCCCGTAAAGAAGGTTTTTGAACAGAGGATGGAAGTAACAGAAATGCGTATGCTGAGGTGGATGTGTGGTAATACTATGATGTATAGGATAAGAAACCAGGAGTTCAGGGAGAAGTTAGGGGTTGCACCTCTCTCCACAAAGATGCAGGAGAACAGGTTGAGATGGTTTAAGCATGTGCAGAGAAAGACCCATGACGCCCCAGTTAGAGGGATCAAATGCATCATAGTGGAGGGCAAGAGAAGTCGAGGAAGACCTAGGAGAACGTGGGAGGAACAAATTAAAAGTGACCTACGTGAACTTCACCTCTCCAAGGACCTAACCAGGGATAAGGGCAGTTGGCGGCGCTTTATCCACGTCTTAGATTACTAAACCTGTACCTTTTACCCATCATTTGCTATCGCTCATTGCCTTTAATTATCGTTCTTTACCTCCTTTACTTTTATCTTTATTTTTAGTCATTTGTACATATTCTTTTTATTCTATTTGTAAGCTGTAGGTTTCTCTCTCTTTGAAGACCTTTCTCGAGCCGAGGGACTCTTTAACTGTACTCTCCTTTATGGGTATGAGCTGCCGTCTTTCTTCCCTCCCCAGACCCTGACCATAGTTTTCTATGAACGGAATACGCTGGGTATGATAATGATGATGAAAAAAGGTTGAAAACAAATGAAGTAAGAATATAAAAAAACACGAGAATATGAATGTTTATGTTTTAGTGTAGGATCAAAAGTAAATAGCTTTATAATAAGGAAAAATTATATCTTTTTCATAATTTTTTCACAATAATTCCACCTATTTATTAACCATGAATAATCCCTACTTTTGAGGGTATTTATCTAGAGTAAACTTGGGTAAACCGATGAACTGCTATAATAGATAATTCACAAAAAAGTCAAACTAAAAATTAATGTAAAATTACAAAAAATTTAAATTTACATAAAAAATTGTAAATAATACAAACAAATCAAAATTTTTTTTTCAACATTTTAAGCATTTTTTCGACATTTTTTATAATTTATCTTTTTTAAAAAATAAAACTTGCTATAAAAAGTCATCAAATTATCGGGTTTACTCTCCGAACATACCCTTCAAAGTCAAGATTATTCATGGTTAATCAATAGATGAAATTATTGTAGAAAATCATAAAAAGATTTGATTAGATTAATCTAGATAATTTTGCCTTATAATAATGTCAACTCATATTGATTGAAAATTACCCCATAAACATGTCAACATCATTACATTTTAATTGTGAAAAAAGCAACTTCATCTCTCGATAACTACTATCAAGAGAATGGACAAATACGTACCACTTTTTCAAACAAAATCCTAAATTTAATTATCAGTGTCCGCTTTTTTTTCGTTAGCCTACCATGTACTTCAAACGAAATACTATCAAAATTTTCCATTTCAAAAGGAAGGTTGATTAATTGGCAAGGCACCAATTAGAAAAGGTCCAAGTTTTGAACTCCAGGCTTATCCTATTCAAATTGTTAGCAGTGGCAGTAAATCACTAAGTTTTTATAGCACCGGATGACTTACTAGCAAAGTTGCATGGATTCCAATTCCAGTATAAAACTGATTAGCATCGACTATTACAACGATAAATCATAATTCCAATCAACCAGACCATAAGTTAAAAGCAGAGATTGAAAACTAATGAAATTAATTGAAAAAGGGCAATTTTGAAAAACACCAAGCTTAGAGTTTCATTATTCTAGAAAAAATTCAAGAATACAGCTCTTGTGGTTTTTTATATGCACCACCAATCACCTTAACCGCAGTTAAGAAAATAGGTAAACTCTATAATCCACACCTTGGAGTATGAGTTGGGATAAATATTACTGAAGCAAATATGGATCATACCAAAACTTTCAACAGTTTCCATCATGGTGGAAAGAAGATAAAATAGTCATGGAATGGAAACTGCCCTATTGTTGAATTTGTAAATTAAATATTAGACGTTTCTGTGTCAATCAAACCCGGAAATTAGAGTGTATTTCTAATTTCTACCTTATGGATCCATTTGCAATGGACAAAACCTTGCAGACACCAGCGGACGTGGTGAAGGGCAAATCTTTGAACCGAGCTACCAAATTACAATCTGTATTTAAATCCACTTGCAATGTTTCCCACACTTTCTTCTTTGGGTTTAAAACATCATCTGGCTCACCTTCAAACCCTGGAAACTTGAGTCTCTCTCCAATGGGGGCATCTTTAGGTGGATCAACTAATTCGACCTGGATTAAGAAAGAGGGAGTCCATTACTTCATTAAGTTCAGACATACATCAATAAAAAGCACCTCAAACTCATGATCTACTCAATTTTTTGGGCACTCACCTTCGTGTGCGCACTGTCAGAAGCTGCAAGTACCATTGCATGAGATTTGATACCCCTCATACTAGCTGGCTTTAAGTTGCAAAGAACACAGACCTTCCGGTTCTGCAAATAAAATCAATCAGAAAGTCCTATTTCTACCCCCCCGGCATGGCGACATCCACGAGATATCTCGTATTAAGCATAACCAAAACTAAAATAATTAATGTGATTTTTTATGCTACCTGCATGTCCTCAATAGGTATGTAGTTGACAAGACCGCTGACAACAGTTCGAGGTGTGGCTTCACCAACATCAATCTCTTCTACGTAAAGGGAATCTGCATCAGGATGCTTCTGAACTTTTGTTATGAGGCCAACACGAATATCAAGTCTAGCAATGGTAATTTCTGCTTCAGGAGTTGCCTTAGTTTTGCTTCCAGCAGCAGCCTTAGCTGCCTTTTTCTTGTCACTCTTATCTGCAGAGAAATATTTTATAAATTCATAACTCAAATGATTTAAAGTAAGCGCTATAATCTGCACATGTATTCTAACAAAAATTCACATCCGCAATGTTATAATATCCTAAAACACAAAAGCTACAAGCTCAGGCCCATAAAAAAAACAGAAATGAGAGTACGCTAAGCAAAGACGCAAGAATCAACAGGACAACTCCAAAAACTAGGTTGAGAGAAGGAAAAGTAACAGATTGCAATATTTGATTGACGTAGAAAATTGAAGCACTAGACGATCATCAGAATTACATTACGTACGCATTTGATCTATTGAAACGTGCTAGAACCAGGAAACAAAAATTTCCATATGCAGTAACCATGGTAAATTCAATATAATCTCAAAACCTTCATCAAGACATATCCACAGCCTTTCGGTACTCAGTTGGCATCAATCATCTTCAATAGTACATTGAATTTGAACCAGATAAGAACCATCTTGGGTGATAATTTCTGTTGCTATTACATCTTCCCCACAGATCATGGTATACTATCATTCCAGTAACACTGAAACCTATGACAGGGTAGACAGGTTGACACCCACAAATAACCATTGTACAGACTCAAAGGTTTTTCCATTGTGCCGAAGAATGAAGTACTGATTGATATACTCAAAATTATCAAAATAGAGATCTTATTTTGAATTGAAAGGGACTCTACATCTTATCATTAAACCGAATCGAATTGAATCACATAATCTTAAATTCAACTAATATATATAATCAAGATATTGCTTATATTATAAATTATTAAATAAGAAATAGTTGTTTACCCATTAAATAGCTGCTGATTGACTACTATATCTGTCTATTGATAGCTTCGTTAGCATGATTGAAAGTGGTTTGAATTTGTAAGATTTTCCTAGTCAAGAGAAATTAAACTAGCTATGTAAAGTTGTAAATTGGATCATAAGGCCATATTTGAGCTGTAAAACAATAGTATTCTACAGTTTCAATAGGGAACTTTACAATATGGATGTACACACTATCTTTCTTCAACATAGAAGAGAGATATCCCAATTGATATCAATAGAAAAATATTCCCATATATTAGAGTACTTGATCTGCCATGAAACTATCCTCTTCAAAATTACCTGCAGGTCATATGCAACCCACCTAATGATTTTATAGTCAAGTTGCCTCATTGCACCTTGATTAAATAAACTTTAACCATCATGTCAGAGTTCAATCTTGTTTTCCAAACAAAAGATATTATTCCAAAGAGAGACCAATTCATTCCCTTGCTCTAGAACATATGCTAAAGACCAAATGAAAACTGCTCTCAATGAACCTTACTATTGTCAGCTTAGAATTACCCAGATTTTCTTGCAAAGCCAGCCACCTTTGTCAACTGCATCCAGAGATCAAGTTTTAGCTAATCCTATAGCTTTAACCAACCTATCAATTAGGACTCGGAGACAAGTTACTATTCAATGAAGGAAACAGCATTGCAAATGGATAGTAAAAAAGAGGGACGGCTTTCATAGGGTTGATCTGTTTCTGGATATCAGGGCAACTCAAAATGTTAGTTTTGTAGAGTTCTCATCCATGTGAAAGGCTTACAAATTCAATCCTACATATGAGTTAGTATTTGTATTTAATGGGTTTTTTCTAAGATAAAATTAGTTGGCGAGAATGCTATAGTCAAAATGTGATATTGATCCTAGATAAATTTCTTACTGAAACAATTAGAATTCTATAGAACAAATTATTGTTCTTGGCAACTAGCAATTAGAGCTTTAATGGGTTTTCCTGAAAAACTAGCAATTAATAAAAAGTAAACGGAAATTTTCATTCCACTGTGACCTTTCAACTTTGTCCAAATACAAGAACAACCTCAAATTATACAAATAATAGTTGGAGTCAAAGCTAATAGCAATGATTACCTGAAACTTTTGTTTTTTTCAACTGCTCTGCAGCATTTTCTGCAGCAGCTTTGACAGCTCTGTCAGCTTGACTTCCAGCAAACTTCTCCCGATAATATTCCACCTCTTCATCTTTCTAAAAATTAAGCAAACATTTGATAGAAGTCCTCAAAAGGAAGTATAATATGCAGCACTACAAGAGAAATGTCTAGAAAAATAAACCTCTAAATTGATTCACCTACTAAGGAAATTGGATATGACAATAAACAACATAAAGCTATTGCTATATGCATACCAGTTCTTTGAACAATGGCTCCGGCTTCCCAATCTTGTGACCGGCAGGAAGAATATCCCACATTATTTTAATTTTCTCAAGATCCCCATTTTCATTTGAAAGAGATACTTGAAGTTGAGGCATATTAAGCTGCTTAAGTACCTAAACAAACGTACGACAAACACGCATAAGAAATACATCAGCCAAAATGCCAATGATGATAATGTCTCATACATAATCAAGTTCAATCACCTCAACTGAGAAAGAAGGCATAAAAGGTTCTAATAAACAGGCCAAGAGATAAACAAGTCCTGCCGAGGTTCTCATGACTACTGCACATGCAGCTTGATCCTCTTTGTAAAGCTTCCAAAATTGACTCTCCTGCACAACAGAGTACAATGTAATCGCTACACGCCATGTCAAAAACTATTTTTTCCAATGAAAAACCTCAATATAAGCTAATGAAGATTCGTTTATTGTAATCTTACTGATACAGTGGACTTGTAAGCTAACCTGTAAATATGCATTTCCCTCACTTGAGATGGCCATTGCAGTTTTCAGTCCCTGTTTTAGCTTGACCTGCATGGAAACAAATTCAAATAGCTAAATTAACCAGCACAGAAAAAGAAACTTTACAGAAGTATTATTTGAACTTTCTTCTAGAAAACCATTCATTCAGTATACATTCAACAAGATATTACCTTCTCCATGGCTTCTACATATTGCTCCACAAGCTTTCCAACTTTTTCTGCTAGTGATTTAGTTAAAGAATGCACTGCCGCCTGGGGAGCATCAGGAATGATAGAACCATATCCCTGACCTGCAAAAGGAACAAATTAAATCAAGGAACATTAGAACTCTGAGCCTAATGAATGCTTAGAACTAGTGTTTTTCATGCAGATTTGTCGATGTGAGCCAAACTTCAAAGAAGTGTCAATGGGGAATACACACAATCTGGACTACGATATCATAAACACGAGTTGTTGTAGGGCCATAAAAACCAAAGAAAAAGCACAACAGATCAACAGTCCATTTCCGATGGCGTCAGATTCATAGTTTTTGGTTTTAGATCACAACGGACAAGTGTAAATCATGTGTGCTCCTTATATACGGCAATTGTGAAGCAATAGATGGTATTTGCAACCAAGGGTCAACTAGGTACAACCTTTTTGTTGTTACAACGGTAAGAATACCTATATCTGACCCCCCACCCCCCCCCCCCCCCCCCCCCCCACGAAAAAAAAGAAAAAAAAACAGCTTAGGCAGGGCCGCAAGATCAAATTTGATGATATGAGGGCATTTTAATGTTGTAGACATTAGCAGTTGGATGATTTTTTTAAAGTTTTAGGAATATTACCAGCTTTCCTAACATAGCAACATATGATAGGGAATCCAAACAATACTAAGATAAAGTGAGCATAGGATGGATATTATATAACTAATACTGTGGGTATTGTTAATAATATATCACTATCATTAATTATGAGTGGTTCAGGGTGAGTTGGGACAACAAGAAAGCTTGATTCTGACAAAAGGAGTAATTAACAATTTTACGTAATAGATTAATCTGACATTTAATTATGTAATAGACAACGAAACTTAGCAGAGTATCACGAACCATTTTAGCATGGCACATGCACGTCACTGTCTAATATAAGCTACATTTTATCAAGAGACAGAACACACAACATAACTATGAATTATGATCATGAAAAAAAGGAAACATTTACCTGAAGGCTTAGCGATAAAGCTCAATACCCGATTTACAAAATTTCCTAGATTGCTCAACAGCTCACTATTTAGTTTTGCTTGAAGATCCGCCCAAGTGAACAATGTGTCTGATACCTAATAAATACATATTATCCATGATTAAGGACTTCAATGAACCTAAACTCAAACATACTAGCGCTTAGCTGCTTATGAAATACCTCAGGCCTGTTTGTTAGCAGATAGTATCTCCACACTTCTACAGGTATATTAGAGTCCTTGGCGTCATTCCCAAAAACTCCAATTCCTTTACTTTTGGAGAATTTGCCTGCATATCAAAAATAAAAAATGAAGCACTTAGAAGCTTTTGAAATACAGACACCAACAATTAATTACTCCTAATGTCCCAATCATTTTGCCCCAATTGTCAAATGACATGGAGATTGAGAAGTTAGGGTATAGTGAGTTAGTGACAGGAATATAGATATAAGAGAGAGAATATAGTGAGTAAAAGCGGTAGGGTTATGTCCCAAATAGAAATGGGTAAAATCAGTGAGAACTGAGATGGACTAAAATAGAAAATAAGGCAAATTAAAAGGGATGAGGAAGTATGTGATATTAGAAAATTCTTTCTTCAACAAAGACTTCTAAGGAACCATAAAGAAATAGACCAGAAGGACTCCAAAAAAATCCACAACAGAAAAATGCACTAAAACATTACTGCATCAGAACGCAAGAGAGTTGGTTCACCTGCTTCGTAGTTCAAATACTCTGTAGCACTGATACTCTTCATCAAAGTCCAGTTCTCACCAGTGCCCAGAAGTGTAGATGTAAAAAAGACCTGTAAAATTGAAACACACAGAATCAAAGATCCAAGCAGTCACTGAGATAAGCACCAAGCAGTGTCCAAATTCCAAAATGCTAAAACTGAAAGTTAATAGTGTCCCTTCTTGATGGGGCCAAACATTTGCAGTTCATTAGTTCTGATGATAATAAATGACTCATTGAATCATGTGCACTTATATAATAAATTTGTTGATGATATTTGCTACCTAGGGTGAATAAAAAATTAACCTCTTTTTATTATTAAGGGCAAAATTGCATACACCAAACCCTGCCTAAGTGAGAGCACTTAATGGCATTCGGATAATGAAATGTTGTACAAGAAACAAAACAATTTCGCCCATAGGTGAGGGGGAAGACTTCAACAAAAGAAATTTGACATGTTGAAATTTGAACAATAAAACAAGGCACAAGAATAAAACCATGCGGAAAGACATAAATAAGAAAATGAATTCCCCATGTTTCATGCCCATTCCCTTTCTCCTTCAAGGAAGGAACACAACAACATTAAGCCTGACATGATCAGACTTCAAATGCAACTACTAAGTAATTGTTGCATGTGATCTTTGAAACTCTTTTATTCATCATTTGTTTACTTATATGCCTTTTGTTAACCTTTCCAAGCTGCACCACTTTCATATTAAATCTTACAGTGTGGAATGGCACATTATCCTTGCCCATAAATTGATAGAGCTCAACATTTTCAGGGTTTTTCCACCACTTCTCCCACTGTGGTGTATAACAAGCTGTGATTGAAATATACCCAAGTGGTGCGTCATACCAAACATAAAAGACCTACAAGGATCACCAAACAAAAGTCAATTCTTAGAAAACAGGATTCCACTAGACAGTCGAACAAACTAGAATATTAACAATAAAAAATGAAGCTAAGAATAAGATAAAAGTATCATAATACTCCAACTAACCTTATCTTTGAATTTTTCATGTGGGACAGGGACTCCCCATTTTAAATCTCTAGTGATACATCGCGGTTTAAGTCCTTCTTTAAACCATGCATTTGTTACTTGAATGGCATTTTGGCTCCATGATCCATCTACTGACATCTTGTTTACGTACTCTTGTAGCTTGTCTTGGAGCAAAGGAAGCTCAAGAAATAAGTGATTAGTGTCACGGATGCGAGGAGTGGATTGGCATGCCTGTAACAATTGAATTATAAAACACATGGAAAACAATATTATACGAGGCCTAAAGGGATGTATAATAGGGACCAAAGTGATAATGCTTCACTATTTTGAATTGAAGTACAGCCAAGCAGAGTGCACCATAGTGTAAAAATGTGGTAACGGTCGCGATCGTGCTAACGGAACGATGATGCAGATGAGGGAGTGATGCAGTTATCTTAGCGTCTAAACATCGTTCAAAACCATAAGATATCCCTTGATACAGCCCAAAACGCGTTTTTTTTACACCTTTACAATGCGCCCGATGCGATGTGATGCGGCATTGTTTTTATTCTAAGGAGTAAACCCTTAATCAGCTATCCAAGACAATGGGTTTGAGACCAATCTAGTTTCTTATTTTTTCAATAAAGGGTTTGGTAACCATTTCCGTAAGTCTAATTTAATTGGAATATACTCACATTGCACTGACCCACTACACGAGCATAAATCCATGCCTTGTGCAGTATCTAGTGCTTTCTAAAGTTTTACTTTAATAAATTTGCATTTTCAACCAAATATTAGTTTCAATGATTTCATAAGTAAGAGCATTAAAAATACCCTATAAAGCACATATTGCAAATAAAGATTTAGTTAAACATGATCTTAGAAAAATGAATAGCTTACAATTTCATGGTCACAAAAGGTCATGTTGGTGAGAATACTATTGAAAAGAAAATAAATAAAATGAAAAAGATGCAACAGAGCAAAAGACTCATAACATAAGGGGCCAAAAATATTAATCTTTTTAAATGTTTTCCCTTCGTTCCTAAGAGATTATACCACCCATAATTGGCACAAGTTAATAAATTATAGGAACCACAAAATAGTGTTGGTAGGATCAAAAGTGAGAAAAAAATAAGAGAAGATATATGTATAGCGGTAGGGACACTACCTAAAATAGAAATGTTGCAAAGTAAAAGAGATGGACTAAAACAGAAAGTGACCAATCTCTCAAGGATAGAATGTTTATTAGTTAGCGGGGATGACCCACAATAAACAGTTGCATCACAGCCAATGGGACACAAAGTATTTCATATATATTCTACGGGCAGCTAAAAACTATTTCTTATATATTCTACGGGCAGCTAAAAACCATTTAAAAGGGACCAAGATCAAAGCTTACAGGGCTTCAACCACCTATAATTAGTCTTAGAAAGAATTGGCAAAATTAACACACTAGGAACATCAAATTGTTCTTAAGATACAAATCAGAAATAGATCATTATAAAGCATATAATTCTAGCCTCTTCACGAAGATGTTCTAGTTTAGAGAAAATTAAACCAAAATTTAAAAAGGTAAAGTATGTCTGGATAGCATTAGAGGAATAAAAAGAAGAGGAAAGAGAAGAGGAAATGGTGACGAGTTTTCCTTCACACTGTCCCCATTGCTGGAGAGATTAGTTTCTAACAAAATATGAAATAAATCCTTATTCAAATTTCCTCCCATTTCCTATCCATATGAAGGACAGTTTATTTGCCTTTCATTCCTCTCTGTCCATGTCGTTTTAGAGAGAACAAACAATTATATTCTAAAGGGCTTTATCCAAGGGACTATAAAATAATTATGATTTATTTATCACAAAGAGCACAGGACAATAGCATGAAGGATTGGAGGAGAATCTGCATCAATGATAATTTGAATTTCCTGGGTTTAAAGATTTAGCATTATTGTCGTAAGTTTGTGACATTACAAATAAAGTCCTTTAAATGTGAAGGAACAAACACTTCATAGTGAAAGCCCGACAACACATAGGAATATATAATAAAAAAAAATGCACGCTTGGTAATAATGTAATAAACCCATGACAGAGATAATCTAAATGCATCAATGCTTGTAAACAGAGGAAAGATGCATACTTTGCATTTAGGTTCTTTCAAGTCTGTGGGATTAAAAAGCTTCCCACAATTTTCACATTGATCACCTCGCGCAGACTCATAGTTACAGCCAGGTGTCGGGCAAATTCCCTCAACAAACCGATCAGCTAAAAACTTTTCGCAAGTATCACAATAAGGCTGCACATTGGTTAACCAAATCAAGGAAAAAATCAGGCAGGTCGCTTAGTGAGACAATGGCTACAGTATGAAAATGTGGAAGAGCTCAATTTATTAAAAAAGATAAAAGTTCAACAGACCTGCTGTAGTGTGTTCTCAGAAAGCCAATTGTTCTCCAACAGCTTCTTAAAGACAGCATGACAAACTTCGGTTTGTTCAGGGGTTGATGTGCGTCCAAATTTATCGCAACTTATGTTGAACCACTCATACACTTCCTTATGAATGGCATGGTATCTACCAAAAAAGAAAAAATATTAACATTAAAATACTAGAAAACTACATTTAGGTACCTATGCTCCTGTATTGCAACATTCACGCACGCCTATATGTAAGTGTCGAGTATTAATTATTAAAGAACGATTTTGAACGGTTGGCATTCCCACAGTGGGCTCAAAAGCGGCAGAGTATCTGTAACTGATAAAGAAACCGACTGAATTTTTTAAATGAAAACTCCTAGGGCCCTTATGCAAGTCCTCCCATGCGCGCACATGCACATTAACAGCACTTGAGCACAATACCCTCTAACAAACATATTTCAAATTAATCAACGTTTACCCAAAACTCATGAATTGACTCTTCAATTTCTTTGTTCCTTAATCCACAGTTCCACACAAACAAATATATATATATATATATATATATATATATATATATATATATATATATATATATATATAATTTGAAACAGCAAGCATACACAAATTTCCTCAGCAAAATCAAACAATATAGCCCCGAAGATTTCAACTTTCTGAGATTACCAATCACACGGAGTTGATTTAAACAAAACACAATCAGCCAGAGTTTTTATAAAAGAGAGAAGAATAAAAAAATTACTTGTCACAGATTTCTTTAAAGGTACAATTCTCCTCCATAGCTTTATTCTCAGTAGTAGTACCATACTCATCCGTTCCACAAATGTAGAGAGTGTTGTAACCTCGAAGCCGGCAATACCTCGCGAAAACATCCGCACTCAACACACCTGAAATTCAAGTTCATTCCAAATCAAATACAATCAGAAAACTTCATCAATTACACAACTGAATCAAAATCAGAAATAATTGAAGCATGGAAAAAAGTAAAGGAGGAAAATTTACAGCCGATGAGGTTGCCAAGGTGAGGAACGTTATTGACGTAAGGAAGAGCACTAGTAATAAGGACGTTGCGCTTTCCGGGAATGGGGAGGATATGGCGTGCGCCGCCATTGTTGGGATCCGCCATGTTTGTTTAGCTCGGAGCTTGAAGGGAAAAATATAGGGTTTCGGACAGGTCTTAGAAAAAGAGCATACGACCGTAGCACTAAATATGAATCGGAGTAATAGGAGTAGTTTGATTGTGTTACTTGTTGTATTGACCTTTTAAGCTACTTAATAAAGGATGTTTGGGTTGAGCTTTGGTAAATTAAGGAGTATGGTTATTTGGGATATCTAAATTAATTTACTCTATTTTTTATATATTTTTCTATTATAATTTTAATTTTTGATTAATTACCAATAATTTTAATTTTGTGGTCACTTACTTAAGAATAATGTTGCCTAAATGGTGATCGATTTTTGCAGGTTAATTACAACAGAAAAAAATAAATAACAAAATAAAATATCAAAAATATAAAACTTATAAGTTAAAATAAAAAAATAAACTTACTTGATTTCTCTTTTTAAAAATCTTTTAATTTTTTATAATTTAATTTTGTATTAAGTTCTTTTAATGCAAAATGACATATTGTAAAGTTAAGAGGTTACCTTGGTGCATTTTTATCAAATACCCCTTAGGATTATTTATGTTTAATTTAAAGTTTGGATTATTGTATAGAAATCAATCAAATGTTGAATTATTCTTATTATTTGTCTTAATGAATTTGCTCTATTTTTTAATTTATTTCTAACAATTTTGTCTCGTTTTTTTAATAAGACCCATCACTTTTGTTTCCTATAACTGTGTTTAAACCCACTATACCCAACTTTTAACCCTCTGTACTATTTAAAAATAGAACAAACTCATTGAACGGAGAAATATTGATTATTGGTCGTTTGTTAGAAAAGAAAATGTAGGTTAACAAGTCAAAGTAAAAGCATAATCAAATTAGTTTTTTTTTTAGAGAACAAATTAGTTTTTTTATTTTCGCTTAAACAGGGTAATCACGGGGTTCATTTCCCAAGAAACTGAAATCACACTTCCAAAACTTGAGCAAAGGGGTCACCAGCTCTTCAACGTAATTAACTCGGCTACATCTCAAAACAAACATCAAACTAAAACACAGGATAATCATACAATTCTCTACAAGTCCGATATAACCAACACAATCAAATCAAATTTACATTTATCCAAAATCCTAATGCAAAACTACAAATTCCTACGTGCTCAGCTCAATATACATCCTTGGAACCTCTAATCACCTCCGCTAATCCATTATTCTCAACTGGTTCCGATCTGTAGACAAACTAAAAGTTGGAAACAACAGAAGGTCAGATTAAACTGAATGAGAAGTAACAATCCAAAACAACAAAACACAATAATTCAAATCATAGGTTTAAAAGCAACATCAGTTTCCTAGATCTATGTGCGCACAGGGAGTTTAGTTTGAGAGGTGCCCTATAGCTCTAAGGCTATGTCGCTTCGGATGAAGCTAGGCAATATCTGAATGACAATTCGCTTCAAAAACAGGGAGTAGGGAACAATCTTCCTCAACTCCGTCAATGACCAGCTCGCAAGTCCGATCCATTGACCATATCATAATATCAACGTAAGCATTCACAACAACATTTGTTTCAGTAGTTTCCAATTTCAATAGAGCTTTAGTAAAAAGTTTATTTTCAAGAATATAGTCTGCCAGACCCTTTAAGGGACTGTTACTACTCACCAAAAAGAACGCTTCAAGAAGCTAAGTTTGGTAGTCTACGATCACTAGAAGGGTTCATCGATAATGTCGTCTCCTGAAGCATAACAAATATAGCATCACAACAAAGCATACGATACTACAACTAGGTTCATATAGCTCATTGCATCTCATCCTAAGAATGCATCTTAGTTCCATCTTCTATTCTAATATTTCTCATTTCAGAGATTGTGCAAGTCCTAACTCCAACCCTCAATATCATCAAAATAAATAACCTTGCTTTAGTCTAGCTTATATTCTTGTAAAGATTATACGTCTCCACAATTCCCTTTGTATTCCAATTCAAATACTTCCATGTTCACCTAAATTCAAAACCAAGAAACTAAACAAGATTAACAAACTATCCGAAAGAAAGATTCAACTAGTTTATCCATTCAACTAATAATTTCCACTCGAACCCTAGATACCTTTAATAACAACCAATCAATCAACATTTAACCATTACCATAATTTGAAAAGGTTAATATTACATCCAAGAACACTGAACTAACCACAACTAAATCATTCGAATAATCTACTACTAAAATCATAGCCCACACTTAAATTCCCATCATCACATAACTCACTAATAACACATTTTCCATGAATTTCCAATTTAATAACTCATCTAACTAACTCAGATACATTCCAATATTCAACAACATTTAGGGTTTAACACATGAATGAAAGATTATACAAGGGAAAAGTATACGAATAAGAGCATTATTATTAAGGAAAAACAAGGAAAGAAATCAAAAAGGACTACCTTCTGTTTGCAGCAGCAAGAAACGGAAAAAATTAGGTTCAATGCTTTATTTTCGGCTTGGATTTGATGTTTAATCAACAGGACCAAAAACTCACTCAATCCTTCCCAAATCGGCAAAATTCAAGTCAAGGGAGGAAGATTTCAGCTGCTTCTACACTTATGGTGGTTCGAAATCAGAGAAAAGCTAAAGATAATGCCGAAATAATGTGTCGAAAATCAAAGAAAGAATCGAGTAGATTATACCTGATTAGCTTTAGTTCGTTACTTTTCAAAAAAAATCAAGCAAAAGACTATGTTTCTTGAAGAACCAGAAGCGAAATCAGATGGTTGAGGACATTGTTGCTTCGAAATCAAATGAAGAAGATGGGTAGAGCTGCATTTTTCTTTGAAAATCGAAGACAAGGAATGACGGGATGAGAGGCATGGGTTTCGAAGGTTTTGAGAAGGCAAAGAAGGGTTTGATTTTTTTAATTTTATTTTTTTGTGTTCAAGATGATGATGAATAGGAAAATGCGTGAAATTGGTTTCTATTATTCTTTTTATTATTATTATTATTATTTTTTCTTTAATTTAAAAGAAAAGGAAAATAAGAGAAATTAAATTGAAAATATTTTATGTCATGTGTATTTAAGATCATTCTCGCACTGATAATTCTCTTAAACCTCCTCGTCTTAAATTACTAATTTTTTCCAAATGTTACAAGGGCACGCTTCGATCACATAATATTCCAGTAGCCACACTTGATTTTTGTTACTCAAACTTAGAGCTTTATAATGTCTCTCATTATCTCGTTTGTACTATAATTACAGTCCATGTATGCTGTCTTTATTCAACTTAATTTGAAACTTCGTGGCTTCAACAGTTGCATGACTTACATCCCTATTCTTATATATCAAAACAATGTCACAACAAACAACATGCATTAACGCATACCTCCTTGTATCGATCGAGTTCTCTCATTTATGGTCGCTACAAAAAAGAAGGAGGTTTAGGATTGAGTCTTAATGAGGATCAATTATAATTGGAAAATTCTCTGCTATTCCTCCACATGTGCTAACATTCGTCTCCATACATATTTTACACTATATTAATGTATTTATTGAGATTACTCTTCTTTATTTTTGTCCACTAAAGTAGTTCATTAAGTAACTTGTATATTCTTTTCCAAATCAATAAAACCAATATCCAAGTTTTTTCTTTTATAGCCTATTCCATCGTTCGTCTCATAGTATAAATTTCTTTCATTGTAGATCACCCCGACATATATTCAAATTAGCTCTCTGATATTCAGACACATGTTCTCGTACGTATCTATATCACTTATTCCCATAACTTCATAGTAGTGATAGTACGACTCATGAATTTTATTCTTGTTGGTTGGAGCAATCTTGGACATCTCATTAGTTATTGCAAATAGGAAACAAAGTACTTCTTCACTAGTCGTTAGGGCTACTTCAATAGGTGTACAACTTAATAGGTTAAAGCAACAACTTAACATGTTAAAAAATCAACTTCAAATACAAACTTTAATACGTTAAACTATCACCTCAAATAGGTTAAAATACCAATTTCAATAGATTTAAAATACCAAATTTAAATAGGTTAAAGTAGGTGTAGCGCACGTTTGTTTTTAGTTTTTTTTTCTTTAGTTGTAAAATATTACTGGATTGACCTAAAGAGTCGTTTCTAACAGACGGTATTAACACGCTAGCTCAATTTTTTATAGAACACTAAACCCTAGCGAAGTCAAGTCACTGCCTAAGTACAACTGAAATCAGTCATCCCCAAATCCAGTTATAGTTTCCTATCTCCCTCAATTATCAGCCAAAGCTCAGACAGAGAAGAAGAAAATGGGGAAAAAGAAATCCCACATCAAAAACCCTAAACCCCAAAATGAAGACTTGCTATCAACCCTAGAAGATTTCACCAAAAAAGAGAATTGGGACAAATTCTTCACTCTTCGAGGTACTGAAGATTCCTTCGAGTGGTATGCTGAATGGCCTCAACTCAAACCTTCTCTTATCCCTCTCATGTCTTCATCATCTTCTCCATCTTCGTCGTCTTCTTCTACATCGGAACCGTTACAGATTCTAGTCCCAGGCTGCGGCAATTCCCGGCTCTCTGAGCATTTGTACGATGCCGGATTTCACGATATTACTAATGTTGATTTTTCCAAGGTTGTCATCTCCGACATGCTTCGCCGCAATGTGAGAGACCGCCCTCGTATGCGTTGGCGTGTCATGGACATCACTTCCATGCTGGTAATTTTCATTTGTTCTGATATTTTTTTTTTGAGTTTTTAGTTTTTGGTTTGGATAGTTAGTTAAATTGTGCATGATGGTGCATATGTTGATCAAAATTGCAACGGTAGTATATCCTTTGCTGCTATATTGTTGTTACATGTTGATTATTTTTGCCCCTTTATGTTGTTTCAGTTGTATTTGAGCCGACTATATTTTGTCTACCAAACTATATTTCATGCTCAACTGAGCTTGTGTTATTGTATAGTTAGCCCACCAACCTAATATAATAGCTTATATTTGTATATAAGCATATATATATATAGCAATAAGAAAATCAATGGAATATACCCTCAATAATAGTAAGAAAATCAATTCGTTTTCTTCTTGTTTACAGATATATTTTGGGAGGGGGAGGCAATTTGACAAAATGAAATCTGATTGTAATCTATAGGACGATATTGCGAATTTGAGTATTTGACAATTTGAAGTGTGAATTGCTAAATAAAAGCGCAGTAAATGATCGTAGTAGAATATTGGACTTTTTTTACCTGTTACTTCGGAATTTCAATGGTGGACCTGGATAAGTTTAATTATACTACCTTGAAAGTACTAGCTTTTGAACTATCTAGTTCAATCACAGTCTCTTTTTTGCTTTGCTCGTATCATTCTTATGGTGATCGAATTATTTTGGTGGTTCAATTCTTGTTTGGTACACATTGGCAGTTTGATGATGGGACATTTGATGTGGTTCTGGATAAAGGGGGATTGGATGCATTAATGGAGCCTGAGTTTGGTTCAGAACTGGGAGATAAATATTTATCAGAGGTATTGTGATCTTCTGTTTGAGTATATTTCTGCTTATTCTTATGTTCTATGTGTTTTAAGAATTTTGTTGGCGCACACTTTGTGCAATGATTATTTTTCTAATTTGGTTTTGATTTGTTTCCGACTGCTTACTTCACATCAAATTTTGGCATCTCATCAGGTGAAAAGAGTCTTAAAAGTTGGTGGGAAGTTTATTTGTCTCACATTGGCAGAGTCACACGTCTTAGGTATAGTTTATGTGTTCATTTTTTAATCAAAGTGTTGTATCTAATAGCTGGCTCATTTTATGTGCAGCCATTCCTTTTGCCTATTTTTCGTTATCTCTATGTTTTTCCAACTAAGAACATAGTATTGTATAAAGCTGATTGTTCTCTAAAGAAGCTTTGATTTCTTGTGTTTGACTTGCTCAAAGATTGTATTTAGGTCTTAGTGATTGACATATTATTTAGGTTTTCTAAAGAAGCTTTGATTTAAGTTGGTCTCTTGACATGTATAAGAAACCAAAATGACAAGAGGTCACAAGTTTGAATATCATTCTTCCCCTATTGTTTCAAGTGGGATATATAGCTCCATGTATAGAGAAAGCTGTGCTGCATTCATACTTCTAGTCCAAATAACTTTGAAGTGAAGGGACGTGATAGAGTATATAATATATCTTGGGTGTCTCATCAACATAAGTTTTTGGTTAAGTTGGTCCCTTGGTAAGCAGATGGTTATAGCCCCAGGATATATTATCATTGTTGGATTATGTACATCAATTCTTTTAATTACCTATTTTCTCATTTCAGGATTACTTTTCCCCAAATTTCGGTTTGGGTGGAAATTGACTCTTCATTGCATACCTCAGAAACTGTCCAGTAAGGCTAGCCTTAATACATTCATGGTGGTGGCTGTTAAAGGTGACTCCTCTGTTGTTGATGAGCTAACATTATCTTTTGATCACTCCTCAATTGGTTGCAATGGGGAACAGGTAATAGTTTTTCTTTGTCCATGGTTAATTTCTGATTGTTGCTACAGACTGTATTCCCTCGTCCCTAAGAGATTGTATCACCAACAATTGCATTAGTAAGAAATTGGTAGAGACCACCAAATTGTGTGAGTATAATTAAAAATTTAAAAATGAGAGAAAATGAGAGATGTGCGTGTGTGGTTAAAAATTAAAGAAAGTGGTGGGTACACTATCTAAAATAGTAATATTTGACATGTTAAAGGGATAGACAATGTGACAATCTCTTAGGGGCAAAGGGAGTATCTATTATCATGTTTAGATCTTATTAGGTATCATTTTTGCTGTGTTGGGAATGTGGAGCATGGTAGGAGTTGCTATTTCGGAGGCTTATTGATGATCAATTGATTTCTTTAGTTTGTGCTTTGGTACATTATCACATGCAAACCTTTTTGAAAGCTGGGTATACTATTAGTGACAGTCAGGATTACATAACTGAAAAGTCTATATCAATGAGCTTTGAGATGTGTTCCTTGAATGTGTTCATTGACTATATTCTCAATTAAATCTGTATCTCAAACTGCTAAAAGAATTTGTCCTATTTGTTGTTAGGGGCGAGGATTCTATGCTGCGCTCCAAGCTGAAAGCCAAATCCGCAAAAAATATTTAGTTGGTTCTGATATAATATATTCTCTTGAAGATCTGAAACTAGGGGCCAGAAGTGATTTGATGGAGCTTAGCCCTGGTCGACGAGTTCAGTTAACATTAGGCAGAGAAGGAGGTTCTATTTCGCGTTACAGAGCTGTAGTTCTTGATGCTCAACCCGAGTCTGTGCCCTTTTCGTACCATTGTGCTGTCTTCATAGTGCCTAAGGTTAGTCATACTATACTTACTATAGCTAATATATTTGTCAAGAAAACATTGCTGAAAAGCTTTTTTTGCATTTAAATTTTCAGTTATATTTCGTGATATTTTTTCCATCCTTCTCTTTGGGCTGGGACTTGCTATATTGTAATATTTGTGCAACTGTATAATGAACTGAACATTGAGGGCAAGATGAGATGGAAGACGAAGATGTAGAAAGAAAGAGAAAATAAAAATATAAAAGATAGGACTTTGGAACTTTTGTAAGGTTCTGATCTTTTCCAATGAGCTTACAGCTCATACAAAACGCTCAACAATGAATTAGATGATCTCTCTCACTCTCTCTTTGTTTACTCTCATTGTTTAGAGCATTTCTTCTCTCATTTCCCTCAAATTTCCTGCTTTTAATATTTTAATTGATCTAGTTCCCTAAGGTACTTCTATTGCCGTTTCCCTAAGTTACCCTACTTGCAAATTCATTACAAATTGATGTACAATAGCAACGGCCAACGTTACACCCTTATGAGTTTATTTCTATGTTTGACTAGGATGTTCACTAGGCGAAGGAATTGCAAAGCCCTTTTGTTATTCCTAAGCCAGTTAACACTTTTACAAGTGATAAGAGTCCTCGGCTCTTCAGAAAATATGTGTTGAGTTTTAATAAAGATCTAGCTTTCGGCATGTTTTAGATAATTGACGTGACAATAATGTTTAGATGTTGATGACCTGCTACTGTATATTGCTAACTTTATACTTTGCAGACTAGGGGCCAGGAATGGTTGTTCTCTTCAGAAGAAGGACAATGGATGGTGATTGAGAGTGCCAAGGCTGCTCGGCTTATAATGGTGATCTTTAAACTTGATCTGTGTTGTTATTTTTTTTGTCTTTATATTTTGTTGCTTTGAATTTCTACTTTTTGACTTATGATTGTATGCTGATTTTAGATTAGGTTGGACTCCAGTCATGCTGATCTCAGTATGGAGCAGATTCAGGTAAAGCTAATTTTTTTTATTAAATTTGTTAGTTAGTTGCTGCACGGGTTGCCATTTTATGAGAGAAAATGGTAGGGCCTTATAGCAACTGAAATAAACGGAGAAATGTCCAAATTTCTGTTGTATTTTCTTGACGCCAATGTCCGTTCTGTTTTGCAGAAAAATCTTTCACCTCTTGTTAAGCTGTTGGAACCCGCAAAACATGACATTGGGGCTCAAATACCGTATGTTTTTTAGCTTCCTCCTCTCTTTAATAATGTGACTTTATTATGGTTAAATTATTAGAACATGCAACATCTTTCCTCCTCAATATAATACTCTGAGAACATCTCTGTATAGGTTAACATGGAGAGGAGGTTTAGATTAGCTAAGTTGTGTGAAGCAAAGCCTTAATAATCCATCTTCAATCTTATCAATTTTCATGTTGCTTGGGCTATGATTAAAGCTCTAGACGACTTTTAGTCTCAACAGCTTTGGATGCGAGTTAATTTCTGAATGATCTTTACTTACTCTATCAAGGATCATATTGATGGTTCTATTAGGTAATCCAAACTTGTTCCTCCTAGAGCACTGCCTCGTGTATGCTAGTGCAAAATAATTGATGTTATCAAAGTGGTCAGAAGTGGAATTTCTTTGAGCGACCTTTCTGTGAAAGATGTTTATTTGAGAATGACGAGATGACTCGATGGTGGTAGGAAAAGAGTCGCTCCGTTGCTGTTCAAAATCTTGTGATCTCTTTGAAAAGAAATTATACTTCTACAACTTCATAATAGTAGTATGGTTTTTCATGTCATTGATATTTGAAGATAAATTCTTCTACAACTTTATAATAGTAGTATGTGCTTATCTTAGATGATCTTCTAGTTTGTCTAATTGATTTCTGATTCTGTGAGATTTTATTTGTTGCATCTTTATCATAACCAAAATCATCAATCGTGTGCAGGTTTATGACAGCTGGTGACGGAATCAAGCACCGTAAAATAGTTCACCAGGTTAGTTTCCTGATGTTTGGTATATATATTAATATTAAAGTTTTACTTAACTCCATTTCATTCAAATTGCATTTTAATTGGAAAATTCTTGCAGAATGAAGCATGACGTTTTGCTTCAAGGCTTAACTATTTCATTATTTGTTTTTCTGTCTCCACTCCATTGTAGGTTGACCATTTAATTCTATTCCTGTTTGTAGTTTCAAATGTTATTTTCTCCCGGCTTCCATTACTTGTAAATCTTTTCATATGGCGAAATTTTATTCTTAACTTTGTTTTTCTCACATTTTTTGATGTTCTTCTCAGATTGTTTACTGCATTGACAGGCAAAGTGTATCAATCATTTCTGTGTGAGAAGTTTTCTTTCTTAAGCAAGGGCTAATGAAAATTTTAACATGTTCGAAAAAATACTGGAATAATTTGCTTGTTGCTTCTTGAGTTTGAATTTGGAGATGTTTATGATAATATGTTAAACCATTGTAGCAAGTTATGTTGTGATGTTTACAGAGTCACCTGTGTGAGTATCCATTATGTTCAGACTTCAGTTGTTTAATTGGTACTCGATGAGTGTTGTAACTCCTTGGTTTGCAAAGCGGTCTCCTTATTTTCTCATTAGTCAATATTTGTGTACATTTATGATCTATGTAGTTTTTCATTGAATGTACCTCATTTGTTTGGATTTAGATGAGCGCAAAACTTCTGTCTTTTCTTAGTAGTACCTATATTCTACTTTGTAGGTGACATCACAATTTACTGGGCGAATAACAGTTGAGGATGTTATTTATGAAAATGTTGAAGAACATCTTGCTTCTGTTTCCCCATCAAAGGAGCCTGTATTTCGCCGCCTTACATTCCAAAGGACCGAGGGCCTAGTTCAATCAGAAGCATTGCTTACTAATAAAAGATCTGAGATACTTGCTGATGAAGGTGGAGAGAACAAGGTAGTGGTCCCCGTCAAATCTAAGGAAAAAGTAAAACCAAAATCAGACCAATCACAACAGTCATTGACTAGTGGTAATGTATAGTTTCCTAATCTATAGATTCACTTCCTTATTGCTCTTCGAATATATATTGTTCTGTCTTCTGCTTTTTTTTTTTTATTATTTAAAGATGGGAAATTGGGAGCGAGTTTGGACTTTGGTAATCACAATTTAACCAAGGGAGATTTATTTACCATCAGTATAATTTGTTAGTTTCAAGCAGTAAGTGAAGCTTTATTTCCGCCCAGTATCTTGTTCTAATAATTTATGCCTAATCAGTTTTTAAAGTGCTATCGGGTTTTAATTATTTAAATCAGGATTTGTTTAGACCAAGAACTGAAGGCTTTTGGATGTGCAGGACATGGCCATGACTCATGACATGATCAAGACCATGACCAAGACAAAGGCCAAGGCCAATACCATAACTCGTAGAAAGGCACTTTAGCACAACTTTGACCACTAATATATCCAATTTTCTTTAAGTTAAACCTAAAGACAAATTTAAAGACATGATACGCAACAATTTGTTTTAAAATAGTATGAAAACAAGAAATTAGGATTAATACTCTCTAAACTCAAAAGAAATGTGTCAACTAACTTTTTTGTGATAGTTGCGAAAGACTTCAGAGTTCTTATAATTTCTGAGGCCAGAAAAACTTCATGGAACAATTAAATAATGCTTGCCTCTGACCAATGAGAAAACATATGCCTGTTGAAGAGGATTTCCTAGGTGACACACAGACAGAGAACCATGTAAAAATTAAAAGGAGCATTCGGATTTTTCTGACTTATCATCAATTAATGGAGAAATTGTGGATATAAATTGTTATCCAAACACCAAATTTGCATTCTATGTAATCCCTGTGAGGTAGAAGAATCTCTTGGAAGGATTAAAAAACGCCTTTTACCCTTCTATAAAATTAATTACACAATCGTTGAAGCTAATTTCGTCAAAGAAGAATCATAGAATGGTTTTTATTTCACAAGACAAAGTTTTAGCACATGTAAATTAAACAATTAAAGAAATCAATCAAAACTCTGAAAGTGTGCTGCAGAGCTGTTGGGTTGTGACCAATCGCAGCCTTTAGGGGAAGACCCACCATAAATTACAATTTATAATATTTTAAAGAAAATTGTAAATAATGTTGAATATGTTAAGTAAAATATGTCGTGAACCCTTCATTTTTCTTGTTTTATTCTGATTATGATAATCAATTTTGTGGATCCCCAATAGTTAAAATTCTAAGTCCACCACTAGCTGTGACACTTAGCCTTCATTGGAAGGAGATATTTTTAGTAAATTTTCCTAGTTTTCTCAACATATAATGTCCAATTAAGTTTTGTTATTTTAATACTTAACCCTGTCCACTTTGATTTCACAGAGCTGAGCAACAATATGCAAGTTGATCACACCTTTGTGGCTAGCTCATATCACACCGGAATCATTGCTGGGTTCACGCTGATCTTGTCTTACTTGGAAAGAATAGCATCTAGTGGTGGAAAAGTACGAACCATTTCTTAGACCCTTGGTTCTATGGTGCAAGATATCAGTAAAAAAAGAGAATAAAAGGAGCTATTATTTTATTTTTCAATACGTATTAACCATAGGCGATGGCTTAGCATAATGTTTTTTTTATTACAGGTTGAAGCTCTTGTCATTGGTCTTGGAGCTGGTCTACTTCCAATGATTCTCCACCGGTGCATGCACTTTCTACGTATTGAGGTAATTTGCATTTCCAGTTGTGAAGAACTTTTGCATAATATAGTGCTTAGACTTATCTACTTTGGTATCTTTTGCAGGCTGTTGAATTGGATCCTGTGGTGGTAAGACTCGCTAAAGAGTACTTTGGTTTTCTTGAAGATGAGCGTATGAAGGTAATTTAATTTTACCATTATTGTAGTGTAGCTATCATTTTGATTTTTTATGTTGTAAATGTGTTCTCGCTTGTGTTTATGCAGCTTAAACATTACATGGTTATTTCTTTTCACCCTTTTTTTTTCCCAAAAAGATCATCTTCCTATTGCTTTGTTTGAGTCTTCCTATTGCTTTGTTTACCGTCTCCCTTAGTTAGTTTAGCATCTGGATGAACATTAATCTGAGAAGAATGAAAATTGTTGCTGTTAACTGTAAAATCATTGAGTCACTTTCATTTGGATTTGCCATTAGAAATTTAAGATATCCTTGAATGTTTTCTGGCTGCTGTTTATAAAAGTTGTGCATTCCTACAATAGCCTATGTGAATCGTCCACATCAGTATATATACTTTCCATTTGTTGTTTACCTTCCGTTGAGTTATAACTGGTGTTTCCATCATTTTTGCGCGTTGTAGGTTCATGTTGCTGATGGGATTCAGTTTCTTCAAAATCTTGCCAAATGTAGTCCCCTAGAGGTGGGTGACAACAATATACCAGAGGGGAGTATTAGTGATCAACTTTCAGTTACAAATAATGCGCAAAACATACTTATCCGGAAACTCGACATAATTGTTATTGATGTAGACTCGTCAGATTCGAGGTGATAACTCTTTTTTACCCCCCCCCCCCCTCTCTGGCCCTCCCCCAATTTTATAGTGGAGCATTAAATCTGGTTTTGCCTTGTTACAGTTCCGGACTATCTTGCCCTGCTGCGGATTTCGTGGAAGATTCTTTTTTTGTATCTGTTAAGGACAATCTTTCGGAGCAGGGACTTTTTATCATTAATTTGGTCTCAAGATCTCCATCCATAAAGGAAATGGTTGTTTCAAGGATGAATGAGGTAAAAAATTGACTGGGAGCTGTCGTTTATTAGGTGTTTACAACCTTGATTCTGTCATCACTGCCATCAACTCTCTCAGATTGGACTCATGGGAGAGTCGATTCAGTTATGTTGATTATTGGATCTTGTTCATTTTCAAGATCTCTCAAGGAGTAAATTCTGAATTTGTCTGAATTTATTGGTTACGTATAAAACTTGTCAGAGTTAAATTAGATAGTTTCAACTTACAAGTCCTAACTAGACCTTCGTCTGAGCTTGAATCATATATTTATTTAACACAAAAGTCACAGTGCTAGAATTATGTGTTGCTCATCTGAATATATTTGTTTTACGTAGTATGATGGCAATGCTTTTCCAGTACACTGGTATTTGCATGAGTGACACACACCTATAGTTTAGGACACATTAATGAGAGTTCCATCAGCAGCCATTGGATTGATTTAGTTTTGTATGTTTTGCTAATTATATATTATATTATATTAATAAAAAATATGCAGTAAATGAATTTTGGGGAATCCTTTAGGCAGAAGAAAGTTCTTTTTAATTTGTAACCCTTCTCGATAATGCAGTTTGTATCTGATAGTGTTCTCTTATACTGTGGGAGGTGGGTTATAAGGGAAGGTAGGGTTCTGGACAGAGCTCCTCAGCATGATATATTGTTACCCTGTTGGTTCTAATCCATTCTATCCTGTTCCTTTTTTCTCCTCAGGTTTTCAGCCACCTGTACTGCCTTCAACTTGAGGAAGATGTGAATGAAGTTCTGTTTGCAGTTAACTCAAATATGTGTGTTAAGGAGGAAAATATTTCTGAAACTGCATCAGAGGTTCAGAAGCTGTTGAAGTTCGAAAATCAGGAGCTTAGCCAGGACATTGTGAATATGGCGAAGAAAATCAGGTGCTTGAAGTGAAAATTTTGCGTACAAACGAGAAATGTGATTCCTCAAAGGAATTAGAGTAACAATTCGATAATCCTCCAATAATTTAGACAAAAATGCATTAAAGGAAGAAAGTTGGACTTTGCTGATGCGAAATCTACTGAATGGCCTTTGGGCTCCTCTATCTGGCTACAGCCGGGGATATGTAATTGTCGAACCTGTATGGTCCTAATAGAGGAGGGTTATGTCTCTTTAAAAGCAATCGTGTGAGGGGCCGACATCTGAATGATTCAGCACTACGTAGCTAAGAAAATATATGATTAGTTTTGTGCATGTTAATTTTATAAGACAACAATGAGAATTTAACTAGGAGGCTAGACATTTGATGAGAAATGGTCTTGTGTTATATTATATACTTGTATCTTCATTTAGTAGATTTCACAGGAGTAGTTTTGCATAGATGCTAGCATCTTTATGATTTTTCATGAGTCATTTTATCCAATTTTGCGCGTGATATCAGATTTTGTGAGTTACATTAGATGACCTTGACAGTATAGTTTAGTTTTTGATACCATTTTGGTTTCGTCAATACAATGAATACGTTGCAAAACACTGTTTCTTTAGACTTTGGAGCATATTCAATACAAAAATGAAATTCTTATACAAGAAAACTTGGTGTTTGGTATTTGGTCTTTAGTCTTTCGATGACAACTTATTCTGTACGTTTTGTAAAAATGGGGTTGTTCATCTCTGGTTGACGTTTTTGGAAGTTCAAAGTAGACCGTGAATTTTGTACACATCCCAACAAAGTTTACCTGGAAATTTGAAAACAATGCCCTCTCTATCATCTTTAGATTAATATGTAAATATGTAATACATGCGCAATATTATACTACCGTCTTCATTTGATGTTTTGCAAAGAATATTAGGAAAAGAGATTATTATACATGATATTTCGTGGAGATTGAGCTTTTTTATATATATTTGTTTAATTTTTTAGAAAAATTATATTAATTATTTAATATATACTTATAGTGTTAAAATAATCACTTATAATTAAGTTTGTGTTTATAGAGTTGTTAGAACAACAAACATTATCAAATACAAGATATAAATTAAATTGAGCATTACTTTGAATAAAAGTTTGAGTATTACCTCTTTTCTCAGAGTATATTCTCCCAAGAAAAAACAAAAATATTATGTTTCTCAATTATCAGTCCTGTAGCTTACAGTTGCGGTAAACGAGGCAGATAACCGCCATTTTCCCCTGCCAGTAAATAAGGAACTTGGGAGAAGGTTAAGACTTAAGACCATGTTTGGCTATGGACTATGGACCCCACTCAGCTTAGGAAGTGTCATCCATTGATTCGGAGTCAATGTGTTTGTCCCCCCATTCCCAAACGCGCTGGGATGGATCTTCGTTGGCTCCTCTTTACCTTTAAAAAACTCCTTTTTTTTCCCCTTTCCCTTTTACTCCCACCATTTTCTATGATGTAATTATGCTATAAAATTCTGCTTTTTCTCCTCTTTCTTTACTCACTGTTTTTTTTTTATTGGAAACCACAAAAACAGGCTTTAGATTCCAACAAACATGGCAGTAAGTTTTAATCTTTCTGTACTTATCATTTTACTTAGTAAAGTACTTTGTTAGGATTATTCTGATTCATGGGTTTTGCTTTTCTGGGTTTTTTTTGCCTTCTTTAAATTCTATCTTGAATTCTTAATTCTGCTTTGTTTTCTTTTCTTTTTTTTTTTTTTCGTTTTGTTTTTGGTGAGGAAGTTGAGCTACATGCTCAATTATGGGTGGGTTGATTGATTATTGAAATAACTTGTTGGTAAAGATCAAAGCTTTGGTATATTGGTGATCTGGGTTGTTCTTCAATTTAGAATATTTATCAATTGCAAATGTAAGTTCATTTGGGTAGCTACACTTTAAAAAAGAAGTTCATGGAGTTACTATAATTACTGACTTTGTTTGTAGAGAATCCCTATTGCCAAGGGATAGAAGATATTAATCTTTTCTGTAGGCGGTGAGGTCACCTCTATATGTAAATTTCTATTAAAAAAATGATACAATAATGAATTGTGTTAAATTTCCTCCCTTTGTATGTAAGATTTCCTTTCTTTAATTAGCTAATACTTAAGATAGTAATTCTTTCTTTGTTTTACGATGAAGGTGATCTCAGAATTTAGAAAGGTTATAATGGGTTGTGATTCCTATAATCCTATTACACATAGGAGAATCTTTGCTTGTCTTGTTAGACAATAATCTAACTAGAGCACATAAGGAGTGTTTGATTTGGTTTGGTTTGGTGTATAAACAATTTTCCCAATTTCCTTTGTTAAGAATGGAATGCTAAGGGTGGAAAACTGTCTTCTTTTGTAAGGAAGAGAAGCTACATTTCCAGCTCAATCCTTACGATGTTTCCATACATCTATCATACTCCATTTTCATTTCTGTTTTCCTAAACCTTTTATGGTATGATCCAAAAAATGGAAAGCCAATCTAGAGTTGTGTTCTCCTTTAGAAATGTTGTCTATGGAATATCCGTTCCACTTAAATGGTTTCAGTCGATTAGTCGAAATAAATGGAAAAAGTTTCATACTTTAGTTCTTTAATTCAGTATAGGTTCAAGAGCATTTTCTTTGTTATGCTTGGTGTATTGAGTTTGTAGTATCAGGCTAGTTAAAGAATTCATGTAGTCTAACTAGTGTAACATAATTCGCTAGTTAATTCACTTTTTGAATTCATGATTTGCTCAAAATGACCATAAAATATAGCTCAAAACTGACCATAATTCATTTATTTTGATTCGCAATTGCGTGCAAAATGTGAATGGGGTGAAGTGAAATCTTTTGGCATTGCTCTGACTCTTCTCTAGTGAGCTAAATGCCTTTAACCCTTTACAGGAGTTTAGTTTTTTCACTGAAGACCACATTGTATGACTTGTGTCGCGTTTTTGTTTTAGATTTTCCTTATGAGTGATCATTATGTTGTCTTGTGGCAGCGAACAAATGTGCTGAAGTTTGGGAATTGGGATACCCAAGAAAATGTCCCTTACACAACCTACTTTGAAAATGCAAGGGTTTCATCAAGGGATAAGGTGAAGTCAACGAGTTCTTCACGTAATCCTGATTTGGAGACACGAAAAGGATCAGAGGCTGTGAGAGCAAAACATGAAAATATGGAAGAGGGCGAACTACAAAGGTCATATGATTCCCAAGCACGCCTTGATGCTGGGAGAAAAGCTTCTATTAATTCATCTCATTATCGATATGCAGGAGTCATCAGTGATACGCCCAAAAGGGCTGCAAGAGCAGATAGGGGAGGTTTTCGGAGTGCTGACCACTCTCCGTTGCATCCACATTACCAAGCAAAGATCAGCGCCAAAGGAGGCGCGGTTTCTTCTCTTGAAGAAGAGGGTGAACTGCAGAGATCATATGATTCTCCATTACGTCTTGATGCAGGGCGTAAAGCTTCTATCAATTCATCTCATTATCGACCTGCTGGAGTAAGCAGTGCTATGCCCAAAAGGGCTGCAGGAGGAAATGGAGGAGGTTTTCGGAGTGCTGACCACTCTCCATTGCACCCACATTACCAAGCAAAGATTGTTGCCAAAGGAGGTGCAGTTTCTTCTCCTTCACGAGAGAGGAAGGGTTCTTCGGAAGGAATTCATGGTTTGGCCCCGTCCACTCCTGGAAGATCCCGTCTGAGACCAGTTCCTCGAGGCAATGAAACTGTAATTGATTATTTCTTCCTTTTTGTCTTCATTGAATGTATGAGTATCATGATTTAAGGACAAAATGTCAAACATCCATTACCTAAAATTCCCCCCCCCTTTATGCTGATTTACTCAGATGCTTCATTTTCCTCAAATACCCGTTATTCGAAACACAACACTTGAATTGGGCAAAAACTTGCCAAGTTTTTTACTAAATGACCATAGTAAACCTTGACATATGTATCCATGTTGCACTTGTGGCTTTATTTTAAGTAATATAGGGCTAATATGAAGATAAATTATTCAATAAACTTGAGAGGATCGACACAAATCAAAAGGGGTGGCTTGGGAAAGGGTTAGCTTTATCTAAAAATACCTGTCATTTGATTTCTTTCTCCATTGAGGTTTCAAAGAAATATGTTCTCCATATAGTGTTTTTTTAGTTGATCTTCTGTTCAGAATTGTTTCGTACTTGTCAATTATTTTTTGTCGTATGTTAATGAAACAGGAGTAACATTTTCGAACCCCAAATGTTCTCTTGATTCTTGCTTGTATCTTCACAATAGCTATGAACTATTCATCTTTTCTTCTTCGGAACCTTCATACAGTCTAACGTGTGTATCATGTAAAAATACTAATAGCTGTCTAGCAAGGATGATCCTAGATCTTAGCTGAAGTCGTGTTTGTTTCGTACTTACGAAACCCATTAGTTCCCTAATAAGATCTTGTAGTTTAAAGTACGTGATAATCTGTCACTTAAAACTCAAAAGCATTGAATTGTTTCCAAAATGTTTTGAAACTTGTAAGTAAAACATTGCAGCCTGATCGAGGTGCTTCTGTTCCAAAATTTGGAGAATGGGATGATATGGACCCAACATCAGCAGATGGGTTCACACACATTTTCGACAAAGTTAAAGAAGAGAGGCACGGCAGTCTAGGAAATACATCTGGTACAGCAACTCGTACTGTACATTCTGATCGTAAGAAGCATCATAGAAGTAAAAATTCAAAGGTATGTGAGTATTTCAACAAAAATTTTGCATGATTAAGGCGATTGGCCGCTTGCAGCTCACTTAATTTGCTTATTCCTTTGTATGTCACAGGGGTGCTGGTGCCTACCTTGGTAGAAAACCGAAGCATGCTGCTCACACACACACACACATATATATATATATATGTATGTAATCGTTCGTGAAAATATAAGTGATGCACCTGGGGTGATTGTCTGTTGTAGATCTTGGATTCTTTTTCAGTCCATTCTTTCTCCTGTAAAATTTGATCACATATAAGAGTCTTAGTGGCTAAGGTAGGAGCATAATGTATTCTAAGCATTGAATTGATTTCTATTTTAATTATTTATACTCATTGTACTCTACCGTAAGCAGCCATATACATTATTGTGGTTACGACTTGCGACTGAGCAATGCTAATACCTCACATATTCATGTCTGTTGTGTTGTAACCTTATAGACCAGTTTGCTGTTTAACTTTATACATTTGATCTGCCTTTTTATCTTCCAATTACTTATTTGTAGTTTTAACCCAGAAATCATCACAATTCACAACCCCTTTTGTGAGCTTTGATTATTTGAACAGAATCCCAATCCCCTGAGCACTACCTGCATTCTATGTTGGAGGGAAGTCAGAAAGCAGTATAAAGAGGGGTTTTCCTTTTGAATTTCAGTTGTACAAAGAGAATAAGGAATGAGTAATGTTATGTGACTAAAAGGTCACAAATTCGAATCTTGTTCCTGAATCCTTGCTCAGCACGGACAATTTGTAGATTAGATTACATTCCTCTCATTTTTTGCTCATCGGACACAAAAATTCTTGCGTACAATTCTAGTGTTCATTCACCAGACTTTGAATTTTTTTGTTTAAAGTCTATTGTATCATTGTTGGTTATAAGTTATACGACCTATCACCATGTATTTTCTTTGTGCTGTCTCATTGTTTTAGTGCTACTCAACAAATAAGAATCTGACAAAATTTAATCTTCAACCTTCATATTGTGTTAAATTAATTAAGACTCTTAATCTTTTAAAATTGAAATAATCGTCGAAAATAAATCAACATTTGCTAAATTTGCTGAAACTTAACCTAACTATTGCTTTTTTTTAATAAACCTACCTATTCTGTATGATTACTAAAAATAAACTCAACTATTATATATTTTTGACTGTTTGACATACAAAGTAGTTTTTGAAGATGGCTATATAAAAAGATGAGTTTACTTTATTAGCAAATATACTTAATGGGTGAATTTTTTTAAAACTAAATAACAAATGAGTTTATTTTCAGCGGATTGAGCAAATACTAGTTTTATTATTCCATAAAATTAACTGTGAACGCAACTGAAATCATTACAAATACAACACAGGCAAACCTTCTTAAAGGACACGCAGACCAGAAGTGCTGTATGCACCATATTATTGACTTGTGCCCGGAAATACATAAGATGGTGCCTTCTCGTTGTATACAGAAATTATGTACAGGAGTAATATACACAAATTCGCAGGTTAGAACAAGCAGATTTAGAAAATCTAGAAAGATGAAAACCCTGCCACACGTGATGATACACATTTTGCCTCAACAGCGAGGGTCTTAACAACCCCTCGACACGGATCACCACCGAGATCAGCATTTGAAACTCTAATGGAGCAAGTTTGTCTTCCTTCGCAGAGCTGTTGAGAAAATGAGGCATGTGCAATGTAGTCGTTAGAACTTTTCTCTTAAGAATGTTAATTCAAAAATCTATCACAAAACTAAAATTTTGAAAATTTGCAGGACTTCGTACTTAAGATGTATACAAAGAGAGGGGAGAAGAAAACATTTGTCTCATTTGCTTTGAAAGCCAGGATTGTTAAGGTAATTAGGCCACAATCACACGAGAGTGTGTCACAAGAGATAGTTATCATAGCTTAAATTGATCATTTTGACTTCTAAAAGTTGTACGGTCAAGGTACGTAAAAAGTTCCTTGTTCTGATACCAGAAACTTCCTTGGCAACCAAAGTTCCAGTTTCAAGCCATATGCAATTTCAGATTAAGAGTAGTATGTGTTAAGTCTTTACGAAACTTACCCTAGAAATCACCTTGGAAGACTTTGGTGCATGACAGCTGCCTTTGGAATACTTTTGACAGATACCTATTGGAGTCCCATAGCTGGCAAATACCACAGAAATTATATATCCGTCTTCACAATGCAGATGCATTTCAGGTGTTGTGTCATTGATAGAGACCTGTCCATCTACAGAGCCATGATTCAACCATCTCGAAAGTGGCGGATAGTGGGATTCTGATATTTGAGCACAGATGTTTTGTGCATAATGTGTTGTCAATGAGATCTCAAATGGGTTTCCACCTGTCTCTTCAAAGACAACCAGTAAGTTATCTGATTCCTGCAGCCATGAACGGGGTACATGGTATCTGAAAATAGATCGAGACAAAAACCAAAAATTAGGTATTCCAAACAGCTTGAAGAAAGATCATTAAGCCTTAACACCTAGTAAAAGAAAGGAATGTAAAAACACAATTATTCATAATCTCTATGTTAGAAGCAACCATGCAATTTTTTGCATGATAGAGTATATTGCTATGTATGTACTTTGCGACACCAACTAAACCAGATACCCAAAAGAGGTCATGTGTATGCTTTACAAGCAAATCACCATGGCCACAATATTAACTGAACTCCTTTTCCCCCCCAAAAAAAGCAGTCAATTGAGTTGTTTTCCCTCCAATACCCACAATAACCTTGAAAATATGAAATAGAGTTCCTGATTCCAAAACTTTAGCACAAACTTTTCAAAAGTCTAACAGGGAGTAAACTTCAACGAGGATCAACTGCATGATACTCCATGATTAATGAAATCAGAATAGTAGCCTCATCAAGTCATAATTACCACCACAAAAGAATAGAAGTGGATCATTATTGAATTTGTATGAAGACGACTATAAATTTTTTCAAAATAAGTTTACCGAAGAACACACTGCATACCTCACTTGAGTAGGATTCCCACAGTTGGTTGTGCACTTGCTTGAATCATATGTTCCTCGATAATCGCAAGACTGTTTACATCCATCTTGTGGAGAGAGCAAAGTCCAGTATCTTCCAATATGATGGCCATTAACCCAAGCCAGGCCTTTACCCATACTTCTTAAATCAAGAGCAACTGGATCCAGTCCATCAGGTGCATTAAAGTAGGTCTGTTACAGAATAAACAAAATTAGTCAGCCCTAATAATCTGCCAAAAAGTTTCCTTGCATAATTTGATAGCACCAAGGAAATGCATGTTTGAATACTACATTATGTGCAATCATACTAGAGGTGGATCACGCTGCTATCAAGAACACAACTTATAAATTAAAAAACCCATCACTAGCACTCGCACAATCTCAGGGAAGCACTTGCCTCTGTCTCATTCTCTCTAACCTTTTTCCGCGCCCCTTCCTGTTGCACTTTCTCAAGCCCTTTGTTGAATGGCTTTGGTCATTGGATGTCACATCACGAGTAACATCTTGTTGGATGTCCCTATTACTCGAAAATATGGATCCAAAATTTTGAAGCATCCACTCGGAGCGATTTCTTTCTCTTCTACCTTTATAGCGCCACACGTTATCTAGTTTGTACTAAAGATACACTCCATGTACTATATCTTACTTCGACTTAATTTGAAACCTCATGACTGCAACTCTTGTTTCCATCGTTCTAACTTAAGATTTACCCCCTCCTTGGTCTCATCAACCAAAACAATGTCATCCGAAAGCAATATGCACCAAGGCACATCTTCTTGTATGGATCGAACGATCTCATCTAGTACTGCTGCATAAAGAGAATATGGCCGAGCCTTGATGAAGGCGAATTGTGATTGAAAATCCTTTGTTGTTCCTCCACATGTCCTAATATTCGTTGATACTTCTCGATGCATATCTTGCATTATATTAATGTATTTCTAAGGAATACATTCCACTGTCATTACCCACCAAAGTACTTCTCCCGGTACCTTATCGTATGCTTTTTCCAAATCAATAAAACCATATTATAATACTCTATAATTTGTCTCATAAGGTAAATTGCTTCTATGATGGATCTCCCTTGCATAAATCCTGATTGGTTCTCTTATATGCTGGAGCATCCTCCTCATACATATCTCTATCACTCTTTCTCATAACTTCATAGTATGACTCATAAGTTTTATTCCTCGATAGTTGGAGCAATCTTGAGCATCTCCTTTGTTCTTGTAAGTAGTAAATGGACACTAGAGTATTTCTCTAGTCATTGGGTATCTTGTTTGTTCTCCATATTTATCAATTATAAAATCTTCTAATTTTAATACAATAAATTGAGGGTCTACATTGTCATAGTTGCTCACACATCACGGTTGCCTCCATATTTATAGGGATGGTCTTGGTTGAGTTGCTTTATATAATTATGTTGCACGAAAGCAGATGCTCAAAAAGCTATTGTTGTGAACAGTACACAACCCCTTTGTTCAAAATACTTGTATTTTTTTCCTATCCAATTTGTGGAACAGATTACATTACTGGATAGCTGCTACAAGTTACTATTTTAGCTTTTATGACAATCTAAAGGTAGGTCACAAGAAGAGCTTTCGCCTTTCAGAACTCTTCCACAAAACTCATGACAAGCAACCACAAGATTAGAAAAAAAATTAGGATATATTCTAAACTTATTTACTTCATATAAGTTTCTCGACAACAAAAAAGGTCAAAGCTTTAATTCCGACAATATAGAGTCGGCAAATGAATAAGCACAAATCAACGTGGGAATGTGTTGCCAGCATAGATTATACTTTATCAAAAGTTTTGATAATATGTCAATTAATTAAATGACAGTAAAAAGTTGTAATAATTGTTGAGTATTGCATTATCAAAAATATAAACTTATCAAGTGAACCGAAAAATTGCGCTCGTTTGTTACTATCCAAATCACAAATGCTCCTTCCCTTACAGACAAATGAGTTACTGTTACCTACATCAAGAGCAGCAGACATCTTTGAAACTTCATAACATGTTTCATGGCGTAACTTTCAGCTGTTCTAATTTATTTTGTCCCAATTCAAATATTTAATCTGTTAAAAATATATTCAAAGGTATTACAATCTACACATAATTAAAATACCTTATACCAGCTTAAGGGGATTTTAGTTCCATTAGTCGTCAAATCAACCCACGCTGCCTTCTCATGTCCATCTAATGTGTATATTTCCTGCATTTCACCTTTCAGTCCAACCTAGAGAGGGAAAGAAAGGTCATTTCAAAAATTACTGTAATAAAGGACTATCAAGAAAGAACAAAAAGAAAATGACCTACAATTTTGGATGTAGATGATACATAACACTGATGATGCAACAAAGAAAAACTTTTATATGACGTGCAAATTTGCACCTCTTTTGGTCATGTACAGGAAAAACTCGAAAACAGGAACAAGTTATGAATTCAAGGAAAGGTTTGTGAAATGGCTAAACTTCCTCTCACGCACAAACCAAAGAAATATTTCTCATAATCAAACACCCAAACAGTACCACTGAGTACAGTTGAAAACATCAAAGAGATGGAGAATTGCCTGGTAAGTCCAGGATAATTTTGATAGATCCATGTCTCCATTCTTCAGTCCTGTAAGCTTGATTTGGCCCCTGAAACCACCACCGTCTTTCTCCAAGTTGGCACCATAATTCTGCAACAGAAAAGCAGCATGAAACATATAAGCATCCATTGGATCAATTCTGCAAGAACGTGTCCACAGAATGACAAAATTAAGCAAACCTGTAAACCCACTGTCAGAGACAGCAATGCCACATCATTATATCCTTCCAGCAAATTGATAGGCTGTACAACCCGTACCCAATGCCCAACTTTACTTCCTGCAGTTCCAGATACATGTTTGAATTGTTGGTGGTCACTATAGAAGTACTGTGTATCTGAGTTCAATTGGATTATGACAGCCCAAAGGGAAAAAAGATTGAAGAATTGTCTTCACAACTTTGAGGATATAAAATTTTCAAAAAACTTCAAAAACATATGACATAGAAAGTAGAAAGCTTGCAGCACTCTCCCCTGATTAACTTGATATTCTTTTATGAAAAGGACTTGACAATGAAACTAGACAAACTAAAAGATAAATATATCAATAACGTTCAGAGTTTCTACTGAAGGTCCTGCTTCAGCAAACCACAAGAAGCAAGAAGATAACGAAATGTGATATCTTTTTCTGATACGAAAAATTGTATTATTGGAGCAAAAGGGTACAGCAATAGGGATGAGAGATCCCCAACAATACCAAACACAAGCTACTACAAGACACTCCAATCACTTCTGTGTAAATAATTAAAAGAGTAATGTTCAAAAAGGCCATTAGCCTTAACCCATAAAGTGGCTAGAAATTTCTCCTTGTTCCAACTGATATCCAAAGGTAAAATTCGAACACAAAAAGTTCTTCTGTTTCTTTCTAGCCAAATTGACAAGATCGCACAACTTCCATGCCTCCATAAAGACTTAAGGTCTCCCTTATATCCTAGAACATGATAGAAGGTATTAAGAAAGTCATCTATTTTTTTCCGGAGCGATCAATAATTCACCTCCAAATTTGAAAAGCCTAGCCCATAAGCCTCGCGCAAAATCACAGTGCAAACAAAGGTGATCAATATCCTCTCCCCCTCCATACACATAATACACCTATGTGGATTCAAAGCCTAATTTGGCCTCCTCTTTTGAACATTCTCCATAGTGTTCACAAAATGTGATATTATCAGCTTGCAATATCAGTGTAAATGTACTCCAAATCACACATACTATTAAAGAAATAATGATTTAACTCAGCCTAACCTCATCCGAAAGAAGGATCATTTCCTTAGGGCCCTAATAAAGGTGATTTTTGGACAAACTTGTTGGTGTACACCACGTCTTACTGACAGTATGAAATCATTACTTATTTTTGCCAAGGGCAAGGGTCAATTTTAAATGTAGTTGTTTTACCTAGAAACATGACGTTAATGATGCACAACAAAGAGAATAGACGGTGTCATAATTAACCAGATTTTGAGGATTCTCCTTGACTCCTTGTAGTGAGCTAGGATTGCTGGTTATGTCCATCAAATATGACGCTTTGACCTAGGAGAGGAAGGTAGATCCAAGGTTTTCCTTCAATCGGTTATCAGAGAAACTTAGTAGGCCTAATTAGGGGGAGGAACACATATTTTTAGACCATCAAACCATTTTTTATGTGTTTGCTCTTGGTGGTGGTGGTGATGTCCACATATATCTCCTTGCTAGATAAATTCATTTTTCCAGTAAACAAAGGCAAGTAGCATATCTGTTGATTCTCTTGTATGCACTGATACTTCCACAAGAAAAATTTTACAAAGGTATCCTGATTTTCCATTCCTCAGCAAAACATAAAGCTGGGAATAAGAATAAGGTTAGATTGAGTCTTGGCAACAAGCAACATTCAGAATCAAATTTTTCTCATGCTCAGATCATCTCTCTCCCTAATTGACATGACTTTATTTTTATGCCAAGAGAATGGATTCCAGTCCTCAGACCTTCTATTTCAAAACTGTGTCTCCTGACTCAGAGCCTTAGATGTGATCATGTGAGGCAACATCTGAATTTAGCATTGTCTTAAAGTCATATTATCTTCTGAAATTTTCATATCAAGCATGGGATTTACACATCTAGAACTTGTGGGCCGTGCTCTTTTCCATTTAGACAGAAGTCTATGCACTCTGCTAGTTAATAATACCATAGAAACTAAATTGTAACCTTATTAAATCAGGAGCCATCCCGTAATGATTATATTCTGTTTTCTGTTTCATTAATCGAATACTAGGAAAAAATTAAAACAGGTTTGGTAAAATCATTTTAAAAAACACTTTTATCAAGTTTTTGAAAAACAATTGCAGAATTGTAGGAACCACCATTTGTAGGTTTTGAATTTCGATTTCCAAATATTTTCAGGTTGTTTGACTTTATTTCTCCCAAGTCCCACCTGTTTGAAAATCGAGACCTATCGTGAATCTCGCCCTCTTCCTATTTGAGATCTCCTTCCCCGTGGCTGGAGGTGCTTTTCAGAGCTATAACGAGCCTTGTCAGTAGTAAAAACATGTAATTTATACCAGCAATATTAGAAACTATTAACCACCCCAGTTTGGCATAACTTGTATGAGAGTTTGTTCCATTAGATAGTCGACTATGCTAGCTTTAAGATACATGCAAAAACATGTAATTTAAGATACATACCTCATGTGTCCACCTAACATGAGGATATTGCCATGGGCACACCAAAAATATCTTGAAAAGGGTTCAAGTTCGATTTTCCTACTAAGGGGAGGGGCCCAGGGGGGTTTTGTTTTCCGATCGCACTTATCGAACAATATGCAATCCCTTTTCCCTTCATCAATAAAAATTTTCTGCTACAGTTAAGAGAGAGAGAGAGAGAGAGAGAGAGACTACCTGCAAGTTTTCCATTAACAAATATATACACCACATCACGCATGCTATCAATTGTAAGCGCTGGATGGGTTCTGTTATCCTTCCAAAATGACACGTCTTCATCCGATATATTTATTCTATAAAGCAGTTACAAAGTCACTCAGTCACAGGTATCAGACAATCGAAAAGGTCTATAAGAGAATTGGATTGGCTGTTTATGCCCTGAAAAAAATAATATCAAAAATCCATGAAAATTGATAAATATTCTAAATCAAATTTTGTTCTTTTTTCTGTACTTGAAAGCTGTTTTCAACACTCAATCTTTCCAGGGCCAAAATTTTATTTCTTTGTTTTGAATTAGAATGGACTAGTAAAATGACTTATTAAATCATGTGCAGTGCACTTCTTCAATTTTTGAGTATTTTAACGAATTATAGAATATCAAGCCAACAACCAATTGGTGATCATGTGCACTATTTAGTCATGTGAAGTTGCATAAGATGTTTGTCTATAAACAACCTCTTTGTTAGCACAAGGGTCAGGTTGTGTACTACTGACCCCCGAAACCCCTCTCTAGTAAGAGCCTAAGTGAGAGCTTAAGTGGGAGACACTTAAAGAAGTTGGAGTAATGGACCATTATTTTCCTTAAGCAGAATAAAAGAAACACTTACGATGAGGCAAAACAGCAAAAGAACAGCACATTGTGGTAAACTAGACTACTTAAAGCTTACGACTGAGTAGCAATTTTATAATCGCTAATGACTGCTTGAAAATAAAAAATCACTCTTAGGTCCGAAGAATAAATACAAGAATGGTATGGCAAAGAAAAAGAAGTGCATTGACAAAGGCCATGAGCACCAATAAAGAGGACAAATTAACAACGGCAAAAGTGAAGTCAAGAACTAGAAATCATGTTTACTTGTACTAATTTCTAAACGTTTGCAGCAAGATTTTAACAAACTATATATAATCATGAAGGTAAAGTACCTGGTGAAGTACCAAAGATAATCAGAGGAGTCCTTGGTCACATTTAAGTGTTCTAAGATACCTTGTGCAGTAAAATTATTAGCACTCCATAATCCAACTGGCTCATCTAATGTCATCCAGCTTTCCGAAACAAGTGAGGCCTTTTCCTGACGCGACAGCTGCTGTACTACAGGTGTGTTTGAAAGATGAGGTGTATCATCATCTAGCCTTTTTATTGATGTCTGAGCCCCAACCTGCAACAGAAAGAGTTAATATACAAGGGTTCCCTGTATTGTCACATTGATGATGTGTTTCTAGAGGGAAACTGGAGAGGCGGAGAAGCCTAAAGACAACTTTTCTATGCTTGGACCACAATTAGTCTGGATAAAGGAAAATATCTCCCAATAAAAAAAACATTTTCCGTAACAGGGAAGATTTGAAAGAAAAACAGAAGTCAATCTACACTGTCACGCACTCACGCTCCAAACTTTAAAGTTAAAACAATGGATCATTGGTCAGCGCCCAGCGCAAAACTTCGGTTAAAGATCATAGATTAACAATTATGACCTCAGATCAGTGATCCCTCAATGCTGAGAGTACATTTAATGACTACAAAACATAACATCGTCTTGGTTTGATTGTGCAGCTGTCCACATACTATATCTTACACAATTACTTGTAAATGTTTCAATTTTGAGATGTGGACAGCAGTGTCCAGTAAGGCTCTTACTTTCATGGAGCTAGAGCAAGTTTGATGGCATAATAAGAGCACAAAAGTTCACTCCTCCGTCATTTCCTCATCTTCCATGTTATTAAGGGATATTTTTTTCTCCTTCCTTTCCCCCCAAAACTTATCCAAATATAGTATACATTGTCGAAATACTTTTGTAGCAGTTCCATTTACATCCAACGCAGTCTGAAGCCTATAGAAAATTAAATTTTTTTATAAAAAAAAAACGAGTTGGACCAACTTTTGCCTCTTTTCAGCACTTTTACGAATTTTTGAAGTTGTTAAGCAAAAAACAAAAAAAAATAAATAAATAAGCTAAGAATCAAACTTTTTCCAAAAGTAAGCGTGAAAATCTCAAACCTATGGTTTGGAGCTGTTCGCAGTTACTAACTGCGAACAGGTCAAAAAAGACAAAATAGCTGTTCGCAGTTAGTAACTGCGAACAGCTATTTTGACCTATTTTTGTGCAGCATGTTGTTCGCAGTTACTAACTGCGAACAGGTCAAAAAAGACAAAATAGTTGTTCGCAGTTACTAACTGCGAACAGCTATTTTGTCTTTTTTGACCTGTTCGCAGTTAGTAACTGCGAACAGCTCCAAACCATAGGTTTGAGACTTTCACGCTTAAAGTTTGATTCTTAGCTTATTTATTTAAATTTTTTTTTTTAGCTTAGGTATTTCAAAAATTCCACTTTTACTATCCTATGTGACTTGAACATCTAAAGCTCCAACATCTAAAAAGGTGGAGCCACATAGAAATACAATGGGTTTATGTGCAATACAAAGTAACACCCGGAACTTTTCAACAGAATGAGAAAATGAAGTATGGTCATGGGCCTCATGGCAATGTACTAGTCAGGAGTGGTAATTAAAAGGCAATAAAAAGCCAACATTCCATGAGAAAAAATGAGACCATATGTGAAAATGGTAAGGCGGTAAAACAGATAGAAGCAGGCAGACAGATTAACTTCAGGATAAATAAATGCCTAAGAGAATCAAAACCTTAGCAGTGTTGTAGGCAACCTTCTGACAGTCTGGTAATATACTGACAGACCAAGGAGGTAACTTGTACGTCTGACCCCGAAAATGCACTAAAGCTACATTATGTTGATCAATATTAGCCAAAAATGCTGAGCACCTACTGCCATCTCCAGACTCACTAAAACTTGACCTTCCATTTCCTTGTTTGTGATAAACATGAGCCTGAAAAATGCAAAAGATGAAATGCACTCTTAACTAAATTGAAAAACCATAAACGAACAACTGCTTTAAGAGAGGTTATCGATATGGATTTGTGACAACCAAACAAAGCTAAAAATCCAACCTTTCCTTTGTTTAGACTGTAAGCTTGGAACTACAATGAGGTTCAACACCCGAAAAAATCCACCAGGAAATAATGCCAATAATTAAGGTCCTTTGCTTAGAGGATGAATAAGACCATTCGAAAGGGGAAGAGAGAGAGAATCAGTTGACAGTGAGGAAGGAAGGCATTAAAAAAATCAACCATCTGATTTTTAGTTTAGAGTGGTACGCTCATTTTGAATAACTACTTACATTTGATAATTAAAAGCAATTTCGAAAACATAAAAAATATAACTTTAAAAATATATAAATTTTATGTATAGTGGTATCATGGAGTCCATAAGTGCAATTTGGACTTCTTAATTGTTCCCAGTCCTTGAAAGTAGAATTTGCCCGAGTTGAATATCCTATAATCGTGTCAGAGCATCATAGATATAAGCCATAATTGTGTCAGAGAAAAAGATGGTTAACTATTGGCTTCATGGGAAAACAAAAATGGACGACAGATCCTCCCTGCAAAACTGGAGAATTTCAATACTTAAGACAAATTGTAATGGTCAAAGTCTAGTACGAACTTCTTGCATTGGTCCTAGCTTGACATAATGAGGAGAGTCGACTGCAACAAGAGAATCTTCGCAAAGCTTAATTGCTGCATGCAGATCCTTCAAATGACCCCACTTAGGTTCGCTTAAAAGACCTGTATGAAAAGGCTTAAAATTTTCAAAGAAACTCAAACAGGCCTGTGAAGCAAAGACAGCTAGCATATTCATTAAAACAATAACAGACATTGATTTACTTACCATATTCATCTATAGGAGCATCATAATCATAACTTGTAATATAGAATGGACCCCCAGCTGTCCTCCCAAAGTTTGTTCCACCAAAATACTACAAGCAAAAGGCGTAATATTTAGAATTTAGGTGTTGATACCTTATTCCAAGTTCCATCAGCAAAAACCATGGCTATATTATATGATACTTTTTTTTGTGACACTTCACCATGCTAATGATAGACTAATACAATGACGTGAAAATTGTACTCCGGGAGTATAGGGTCCTCCAATATTATAACTTAATTCATGACTTACGTTCTCCTTAGCAGCTCATATTAGCCCTTATCTGATCTTGTTAATTTTCCTAAGTCCTAAACTTAGTGGACCTTTGTGGATTTAACTTATGTCTCCTACATCTGAACTTCTTGGCCCTAAACTAAGCTCCTTACTCCTGAAACTTCGAGGATAATGCTAAAGTTTTCGCTGAAAAAGTTGTTAAAGTTGATTGGTAGATGACTTCAGATACGAAGGATACCTTAACAAAGATGAAAACTTGCAATCGAATAGCTAAGGAGACTTAAAGAGAATTAGGGGGTACTACCGGTGTAAGAAGGATACAATGTGGTAGAATGAAGAGGTCAAGACATTATCAAGGTAAAGAAAAAAAAATGATATCTTGCATTAGAAAAATACAGGAATGAGGAAAACTAGCCAAGTTAAAGAAATGGAAAACAAGACAAAAGTAGAAGTTTGCGAGGCGAAACTAAGGGCTTTTAAAGAGGTGTTTGACAGACTAAATTCTAAAGAAGAAAAAGATATCTATAGGATGGCAAAGAGGAGGGACGCATAAATTAATGACATAGGTGTAGCAAAGTGTATTAAGGATAAGGATCAAAACCTTCTAGTTTAGGACGAGAACATTAAGGATCGAAAGAGGAAGTATTTTGATGACTATTTAATGGAGAACAAGGAAATGTTGTAGGGGACACAACAAGCAATCCCTTAGATTAAAATAGATAATTTATACGAACAATACAAAAAACAAAGTTTGAGGGGGGTTTTGAAAAGAATGAAGCTAAAGAAGGCTAGTGGCTAGATGGTATACCTATTGAGGTATGCAGATGCCTAGGAACGATTAGAGTAACTTAGCTGACTAATCTATTCAACAAGATTTGGAGAACAAACAAGATGACCAATGACTAGAGAAGTACTCTAGTACCCATTTACAAAAACAAAAGAGATCTCCAAGATTGCTCCAACTATCGAAGAATAAAACTCATGAGTCATACTATGAAGTTATGAGAAAGAGTGTCAGATACGTATAATGTATGAGAAGATGAACCAACATACCAGAGAACCAATTTGGATTTATGCTAAAGAGATCAATAATGAAAGCAATTCATTTTATGAAGCATATAGGGCTAAAAAGAGACTTGCATATGGTTTTTATTGACTTTAAAAAAGCATACAACAAGGCAATGACAAAGAAGGGTATTCCCAAGAAAACACATTGGTAAAGTGCAAGATATGTATCGAGAAGTAAAGACGAATATTAAGACATGTGAAGCGGTAACACAATATTTTTGAATTACAATTGGATTTCGTAAAGGCTCGGTCCCAAGCCCCTTCCTTTCTGAAGGGTTCTATATGAGATCACTTTATTGATACAAGAAGACGTGTCTTGGTGCATGTTGTTTGTAAATGATATTGTTTTGATAGATTAGACCAGCCATACGGTACATGCTAAGTTAGAATAATAAAGACAAGAGTTGGAGACACAAGGGTTCAAATCCAGTCGGAGTACATGAAGTGTAAATTTAGCACAAATAACAAGAGGCACTATGAAGCTACAACAAAAATAAATCGTTCCAGGTGGATGCTTCAAATATCTTTGGTCCATATTTCTGAATAGCGATCCAACAAGATGTGACCCATAGAATTGAGTTTGGGATGGAAAAAATGGAGATCAGCAACTCGAATATCATGTGATTGAGGTGTGTTGTATGGCCCTAAAGCTAAAGGACAAGTTCTATCCAATGACTAACGCTACTATATGGTGCTATATGGATCATAATGTTGGGCTTTTAGAAAGGAGTATAGAAGGAAGACGGGGGTACTGAAAATGTGAATGCTTCAATGGATGAGTGGGCATACCTAAGGGATAGAATTTGAAACGAAGATATAAGAAAGGGTTTAGAAGTTACAAATATTGGAGAAAAGATGAAAGAAAATTGAATAAGATAATTTGTGCATGTGAAAAGAAGGGTTATTAGCAAACCGATAAGCTGGAAACTAGAAAGTTGGAGCGTGAGGTACTTAAAAAGAGGGCGAAGATGACTTAAAGGCCTGGAATGGAAAAGGACATGAAAGATCTAGACTTACATATTGAGATTGTGAAAATAATTAGAGAAGAATCCATGTGGACTACCATTGAAACTAATACATAAATTTATGTAATTGGCTTTGTTGTTGTTGTAAAAAGAACAAGGTCTAAACATTATGGCTCCAAAAGCAAATATATAAAGGTATATTATGCCAGAGAAGAAAATTTACATGAAATCTTCAACAAACTAAACCCCTTGGGACAATTCCGAGAGGTGGACACAAACCACTTCAATTTTTCAAGATTCTCCCAGAAGCCTAAATTAACAGTCTACACGAGTGTCGGTCATGAATTCAAGTTACTTTGAGAAAGCTAAGACCAATTATTGAAGAGATAGAAACATTTATAACAAGACTGTAAATAAATGAATACTCGATACATGAAAATCAAAACAGGTGCTATTCTTGATTTCTTGTAGCAAGTGAAATCATTTACAAATAGGTGAGCATGACTACAAAATTCCGCGAGGGAAGAAGGGAAATTGACGCAATTGACAAACTTTCCCGAGGGAAGGGAAATGGGTTGAACTCCTACCAAGGTCATCCTGAGGGATCTCCCCTTCATTCCCGCTCAAAGTGGGTATTCCCCTTACATCATAAAAAATTAAAATAATATAAAATGGAAGTCTTAATAGAATTAACAACATTGCAACAAAAGCATAGTTGACTTAGGTATATTACCATGTAATAATTTTGAAAACTACCACCTCTTTGAAAAAAGCGAGCAACTGCAAAAGCAAGATCTTCAACTGGTCGATGAGGTAATCTTCCACCCCAAGTAGTGTACCTGATTAGATGAGGCCATATGAGAACACAAAGCATCATTGGATACAAACACATTACATTTTTACAAAAGCTTCCCTTTTTCCCTTCAATAATTCCATAGCACATAGATTTGGCGGTGGCCAATTATTATAAGTCTTCAGGTCCATATCATACTAGTATCATTTTATGCAATTCCTTGGTTTTGTATTATGGCTTTTACCAAAAAAGTGCAATATATTCTAATTTTTCATGTCATCTTTGAATCCATCTTAGTTCCAACCTTCAATAATTCTAACATGTGCATTTTGTGGATCTTTGCACATGGCCAAACCAATGTAACAATTCTCTTTCACTTTATCTTCAATATTCGTGACCTCGAGACCCTTCTAATTTCTTCATTACGAATATTATCCTTTATGTATCTACTTATTTATCTTAACATGCCCTCAAAAAAATCACATATTCCTACAATGGTCTGTTATGAAAACCCAACATTTTGACTCATAAAGTGGTACTAGTCTAAATGCAATTTACTTAACATCTTCGTCAAAATTATCACTCTTGTGAAAAGCTTAGCCAAGGTACTTGAAACACTTTTTTGTACCACACAATAAATAAAAGGTTGTGAAGTTGCTTTAAAGCATGAAACTAACTAAAGAAGATAAAGATTATACCATCCATCCCAATCTTCAGTCCAAAATATAGGCTTCTTGTTGGAGTTTGGCTTGAAGCCATCGCAATAGTAGCCATTGCAAGTATTAATCTGTGTTTCAGTCACACATATACAACCACATGAAGTACAAGCTGAATGACAGAACACATAATTTTCAGGAAAACGGGTTAGTATTGTGAATTCATGTACTATGTAGCGTTTGTAAACCTCATAAACTCGCAAAGTTCTCATAAACAATCATAAGTCTCATCAATCAATCTTGTCCTCCCCCTCCCCTCCTAAAAAAGAAGGAAAAAGTTGCATGCAATAAATCAATGCCTATAAACTTACAATGAAATCAGGAGCGTCATTTTGTTTGCACATAACCCATGGGACACCAGCACCAAGCCTTACCGCCATATTAGCAGCCCACTTGACATACTCTCGTCCTTTTTTACCATAAGAGCTTTCAACATCTCCATATTCATTCTCAATCTGAAAAAATAAATAAAGTTTTGAAACAATATGGCACAAAATTGGGCTTCATCGACGGATTAAATCAATCACAACATCAACTTTGAACATTACATATAAACTTCATCACTCAAACTACATATAGCACAAAGTGGGTCCCTTCTTTTGTGCTTTTGTATAAAGTATGATTTAATCAAGAAGATACCTAGTATCCAAATTTAAAATGGAAGAAATTGTCACTCAACCTGCAACATTATTATTGGCCCTCCTTGCCAAGAAAAGAGCATCTCATCTCGCATCAATTTAACAATCTTTGTCACAAACCGCTGCATTTCCTCCTGAAGGACCAAGTAAACAAAGTTATTCAGAATCTACAGCTACTTTTATAATATATTAACCCCCCCAATCCCCGCACACACAAGGAAAGGGGAGGTTAAAATCCTACGCATCATGATTGTTACAACGAAGGAGCACACAATCAATGATGTGACTATTGTTCAATTGGAAAGAAACATTCTACATCAAACAACAATTTTTTTATTACATATGTACATAAATTACATATATACATACACATATAATCCATACATTGCTTAAAATTCAGTGCAACACAGCACTAGAAAGTGGCGAAAAGGAGAGTTTGTTCGTGTAGTTGATACATGAATACATCATTTGAAACTATAATAGCTTTTGCATTATAGTTGAAGTTGTTACCTATTAATCAATTGATGACGTAAATACCACCTTCTTATAAACTTTTTTTTACTAAGCAGATTTGGAACATAGTGCAAAATATGGGCCGCACTAGCAACCGCATTGTAATGGTTTTATGGTCACCATGTGATCGTAACAACCACAAAAACATTTGCATTGACTGGCTGAAAATCAGTTGTGTGTTACTTTATCATTTTCAAACAACCCATGTTTGTGCTCCTTTATGACGCTCTTTTTAGCAGGAAATATACTTTAGAAAGGGCTCTTTTTATAAAGGTTGAGTGAGGGTGAGCTTGCTTGAAATTGAAGTTGGAGCCATCTGAAAGGATTGTGCCGATGGTTTCACAAAAGTTACCACAAACATGACCCATCTGAGACTTTGCACTATAATTTGAGGACAAAAATGCACGCATAATGCAATGCGTGTGTCTATAACAATCAACAACCTTTAGAAGTTCCAAATGTAGTCTAGTGGTACTTGGCTATTTTATATACACTATCTCAGAATGAAAATGAGCTTTCGACATGGCTCTATTTTCATCTTAAATCGTACTAATTCCTAGTTCTGAATTTGATTTCCCATATGACTTCCCCATGCCCCTTTTAACTCTTCCATCTTCTCTTTCCTCTAATTTCTTACAATATGATTTTTCCAGAATGTGATTTTCTGCTGTACAACTTTGTACTTCCCCTTTTTAGGTTATTTCTTGTTTTATCTCTCCGCCATTGTTGCTTGTTCTGTTACCTGAGAATGGCTCTTTGCCATTGATGTTTTGTTCTTGTTGTGGTTGTGGATCGCCGGAAAAAGCAGTGATGAGGTTAGCCTTGCCACCGGTCTGGGACACCGTGGCCTTGGTGGCGGCTTTCTGTTGTCTGAGCTCCTCCCACCACTCCGGGTACCCGATCAGTTTAAAGCATCCATCCTTGGTGTGACGTGAGCCACCACAGTGACTACATTTGAGATGACTCCGATCTTCGCGCCGGGATGAGGAGTTTCCTACCGATGATGAACGGCTACACCACTACCAATCCCTGAGGGACCTCGTCCCGATGATGAGTCGCCACCCATAATTCCTCGGCGTGTGATTTCACGTCGTATGGTGGCATATGCGGCGTCGAGGGATGGTAGAGGTTCTTGATGGAGTAGGTCACGTTTTTCTTTGTCCAAATCATAATTAATCCCGGCAAGAAACTGATATAAACGTGGCCTTTGTATAAATGAATTGAACAAGGTGATATCTTCTACACATTTCATAGGGTTCAAAATCCTCCTATCTATTTCCTTCCATATGGTGTTTAATTTGCTAAAAGTATTTCAATGGTGTCTTTACCTTGCTTTATTGTTGCAGCTTTTGAACTCAAATCAAAGATTTCGAGTTCATCCCTTCCACCACTTAAAAGAGTTTCGATTCCCTTCCATAGTTCTCTTGCTATTGTATAATCTAGAAACTGATTAACTAAATCTCCTTCAATATTCTCTATTATCCATGAGAGAACCATGGAATCCTTTTGAGCCCATTGTTGGTACTCCGAGTCTGTGGGTGGTACGGGTTCGGCTTTGATGTGATTGAGCCGTCCTCGACCACCAATAGCAATGTACATCAATTTGCACCATTTTGTGCAGTTATAAAAGTTGAGTTTCTCAGTTACATGTACGGTTTGTGGGTTTGAATTTTCTGTTTGGGTTCCTGTTTTGTTGATTTTTTGGAACATTTGAAACATTAGTTCCATTTGTTCCATGGAAATGAGTTGATTAGTAGAATGATTGCTTTGTTCGGCCATTACAAGTGAGTAAAGGTAAGTGATGAGAACCGAAATAAGGTTGACCCTAGATCTAAACCTTACGGCTCTGATACCATGAAAAGATTAAAGCGGAATGGGTAAAAGTAGTAAAGGTTGTTGGGTTTGAATACTCTTTGTATTTATTGCTAATAAATACAAAGGTTCCTACTTATACAAGATTAAGGATACTAAAACAGGAAATAAGAAAAATAATTACATTAAAGGTCATAAAAAGCATTTCCTAAAATATTTACTAAACTAAATTCCTACAACGTCAACAACCTATAAAATCCTTTCTAAGCTGATAAACACAAGTATGCTTACCTTAAAAGGTGCATTATTAGTTCGAAATTCAATGCCAGGAATATCTCTCAGCCACACAGGAAAGCCACTGAACACAGCAAGCTAATAGTTAGCAATAAAGCACATTTGGAACCACAGGCAATGGATAATATTTAAATTACAACAATGCCACACCTTGATAACAAAGATGGGTCGCCAAAAATTGAGCCAACCAAAATTATATCCTAAATTACTGATGCCAAAGAAAACAATAAGTATATAGCATGTGTGTTACTGTATTAAGTATGCTCAACACTTATTTCTCAAAATAGCATTGAACCACTAAATATACTCTCTACTCCCCATAAACGTTTTATCAAGCATGTGACAACACCAATCCCAAAAGAAATGAAAATAGAATAACATCAACAAACATCCTTATCCAAACTCATAAATATCTCAAGTCAGAAAGATCCTTCATCATCACCGATTCGGATAAGTGGAGGATGATTCCCTCTATATATATAAGCACCAAAAGTATACGATAATAACAAATAACATACGATGAAATTGGGCAAACAAAAAGAGATAAACGAGTAACACATGATAACAAAGAACAGAAAAAAAGAAATATACCCAAAATTCCATTCTGCACAAACGTAGGGTCCTATCCTAAGGAAGAAATATAGACCACTTGATCCAACCAGCTTTGCGAACTTGACAAGGTCATATCTCCCCTCAAAATTATACTATAGTAATCATTAGAAATTTAAAAATTAAGGAGTATAATTGGGATGAAAAACTAAAAATACAAAAAAAATAAAAATAAATAAATAAATCCCCTAACCTCTCCTTTTATAGGCTCGTGTCCATTCCAAAAAGTGTAAGTTTCAATCACTTCTGCACCTCCTTCCTTTGCCTTAGCAATCAAAGCAGGCCACATCTATATATAATCAATGACATAATCAATCAAATAATTCAAAACAGGAAAGTCAAATAAAAGAGTAAAATAAAATCAATGAGAAAAGAAATTAAAAATTGACCTCGGGAGTAGCGCGAGGGTAGTGAATACCAGCGGAAATGAGCATGCGACGGCGACCATTGATGATAAGTGATCGGTGATCATATGTAACGTTAAATGGATGGAAGAAGAGTTTTCCGATAGAGAATTCCACCATTGAAAGGAGCACGAAGAGGAAGCACCATCTCTGTGAAATTGGAGTTCTCATTAATGTGATTGACATTTTTAAAAGTTTTGGATTTGGATTGGGAAGTGAGTGATAATGCACAATGGGGAATGTAAGAGTTTGCTGGATGTCAAGTTGTCAACCTTAAGAGAGAACTTGGGGTGTATCAACTCATGTCTCAGTACTCTTCCTTCACCACCATTTAGTTCCATTTGTATTTTGTATATAAGAAATAACATAAATTAATTGAAATAAAGTAAAATGAAAAATAGAGCAAGTTAAAGTACCGAACTTACTTATATTTCATCGATATCGTCTACAAGTCTTCAGTGTTTTACTTTGTTAATCAAAAATGAAAGAATAGTTAACCATAGTAATAGTAAAAGTCAACTTTTAGCAGTTTTATTTATCAAATGCAATTTACTTTAGCCATTATAAACTTGATTGATACGGAGGTGTGGACTATGGGCTCAGGTTATTTTATTTTTAAGAAAATCATTATTAATAAGGTTATCTTATTTTTAAGAAAAGAATTATTAATAAGTTATATTCATAAAGTTTAGTTTTTTTTTAAATTATAGCTGCAACGTTTCATATATACAAGTCATAATCACTATAAATCACAAAATGCAAATATTGTATTTGTAACCATCTATATTGACAATTGAAGTAAAATCGAATATAAGAGTAGTAGGACTGATGGAGTACTCAAATTAAATATGCAAATAACAAGAATTTGATGATGCTTGAATTCGACTCAAAAGATTGTAAGTAAATGCCGACAGCTTTTAGCTTTTTATTGAACAGCCAAGCTTCAAGTGTTTGGTATGAGTCAAAAATTGGTCATTAGTTTTTAGTGATTAGTACTATCAAAAATTAGATTATATATAAAAAAAAAACTCTTATTTTTTAAAAGAATTGACATAAGTCACACTATTTTACAATTCAGTTTAGGTGAGAATAAGTAATATTATTAATGTCAATTTTACACTGTTCCACTATTTCAAGTCGATAATTAAAAACATTTGGTTAAACCAAGCTTTGCATAAGCTATTTGTTAAACACCCAGAATGTTTCATTAAAAGGCCTTCTACAAATCAGTGGAATGAGCAAACGGAGTTGTCGATGTTTAACAAATACCATTTACATTCATCAGCTTTTGGCCCTCGTCTACACCTAAAAAAAAAAATAAAAAAATAAAAAAAAAAAAAAAAAAAACAGGAAAGTTCCCTTGACCAACATTCAGAGAATCAGATTGGTGCAAACTGCAAAGATAGTTGGCCAAGATAACAGAGTTGAAGCAAAAAACTTCTAAGTTGCAACGAACAATAGATCAAGGAATACAAAACTGCTAAGTTGCAACCATACAAAATTGGAGCAGAGATAACAGATCTATCATACAAATGAACTCAAAAAAAAGTTTGTTGGCCTAGTTATTCTAGTTGTGAATTAAAAAATATTGCTTTCTACTAACGAATCTTTTGGGGAGGCCTTTGGAATCTAAACATTTTGGATTTCGTTGTTGTTGTTGTTGTTGCCTGAAGAATCTTCCGACGGCGACGAGGAGTCTCCCTCTTCACATACACCTTCTCAGTCTCATTTAGCGGCCGTGTTGATCCATCTGCTTGACTCACAAATTTCCATCCACCACCTGTACCACGCTTTCCTCGAGGGCCCAACTTCTCCACCGTAAACTCCCATCCATCTGACGGGCGCCTCCTACTGTATTTGTGAACTTTCACCTCTCCTTTGAACTGTAAATGAACATTGCGTTACATGACATAACAAACACAATATGATAAATTTTATAAATAACATATAAAATATAGTCAATAATGGACCATGAAAACACCATTGTCAACAAAAAGACTATAAACCCACAGCATTATGAAAAACTGATAAGTTAAATCATATATAATAATCTCTTTCAAAAGGGCTAAAGTTGACCCTTAGTTTGCATGGATACCATACAACGTTTTTACATCAAGAAACAAGAGATGAGAGATGAATTTATGCGACAACACCAGAACGGAGAGAGCCTTGATGTAATACCACGATAAATTTTCCTCCTGGATATAATAATTACATGCTCTTCGCAGAGGCAACTAACCACAAGTAAATGAAAAGAAATTTAACTCATCATCAAAGTGTAATCATAACCTTAATGAAATTGGTATTGATTAGATGGAGTTCAGGACTCAAGATCGGGAAAGAAAATGAGAGAAAAGCTCAGTTCAGAAACTTACTTTCATGGTGTTAAACTTAAATCTTTGAAGGAACTCTTCATACAGCATATCATCCTCCTTCTTTGATATCTCATAGTGAACTTCATCTGGGTCTCTAGTGGTGCCATCCCAACCCTCAGGCATGACCTTGAAATCAGGTTTGTTTGGAAGTGTAGCTACATGAAATTCTCTGTCATACGAGACAAAGAATCTGCAAGAAAGAAACAACAGCGTAATTTAATTGGTAATGCTGAATCAAACGCTAAAGTATGAGATATAGGGTATAGTTAAATCCAATTTTCATCAGGTATTCTAATTGGACAAACAATTTGCAATGTATAAAGACAGAACTACAAGAATAAGCAAATTTATGTTTGGTGTTCAACATTGAAGTGATGGTGGTATTTATTTCATTTCATTTTGTACAATATGATACTTGGCTTCAAACAAATGTGAGGAAGTAACACCAATGACCCATCTATACTATATTCAACCCTGAATGCAAATAATAAATGGCTAAATAGCAGAAAAGTGTGCATAATAAAAGCAGAACAAAACAAAATGATTTACGGTTATAGTCTAAGTATATACATATGAAGAAAACAGAGGTTTAAAACCAGTAGAAATATTCAAGTATATACCGACAGGTGGTAAACCTCAGGACAGACGATGGCTCAAAATACCTGATGGGGAGCAGGAAACTCCACAATACTTGACCCATACACGCAGGATCCCAAGTTAGAGTAGCTAGAACCATTAATAGTCCCTTGCTTATTGCACTGGCCTGAATGCTCAACACAGTGGCATGAGCAAATGCCTCTTTGCATTAATGCTAACTACACCACTCATATGTCCCCAAAGAAACTCTCACCCATGACAGGGTTAGAGAATTCACATGTAATAGCCTTAACTTGATGAAAAGATAACGGAGAGGTTAGTACTTATTGACCTTCGATTCAAAAAGTAACAGCCACCACAACTTGAAAACAAGAGTGAACCATCATATCTTTCTCCGATTGAATCGATATGCAACTATGAATTCTTCATTTCCATTGCCTTCCTTTTCAATGATCAAAATGATTGACATGGCTTTCTCATTAATAATAACCAATATATACAAAATGACATGGGCTTAGACCTACAATAATAATCTATTTTATTATTTACATGGGTGATATTCGATGTCTTTCTACTCATGCTCATCAGAAATGAACCATAAAAACAATATATCATCATTCGATGGATAAAACTCAAGAAAGAAAACCAATGAACCGAATATGCAACCATTTATATTGGTAATTTCATAGGATACTCTTGTAAGTTTGGTACAATTCACATGTACCCTTCATGAAGAACTTTGTGTTCCAACATATCCATTTGGATTGCAAAAATTAAAAAAAAAAAACATATAACATGTTCACTTTCCGTCATTTTCCGGAAAAAGCTCCGCTGGTGTTACAAAAACTAGCCCATTCTCCCTTTCCTATACTGTCCTTCCTAACGTGCCTACCTCTTGTCCTCTCTTCCTCTTCCCTAACCATACACCGACAACACTTGTGACTAGACAAAAAATCCCTTTGGAGCACAAATATTTCACGCACCTTGTTTAACAGTGAGAACACTAATTCCAAAGGTATGAGTTAGCATGTGAAGGTCGTGATAACGAATTCATGATTATGTAACAATGAAAGAGCACATGCAATAAACAAGTACAGTTATCCAATAAATCAATCGCTTGTAATTCGCACATAACATCAAATGGTGAATGATTTATCAGATACTCCCTCCATCCACAAACAATAGAAATCAGTAGCATAATTTAAACTAATAATGGAAATATTAACTTCTACCAATGAAAAATAAAATTAATAACAAATTTACACCAAAAAAAGGCTCAACAAAAATTCTTACAATCTACATTCAAAAGTCCTCTAACCACAAACAAAAACCTCAACATTCCATTACCCAGATAAAACTAAGTGACTCTCAGCCCACCAAACTGGAATTGGAGGGTCAAGTGCATGCAACCTTACTCTCGCTAACAAAGAGGTTGCTTCGATAAGACATCGTCAACATCATCATTATTATACATGCAACTAATAGAAACTATGATAAAAGTCTGAGGAGGGTTGGTTGACGCCACACCATATCCTTATCAAAAGAGCTAACGTGGTTGCGGTAAGTGAGATCCTCGATATGCAAATGAAAACTAATGACCCAGTAAACGTCATAGGCAAGACAAATAGTAAGGCAAGGCAAGTAGCAGGGCTAACATGAACCAAAAGAAATAGAAATACTAATAATCATAGCAAAGTAACTAAGAATTGAGTATAATCCGTCACAATCACAATCAAAAACCAAATACATAAAGATAAAACTCAGCAATAACGAAATTCAACCATAAAATGAAGCTTACTCAGGGAAAGTATCAAGCAAAAGCTCAACAGAGTCATCCAATGGCTCGCCTCGTTTTTTCTCCTCTTCTTTCTCTTGCTCCTTAAGCCAAAGAATAGCTACAACCCTTTGCCTCATAATCCTAAAATCCTGAGCAAGCTTTTCCACAGTATAAAGCTCAGGGTTCTCCTTGTGTAACCTATACATTTCTGTTTTTTCAGAATCCTTCAAATAAGAACCTCTAGCACCAGGACTTCTAATTTGCTTCATCAACAAACTAGCCTCTTCATCCGATATTACATCTTCATTCCCCAGTTTATTCCATCCTTGCCTTGCTTCCTTCTTGAAATTACCCCAATGTTTCCTCCCTCCCTTTCCAATTGAACCACGGGGGGATACCGAACCCTGTTTCGACACCGAATCACCTCCACCAGCAGCTGGAAGTGGCGAAACTCTATGGCCAACAGCTTCTCCATCAATAAGGTCTTTAGTTAAACCAGTTGACCACGAGGATGCTGAATCGTCCCAGATAGATTTTTCATTACTGCCTATTGAAGTATCCCATGGATGTTTATCATCATTATCACCACAATTTTTGGAATCACTCGAATAAACCCTAGAATTTAGTAAATGTTTGAGACTAGGGATTGAAAAAAACTTCGATAAAGTAGATTCGCTACTGTAATAGCTTAATGGAGGATTGCGAGATACGATTCGTTGAAGAACTTGCATCTTGTTTTTGATACAGATTAAAAATTTGACAGTGATGAACAATACAATGCGTGCTTGTATCCCAGTTCTATAATTTCTCTTAGGACTGCATTAAACCCTAAACATTGGGGTTCAAGACTTGCACATAGTCCCTTTCAAAAAGACTTGCACATAGGCCATAGGCCATGAACCGATTAACCTAAGACTAAACCGGAATCAAACCGATTTGCCCACGATGAAACCGGAATTAAACCCTTGACATTGAAGGCTTATGACTTGCGCCTAGTGCATAATGATGGTCATGGACCGGTTCACCCACAATTAGGTCGAAATTGAATAGTTCAAAAGTTCAATTCGAACTAAATCGGGGAGAATCGATTTTTATCTCAACTAAAATATTATTTTTGTCAAGTTCTGATAAGAAAAGCAAACAATCGTGAAATGTTGTTCAAACGGGGGTCCAAACAGTATGGAAATATGACAATTAAATATATGGTTCGAATTAACTGAACCGCACAAAATGTCACGCAAGTGAAAAAATTATTGTTGCCCTGCTACAATAAATAAATGAGCCTAATTAGATTTCTCTTTTACACAATTCAGTCTTATGTTTATTTTTCGTCTTCTACTTATTAACTCTTGCTATCTTATCTTAACTATTATATAAAAACATACATTCAATATTAAAGATAAACATTAAGAAGGTTAACAAAGTTAAAGCTCTTAGTTGTTCGAGTTTAAGCAGAATAAAAGTTATTTCAGGTTTGACTCAATCAACATCATAAGTAATTGACCATAAGACCAAGCCTTACAAGGAGAAGTACGATGAAGATATAGCTAACTATGTCAATCAAAAGACAACTCGAATTGGATGTTGTAGAATAAAAGAACCAACAACACATTTGAATAAAATCTATCTCGACGATCATTGATTGGATTACAATTCACAATAAGGTGCAAGACAACGACCAAAAACCCTTTTTAATTAAAGTCTTTTGTAAGGCATGTTAGAGAATCATTACAAGTAGTGTGGAAAAAAAAAAGTGATCCTACTCATAGGCGATAAGAATTAAATCCTCGCCACAAGAGTAAAAAAAACTCTCAATTAATATTTAATAGGCTATCTCATGATTCTCTTGACTAATGTTAGTTAAGAATGATTAATTTTAAGTAACATTTAATGTTTAAGCATGCGTTAAAGCCTAAGTTTGATTAAGGTTCAATAAGATTAAGTTTAATCAAAGTTAGAGTGGAAGTCATAGACGCCTTAATCGTTACGACCATCTCAAGGTGGTGACAGAAATGTTTCATACTGGTATATGTGAAACTATTTCATAAATAAATATTCCTTATTTCATTGTCTTTAAATGCATTTGTCTAAATGGCAAGAACGAATGCATTAATCGAGAACGAGTGTATCAAGCCACTAAAACCATATGCGTTCAAACAAAACAAATAATTGTTAATCCCTTCTATTTACCCTAATAATCTCATTTAACTGCACGCATTTGCTAATACAAGAGTTTTATCATTAATATCTCTAACTGTACATAATTAAATACAGGGGCGGATTTAAAGTGAGGTCAACAAGGTCAGTTAACATTAGTTAAATTCAAAATAAAATCAAATAATATAAAGAAATATATGCTAGATTAGTAGTTAGTACTCTTATCTCCTATAACATAGACCCATGTTCAAAACTTAATAATAACATTCATGAATATATTTTTTTCTGTTTTTATTACCCATACTAATTACCCCCAATTCCCAAAGGAAGTAAAAGCCCAATGTCGAAGCAAGACCCAAATGGCCAAACCTCTGTCGACTCGGCTCTGTAAGAGTATAACGGTCATCTGGCCGGGACCATCTGACCGGCAACCAGCATCCACCACAGCACCACTCAACTTGCCGGCAACCGCGCTGCACATCAATACATCACTGTCTGTTGTTGGAGCATTTATGATTTCTCTTGTTTAAGGTTATTTTTTTCTTTTTTTCTTTACAATTTTTTGTCATTTAATCTTAATGTTGAAATTAATCAAATTAATTTGAAGTAATTCATTTATAATGTTGGAATGATGATGAATTTTTCATATTAATTTTTAATTTGCAATTACATAATTAGGGTTGTTAATTTTAGGGTTTTTTTAAATTGGGTGAATTACTTAATTTGTTGGCATAAATTGGATTTTTGAATTTAAATTTTATGAGTTTTTGAGTGATGCTATTGTAACATATTTTGAGTGTGATTTGTTTTATAGTTTGTCAAATGATGATATTATGCGTCACTTCCAAAATATAAAAACGCGACGTGTGCATTTGCCTTAATTTATTCAATTGTGATTGTAATTTTTTTATTATTGACATTAGTTCTTTTTTTTCTTGATCCGCCACGAATTAAATATTATAAAAGTTGATATTAATGATCTTTGCATTAAATCAAATAATATCTCACTTGACTATGTTATAACTTATAGATTAAGAATACATTACAAGATAAGAGTATATGATGGATAATTTTAAAAGTCAAATGAGACTATTAAGATGAACGCGAGGTAGTATGTTTGTATTTATGGTCACAGTGAAAATTAAATTTTCGCAACGTTTTTGGGCGAACAATAAAGTGTTTGGCAAATGTTTAATAGTTGGTAGCTGATAAGTGATAACTGATTACAATGACTGATTTTATTTAATTTTCTTAATTGGTTTGACTAACTGATTTTAAACTTGTTGATATAAGCAACTTATTCAAAAATAGCTTATTCATAATAATAAGTTGTTTCGACCAGTTGATTTACCAAACATTATAATTAGGTGGTTTGGCCGTCCAATCCTTCATTTATATCAAAATAAAATGAAAATTTTCAATTGGCTATTTTGCCAAATAACTCAAAATAAATCCAATAGGATTCTAGATGGTTCTAAAGTTCTAATCAATACAGAATGAATCTCATATCGGACGGCTAGGACATAGTAGAAGGTTCAAGAGTCAAATAGCCCATTATTGGCCATTAGCCCATTTTAAACCTAATTCCCCCTGTCATCACTTCCAATTCAATTTTCATTTGGTTTGTTCAACAAGAAGAAGCCTTACCCTTTTATTTTCGTCACTTCACTCCTATTTTCCTGCTCTTCAACTACCTTCACTCCGTTGCCAATATCTACTTCATAGGTAATTTTCTCTTTATGGCTTTATATCACATTTATATTTGCATTAGTGTCTCGTACACAAGGTTAAAGTGATTATTATGTGCGTTTTTTTCTGAATATTTTTTGATGTTTTATAGCAAAATCTCAACGATGGCTTTTTTTTTTTTGCACTATTTGATGATATATTGTAATTTATTGATGTGAAATATTAATGTTTTGTTCATTGAAGATTGCATTTTCATGAGTAATGGTGAGCTGTTATTGCTATATTGTTATATATCTAAGCTATTTTAATTTCCATCTTGACATATATTTAATCAAGTAATGCTCTGTGTTGCCGAACTCAAATTAAGTGTATTTGTACCTTGAAATATTTTGGGCTTGTTCCTTTTTAAGGGTTTTTACCGTTTTAGTTAGATATTGACAGAAAGTGATGGGTAGAATTGAAATACCTGTTGCAAGGGGGAACTTCAGGTTGATATTTGATAGCTTTCACGACTGTGGGCGTAAGTTTTTTGGTAAAGAACCAAATATTATAACAAACCACGTTGAATTAATCATTTTTGTTTTTTTCTAGTGCAGCTTAGTTTGGTTTGGGAGAATTCTAATTTTGGTTTTTGGTTTGGATTCTTCTTTCGGTTTAAAAAAAAAAACACAGAACTAGACCCATGTTTAGAGATCTTATGACTGAGAGCTGAGCTGGTGTCAAAAGGAAAAAAAGTACTTTAGCTTGAAATATTATAAATTAATACGTTGTCAAACTTTTAAATTTGGTTTGGATTGGATGCATTGAACTTTGATGTACTCATATTTCAAAGTTTTGATCGTCTATTTGAGATTTAGTTAATTGTTACATCTTTTATATTCAATTGAGTTAATTTGGTTTTTTGGTTTGATTTAGATTTTTGGAGTGTACTTAAGTTTGGTTTGGTCCATTCAAAATATTGTTTGGATTTGTATTGGAAAATGAAAAATTAGTTTGTTTGATAGTGATCTGTATCAAAATCATACTAAAAACCAAACTTACACTCCTAATCAGGACACATGATTGTGAAGCAGATGAAGTTAAACCTCTTTTAAAAAATATCTTTTGCAACCTGTAATTTTTGACTACTGTTGTGTCATAACTCATAATATTTGGTTTTGCTTGGGGTTGTTCTAAGGCATGTGCAAAGCGTAAAAGCGCACAGGGCCCTCCATACTAAGGTACTAAAATAGCAGCTAACATTAGTTTACATTACTTTGCATTAGTTGTTTCACTTAGGCTCTATAATTTATAGACCTCGAAATTTCGAAAATATGAAAAATAAACTAAGTCTTAAAAACTGTGTTTTTTTGCTTTGCTTTGTTCGTTGGATCTCGTTATTTATTGCTTATGATGTTTTGTGGGTTGTTTATCTGCAGCGGTGTTTGTGTGTTTACTGAATAGATGGCATCAACATTCACTAGCATGTCTACAATGGCTGCTCCTGGGGCTTGTGTTGCGGATAAAAAACCCTTCACTTGTGCTGACAAGCTGTCATCATCGTCTTCTATATCTTCTTCTAGTGCATTTGGTAGACGACACAATGTTGTTATGAGGAAGTCACGTTCTGCAAAGATCAATGCCATGGCAAAGGAACTGTACTTTAACAAAGATGGGTCTGCTGTCAAGAAGCTGCAAGTGAGTCATAGGCCTCAAAATTGCAAGTTGTTTTGTTTTTGGAAGTTATTGGACAGTTCTTTTGTTTTGGCTAACATTTTTTTGCAAAATTGTATTGCTGTAATCCAGAGTGGGGTGAACAAGCTTGCAGATTTAGTGGGGGTCACCCTTGGTCCAAAAGGTAGAAATGTTGTTCTAGAGAGCAAATATGGTTCTCCTAAAATCGTCAACGATGGTGTAACTGTTGCAAAAGAGGTATAAATTTCAATTGATTTTCTTTTATACAATACTATTTGGCATGATTGAGTTGTGTAGGTTGTATATAAAGTTTTGTAGTCCTATGTGTCCTCTGTTTTTTTTCGCCAAAACTAGTTTAAAAAAGATAAGATTATTTTAGTTAGTTTATTGTGTTTGCTTTATGTTTTGAAGGTTGAGTTGGAGGACCCAGTAGAAAATATTGGGGCAAAGTTAGTGAGACAGGCAGCTGCAAAGACTAATGATTTAGCTGGTGATGGAACAACCACTTCGGTTGTCCTTGCACAAGGAATGATTGCAGAAGGTGTCAAGGTTGGTTATTGAAGATGCTTTACCAGACTTAGTTGCTTCAAATAAAGATTGTGCGATTTAAATCAAGGTTGATTTTGTTAGGTTGTGGCAGCTGGTGCGAACCCTGTTTTGATCACTCGTGGTATTGAGAAGACTGTAAAAGCATTAGTATCTGAACTGAAGTCAATGTCAAAAGAGGTATTTTGAGGCCCTTAATCCTTCTTGATTATCCAAAAAATTTGTGTGTAGTGACCAGTGGTTATCTTTCAGGTTGAAGACAGTGAACTTGCTGATGTTGCAGCTGTCAGTGCTGGCAACAATTATGAAGTTGGGAATATGATAGCAGAAGCGATGAGTAAAGTTGGAAGAAAAGGTGTTGTGACCCTTGAAGAAGGAAAAAGTGCTGAAAATAGTCTTTATGTTGTTGAGGGGATGCAGTTTGATCGTGGGTTTTTATCTCCTTACTTTGTTACTGATGCTGAGAAAATGATAGTGGAGTATGAGAATTGTAAGGTATATAGTCCGCTTCTTGTGTAAGAACATTGTTAAAATTTGATTCTATTCTGCGTTTGTAGCATTGTGCTGCTGTCTGTACTGATATTCCATGTGCATTACAGTTGCTTTTAGTTGACAAGAAGATTACAAATGCAAGGGATCTGATCAATATTTTAGAAGATGCTATCAGGGGAGGATACCCTGTGTTGATAGTTGCAGAAGATATTGAACAAGAAGCTTTGGCCACTCTTGTTGTGAACAGGCTGAGAGGGTCATTGAAAATTGCTGCACTTAAGGCACCAGGATTTGGTGAGCGTAAGAGTCAGTATCTTGATGACATTGCTATCCTTACAGGAGGTTGGTATTCATAAACTTTTTTAACCCGGTCCTTGTTACCGGAAGTGCTAGTTGCACCGAGTATGTTTGACATATTTTCTTCTCTCAATTTTTTACTTTCAGGAACTGTGATCCGAGATGAGGTTGGGCTTACATTGGACAAGGCTGGCAAAGAGGTTTTAGGAAATGCTGCGAAGGTTGTTCTTACTAAAGATTCAACTACAATAGTTGGTGATGGAAGCACCCAGGATGCAGTGAATAAAAGAGTTGCTCAAATTAAGAATCTAATTGAGGTGAATTATATTTTCCTTGGATTTCTGGATGGATATGCTTGGTCTTGTCAGTTCTGCTGTCTGATACACATCTCTTTGGTGCAGGTTTCTGAACAAGAGTACGAGAAAGAGAAGCTTAATGAAAGAATTGCTAAGCTTTCTGGTGGAGTGGCCGTAATACAGGTATGTTACCAATAAATTGTTTTGGTCTGTACTTTAAAGATTGTTCAATGTAGAGATTTGTTTTGGTTGTAATCATTTTTGGGGATTTAGGTTGGAGCACAAACTGAAACTGAGTTGAAAGAAAAAAAGCTGAGAGTAGAAGATGCTCTTAACGCAACAAAGGTATTCAGTTACTTTTTATTTGATTAGTAGCCAATGTAGGTTGGGTAATTTTAGCGTTTTTCCTTTAAATGACTCCTTTTATATATGGATTTTCAGGCGGCTGTTGAAGAAGGTATTGTTGTTGGTGGTGGATGTACTCTACTTCGGCTTTCATCTAAAGTGGATGCGATTAAGGATCAACTTGAACACGAAGAAGAGAAGGTTGGGATACTTTAATACCATTCCTGTGATCGGCCTTTTTAATCTAGATTTGTTTTCGATATATCTGGGGTTTGGTATTTACAGCAAGTTGTCGATGAATTTTCCTAAAATCGTGGGGCTGTTACGGATAGGTTGTTGTGGCAGCTGCTACCATGACAGTTTACAGGGAGGGAAGTCATGAGGGTGAAGTTCCCTGTTGATCTTATATTAACTTAATAGTTTTGAAAAATGTAAAATTGATATTGTGTACTATGTTGTTCATATGCCTTGATAGTAGTTCACCCCTGACTTTTTTCACTTAGATGACGAAAAAACCTGGAAATGGTTTCGCTCCAGGAAAGATCTTCTCTTCTAGTTTTGTTGCTATTTCTGCTCATTGTAAAAGACCTAGAAATGTCATTAGGGTAAGAAACACATATTTGCTTGTTCTCTTGATGCATTCATAGAAAATTTCTTAGAAAATCTGGATATACATTTTAAGTTTTTTCGACTACCGAAGAAAGTTAGAGGAGTTGAGTCTTTTTTCTTATTTGGAAAAGTGTCGGATTTTGTTTGGAATGATTTCTGACCTTTTGACACTAAAATAATAGATTTGCTAAATATTCTATTTCAGTTTGTTTGTCACACTTTGACAAACAATGAGAGCTTTTTTTGTTCCAGTACAACAAACAAATTGAAATGGAGGGATTACTGTTTCATTTCAGTTATTTAGATGCATTAGCTTCAGCATTCTGAGTTTTTTCTGGTGTATTTTGTGGTTATTGCCCAATTGTTTTGGTAATGTGGAGCTGACCTTTGCTCGTATTCCTTATATTTATGAAGTTTTACCCGAGTTTCATGTACAGGTCGGAGCAGATATTGTTAAAAGAGCACTCAGCTATCCCTTGAAATTAATTGCCAAAAATGCTGGTGTAAACGGAAGTGTTGTCAGTGAAAAGGTATAGCATTCTACCGTTATTTTGCTGTCAATTGTTGAGAAATACAGTTTAAGAGGTTGCTTGGTTGCTCTTTATTCCCTTGGAATTGTTAATTCCCAATAAATGATCAAAATTGATTGTGTTTGGTTGACAAAAAAACCAACCTCACAAGGAAGCTAACTCCTACAACTGGTAGGAATTAATCACCATGATAATCCCATGGTTATTGAAAATTCTTTTGTCTATTGTAAATTCCAAGACACAGGAAATTTATGAAGTTAATGATTTGTTAGGAAATAAAACCTTTTGTTTTAATTGAATTCCAATATCAACTAAAGGAGTCCTAAATATGACAAAAGAATGCGCACGTGGCTCTTTAAAGAAAACAGCAACAAATTTACTTTTGAATTTAGGTGCTTTGAATGGGCAAGTTTCAAATTTGATTCCGTCAGTAGTGCAGTTTCAAGTATAACATTTGCTCTACCAACTCTGATGGGAAGAACAAAAGTCATCTTTAAAAACAGTCGTAAGAGTTGGACAACGCGTTGAGGCATTCTATATACTTTGTTAAATAGTATTAGCTTTGTGATTGGTACAACTGCCACGTGTGGTGCAATTTTTCTTTGCTATTATGACATGTTGAAAAAGAAACTATATTACCTATCGATAATAACAGATACAATCATGATTTTGGTATAATTATCGTTTTGTCAACGCTCAATACCAGCCCACCCATATTAGTCTTGTTGGGTCGGGGTCTATGGAGTTCCAGATTTGCAAAATCTTCCTTTTCCTAGGCAGAGATTATTTATATTTTATTCAAGGGTTCACTATATAGATAACTCACCTTCTATGTGCTTTGCTTTAGGTGCTGGCAAATGACAATCTAAGGTATGGATACAATGCTGCCACTGGACAATATGAAGACTTGATGGCTGCTGGAATTATTGATCCAACCAAGGTAAGTTGGTCACATTTTTTGACTTGTTACTTTTTCTTAAAGCTCATCTTGTTATTCAACATTTGTGAATGATAGTTGCCCCTCACTTACACGCTTAGTCCTCTACTAGCCCCACACTGTCTTAGTGGAGTGTTTTTTGGGTAATAGTTGAGGAAAGAAAAGAAGAGTGCAGGGAAGGCCAGGGAAGAGCAGTGATTTTTCTTCCAAACCTTTCCAGCATTGGAGGGATTAGTTTCTTATGGAATTTGAAGGAATCGATCTCTTCAATTCTTCCCCGCTTCCGTCTATTCAAAGTAAGGAAGAGCTGTTGTTTTTCCTCCAAAGTCTAAACCTTTCCACTCTAGGAGGGTGTAGTTTCTCCCCTCCATTTGAAGGAATCAATCTCTTCAATTACTCCCCCTCTCCATTCATTATTCAAATTAAGGAAGTCTCATCTCGTCTTTTTCTTTTCCTACTGTTCTTTCCACCCAAACATTGGATTAATGAAATGAAACACAGCCTAGACATCTACTAAGTCATATAAAGCCCGAGTTTTGGCATGTAGACTTTATGTACTCCACCTGATGATGCAATACTTGAATAGATTGATTCATGATTTAGATGTTCTTGGTGTACTATGGTTATCATGTATGGATGTTTTAACATATCACTCTTTTCTCGATATAATCAGGTCGTCAGATGTTGTCTGGAGCATGCATCTTCCGTAGCAAAAACATTTTTGATGTCCGACTGTGTAGTTGTTGACATAAAAGAACCTGAACCAATGCCCGCAGGAAACCCCATGGACAACTCTGGTGAGTAAACCATATTATTTCATTTGATCGTACAATATTTTTGCAGCAATTTGACTCAAAGCTTTTGAGTATTCGATCAATACGTGAATGTTTTGTATTCTAATTTCGTGTTCTCTATTGCAGGATACGGTTACTAAACACAGCACGACTGTACGAGAAGTTTGAAGGAAAGTAAGAGCTAAATGAAGTTAGAGCATAGTTTTGTAAAGCTAGTTATAATTATTGGACTTATCAAGCTGTAAACGGCTGAGTTTTTTGTGAACAAAACAATTGGTTTCTTGGACTTGCAATTTAGCTGTGATGTTGGGGCGAGTGAAACAAATGATTAAGCTTCTCTTCAATACTCGTGTAGTGTTTCCATTTTTCAATAAAAGAGATGGGCATTTAGGTTATTGATCTTGGCTCGGAGTATTGATCTTTGACTAGTCATGAGTCTCAAGTTAATAATTATTCCTTTTAAGTTTAGTTTAATTACTCAACACAAGAATTTGAATAAAAATTAAGTTAGATATGAACGAGGCTCAACTTAATTATACAATAAAGAAAATACATTTAGATCAGCGTTAGTTTGTTTTTTTATAAGTGATTATTATAATGTGAAATTTAAATACATTTGTCAAAGTGGTTAAAGTTAATTAGACGTAAAACTATTGACATTACATGTTTTGAAGAAAAGAAATAGAATTTTGTTTAGGTTGTTCATTTGCAAATATTTTAAATACAACTGAAAAGAACGAAAAGTTCAAATGAAAATATATAATTGTATGCCAATACATATGAATGGTTAAATAAGTTTATGCAAATTCACTTTAAAATATTATTGAGTCACTCTTGTGAGAGACTATTTTACGGTGAGACGATCTCTAATAAAAGTATATTCTCATAATGTATATTACATGAATTATTTACCACAAGTATAAAACACAATTTCGGTTAGACTCTCATAAAACAATTTGTGAATACTATTTGATTAAATTTCACACAAATTAGATTTTAATCTTTGTTCCTCCATTCCAAATTCCTTGCAACATTTGCTTTTCTACGCATGTCAATGCACTATTCAATCTTTAATATCTCTAATTATGCATACTAAAAAATTATAAAAATTTAATATCAATAATGTTTGCATTGAGAGGAATCAAACAAAATCTCACTTGATTATGTTTAAACTTATTGATTAAAAATTAATTAAAAATTAAAAATGATAAATAAATAGTGCATAATTTCCTATATTGTAATTAATTTGGAACAGAGGAAATATAATTGACTTAATGAAGTCATAAATTTAAAACTTAGGCAGCATTGCGTGTAACATTGTTGTTTTATAAAGACCCAAAACGTTAACACTTAACAGTAAGTCAATTACAACAAGCAAACAACACTTCAGTATTCCCGCACAAATCGTCTCTTCTGGCAATTTAGAGGTTTATAAAGCCAGGGTTTAGAAGAGACCAGTTCCTAAGCAGCTGCAAAAATGGCGAGCACTAAAGTTCAGACGATTATGACCTAGCCTATTGTAGACTCATACTCTCTTTTTTAACTTCTTTTTGCCTTTCCTTCTTATTTTTTTCTTTATTTTTTTTATTTTTTTTGCAGAATCTGATCTTCAAGTTTCTTCAAAGCGTAAGCCTCAAATTCCTAATTTGAATTATTTACATTTATTTTTAAATTAAATTTCTGGATAAATGATTTTTTTTAATTTGAATTGTAGAAAGCTCGTATTCAGATTTGGCTATTTGAGCAGAAGGATTTGAGGATCGAAGGCCGTATAATTGTATGAAATTCCTTCTTATTAATTTTTTTGTAAGATTAATCACTGAATTTGCGTATTTCTCTTGTTCATTATTGGCTCCCTCATGCTTCATTTACTAGAAAAGAGAGAGTTGTGTCACATTAATTAAACGTTTTGGTTAAGCTATGTTTTGGTTCATTGAGGATACATTGAAATTATCTTGTATAAAGAAAAACTCGTGAGTTACGATGTTGTGTTAATTTCTAATTCTAAGATATAGTATTTTTGTTGGAAAAACATTTTGTCATGGTTATCAAACTTTTGCATTGGTACATTATTGAGAATGTTCACAACAGCAGCTGGACGACTTTATAGCTTTGACAATTTTATCAATCGAGTAGGCTTTGATTCACACAATTTTTGGATTTCAACAATGACATGTTGCTATCTAATATCTCGAGTAAATTGTACTTTTAGGCTTTAGTCATTTGTTTCTGAACTCACTTTCTATTTGGTATTTTCTTTCCTTGAGTGTGCATTTTGCGGTGATCAATAAACATATGCGTTGCTACATTATTGAGAATAGTTAGTGCAACAGTGAGGTAATTGTTTGCTCCGAAAGATTTGGAAATCTCATAGAATGAGAAGAGTCCTTGAAGTTGTTCTTTGTCATGGGGATCTTTTGAGGGTGATGCCTTTTGTTTGGAAGATATAAACTTAGATATACGTAAATAGAGTGGTTTAGGTTGCTTTGTTGGTTAGAAGGAACTGAATCAAATGTTATTATTTATTATGTATTCCTAGATAGTGTGATTTTGGGATGCAGGAGGTAAAAGGAGCCATTCCCTTCATATTCCCTGGGCCTTAATCAAGCTCCTGCTCAACAGTGTGGCAATTCCAATTTTCCCTAAATCTCTTCTGTTTGGGACCATGTGGAAGGAATTTTTTGAATGGTAAGACCTTGAGTATACTTTAACTAGTGCATTGAAACTGATTTTTTTGACAATGAGAGTACATGACCATTGTGATGAACTAGCTCATAGAGTCATCAACTATGTAGCGTGATATGTAGTTATGACCTCCTTTTTTGTGAAGCCATAATTATAAATGTCCTTTATGTGTTTAACCCCTACCCCTCACCCCACATGTCCATGTTGGATTGTCTAATCTGACAAATTGTCACAATGCTGGAACATTCTAATCCAGCCTGATAAGCATAGTGTTTTGGCTGGACTTGTTTGTCGGATCCTTGTATTTCGAATTGTTTCCGATATGACACATACCAGTTTGAGTAACAGCTTTTTTTTTTAAGTTTCCAGAAGATGAAACTTTTCAGATCTCTACAAAGACCCGTAAATTTAAATGTAATTGTGGAAGCTCTCGATGATGGTCTCTATGTTGAGCTTGTATAATCGCAAATGGCTGGAGATGTCAACTTTAGTGGTTTTTTTTTTTTTTTTTTTTTTTTTTCTTCATATAGAATGACTTAAATGTATTTTAATTTGGTAATGTTTAACTTTGGTCTTGAGTAGTAGTATCTCGAAAAGTTGTTAAATGAACTTGTATTTGAATTGAGACAATAGGTTGTGCTTGGAAATAATAGAGGGTGGATTAATTTTTAGTTTGGTTTTGTTGGCGACCTTTAGGTGCATCTCCAAATTAAGAAGTCAACTTGAGGGGTTCTTATTTTGTTCTTAATTGCTATTGTATAGTATGAGTAAAGTTTTAGGGTCACATTCACAATTTTGGACTTCATTAATGAAATGTTACTACATGATTCTTGAAAGCACTATACTTAGTCATCCTTTTTTATTTGGAAGGCACTGTGCTGGTTTCTTGATGTGACGTTAAAATTTTCTTGAAATTTTGCTTTGAATATGATAGTGTTCACCATCACCCTGGTAGTTATGTGGATTCTCTAGCTCGTAGCATTCTGTGCATTGTTTTCTTGACTTCTCATCTTTAAGAGCCGAGCATTAGTTTTGGAAGGAATAGTTAGCATTTGATTGAAAACGTAAACCACTGTTGACTCCTTTTTTAGAACCAACTGTACATTTAACGTAGAATCTTTTCCTTGTTTATTTCCCATGTAACCACGTTAATAGACTTGATATAGTTCTTTTATTTGCATCATTAATTCTGTGAATTTTCTGGTATCTGCCTACAATGATTATTTCTAAATGCCCAACACCATGACCCATATTTAAGTACTAGACTACTCGTCTGTCTAATGACAACTATTTACCTTGGTGACACTCCTTGATTGCATAATATATTAGTCGTAGCTCTACAATTGAGCCACTTACATTGAATCTTGTATCATACAACATCAACATCTTCATTGTGAAAAAATATTTAACACTCAATTGGAGGTCGCATTACTAGGGTCTAGGTTAATCTGTATCAGTAGGTAAGGTAGTTGAAACACCCATGTATTTGAAACATCTTGTGTATTGATTTATTTATAATTTTTATTGTCTTCTCTAGGGCTTTGACGAGTACATGAATTTGGTGTTGGATGACGCTGAAGAGGTGAATGTTAAGAAAAAGACGAAAAAAAACACTAGGTAAGTCTTTACGCTCAAATGAATTTTCCTTAACAAACTAGTTGATATTTGAGTACACTGTCTGATCATTGTTGCCTTATTCTTTAGGTAGGATCCTTTCGAAAGGAGACAATATTACGCTGATGATGAATACGTAAGTAAAGCTTGTTTCTTTTCATGTCATTTGGTTGTAGTTTTTTTCTTTTCATCTCCCTGTCATTCATCCTTCTGAAAGGAAGACGATATCTCTGTCATTTTGGTTTCTATCCTCTTTTTCAAATTAAGTGCTCACTCGGCTCAAAATCTGTGCAGGGCAAAGTGAGCCTCAGCTGCCCAGGTTATGGTGTACATGTTCAGAGTCTTTGAATTATTGGTCTGCAAGCCGTTGCGATATGCTCTCTTGCTGTAGAAGTTTTTGTGTTAAATTACTAATTAATTTGGTATCTATTACTGGCATTTGCCCCGCTCGGTGTAGATAGATTTTATCATGATGAGACTGAAGTAGTGGATCGGATGTTTTTTTCTTTCCAAATTTAGTGGCTTTCGTATTCATGTTATAGTAGAGGCTTGTAGAATCATTAATCGTAAGTGTTTGGGTTTGGGCATTCCCTAGTAGATTTATCATACAAGTCTTATTGATCATAAAAAGCTTTCATATACTCTACTATGTTTGATCAATAGGAACAAAACTATAAGAAACTTTATATTCACATAATTTCAAATGAAGTAAATTTTGGAAAAGTTCTGGTATAAAATCACTTCTCTTCATAGTACTAACTACTACTAAATTAGCTCAAAAATAAGACTTTTCACAAGAAGAGGACTTGGTTTGTAAAAATATCAATAATTTTACACTTCACTCTGTTGACATCATTTTCAATACACAAACTCTAATAAATTATCAATAGTATCTTTCATATGTCCAAAAATGTATCTTTGCAATGATTTTATATGTCGTGCTTCATATAAGATTGAAGATAACATCCACTAAGATATACAATACGTTTAAAGAAAATCATACTCCCTCCTATTTAGCTTATGTGTTCCATTTTTTTTTATGGTCAAGTCACGTTAATTGTCCCATTTCTATTTTTGGTATGGGTTTTTGACTTTTATGCATTTAGTAGCTTTATCTTATTTTCAATTATACCTTCCATTACCCATACTAATTTTTCTCCCTTTTAATTAATCAACATATCTAAATCTTAATTAACATACCCACCCATTAAACATTCCCTCCCTTTTTAACCCTAAAATCCTACCTATCCCCATTTCCCTTGCTGTTTTCGTATTCTACCCTTTAAGAACTCTAATTCTGGGTTGATGCTTCACCATCTTTTTTAATTTCTTTCATGTTCTTCTCATGGCAAACTCCAGTTCGCCCTTTAAATCCCCCTTGAAGAACCCTTAACTGCCATTAACCTCACTCCTGAAGATCCCTAACTCGACAATCAACTCACCCATGAAAAACCCTAACTCGCCTACTTCTTCACTTTTGAGAATCCCTAAATCCCTTACAAGTCGCCTTCTAAGATTGAGTTTAAGGGGTTCAATGATGGAAACCCTAGATTTGGACTGAAATCGTTTGAGGAAGAGTCTTTTGATTATTATGATGACTCAACCTCTGTTGAGACTGATCCTAAGTGGGGAAGAGAACTTGACTCTGAAGGTGAGCCCATTTACACACCTGAGCCTGATATGTATCCTGATCGTGAATATTCTTCCATTGATGCTGTTTTTTCGAATACTGATTGTGAAGATGAAGATTGGCTTGATACGCTTGGTCCTTTCTCAAGTGAGTTTCTGTTCGTGTTGGTGCATGTTGATTTTGACTGATGATGATTTTTAATTTAAACGTTTTTGTATGCATTTTATTTCATTGCTATGTATCTGTAAGTGAGAGCAGTTTTTAGCCACCATAAAATCGAACAAACGGGGTTTGGATTGTTTTCCAACGTTTTAAGCATAAAGATGTTCGATTTTCCACTCAATGATTTCAAAAAAATAAATAAGTTTACCTGAGAGTACTAAAACAACCAATTTTTTCATTAATGAATATTTGAATACAAATGTTTCATTGAATACAAATGTTTCGTTGAAAACAACATAAAATTTTTGTTGTTTGCATTTGAAACACCCCATGTTAAAGATCCCAAAAATATATCCAAAGTGAAAAGGAATTTACATTTGAAACATGTTGCTGTGTTGGTTAACGTTGTGTTGGCTGTTGTTCTGTGCTGTTGTTGCTTTAATGTGTGCCCCAAAAATATGTGTTGGTTGCTGTTTTGTTGTTCATATGTTGGTTTCTGTTTTTCTTGTTGAAATATTAAAGCTGTGTTGTTGTTCATTTGCTTTGTTGCTCCCAAGAATAATGAAGCTGTGGTTGAAATTGATTGTTGTTGTTTTCTGATAAATCTACATTGTCATTGAGTTGCATAGTCCCTTGATCAATCCCCCCTGCATAGCCAATCAGTTCCTCAAGCTGATTCATTTTATCTGTACTTAGCTTTGTGAATAAATGTTGAAGTGAATCAACAACCAGTTGTTTTTCAATACTTAGGTAATCTAGTAAAGTCCCTTCCCTTGTTGCCTTTGTTTTGTTCATGTGAGGAATGTGATAGTCAAATTCCCTTTGTCTTTTCATGACTCTATCATACAAGCTTGTAAAGTGATGAATACAAACCTTAAACATTGTGGACTTAGATTCTGAAATGCATTATTCACAACCCTAACTAATTGTGTTACATTGTAAGCAGCTTTTTGTAACACCCCGATATTTTCCCGATATTTTCTTCCCGATATATTTAATAATTAACTAGTAATATTAATTCTATATATATATTTTATTTATTATTGGGCTTGGTCATGAGATTTGCAATCCTTTTTGGCAATTAGAATTATTTGGACCCAAGCTTTTCCTTAACCCATCTTTTCTTTTCAAAAAAAAAAAAAAAAGAAAATAGGAGGGACTCTTGGTGGAGCTTGTAACTCCCTTAGGGTAAGGTGGAGCTTGTAACTCCCTTAGGGTAATGAAGGATCAAGGCATTAATCCCATATAATTAACCCTTCTTAATTCCTTAATCATTTTCATTTTGACATCCTTTTATTTCTAAAGTTTCCAAGGACAAAAAAAAAAAAAAAACATATCCTTTCAAAATTCCTCCTAATCCACATTCCTAACTCCATTACATTTGATCATTAGGTGTTTTCCTTTACAATTGTAAGTGTAATTCTTAATCTATGTTGATTCTTAAGTTTTAATTTAAAATTCTATGATTATTATATGCTTTATCTTATAATTCATGTTTAATTTAAGAATTTAAAATTTCATGTATGATTTTGGGATGTATTTTTCTATCTAAATTGATGAAGAATGTTTCTTTTTAGAGTTTTTAGATATGCATATATGTGAAGAATAGGATTGGTTTGTGTGATGGGTGATTTTGAAATTTATATATAAAAATGAATGTTCATGTAAAAAAAATGTGTATGGTTAAAGAAATTATTGTTGAACAAAGAATTTAATCTCAAAGATAGTTCATAAGAATTATATAAATTTGGTCATTGATATTTAATAGGCAATGTACCATTTGAAATTCATTTGTTGATGAAATTTTGGTGAATCCCGTAGGTTAGAAAAATGTTAAAAAAATCTGTTTTTGGAACACTTTTTGGCTTTGAAATTAGGTTAAAAATACTTATACTATGTTATAAATTATGGAAATTGGTACCCGGGGGTTTTGACGCCTTCCGGACGCAACGGTGAAGTCGGATTTTCAGTTTGACAGTTTTAAGTTGTGTTTCTGGACAGATTATGTATGTTGTCCTGTTTTGTGTGTTTACCATGTTATAGTATGTGATGGATGTTCATGATGTGTGTGGTATTCTAGGTGTGGGTGTAATTGTATATGTGTGTTATGGATGATTTGAGGAAAATGTGTATGTGTGCTTATTTCCCGAATACGATTGAACCTTGTAGGAAGTCGATTCGTGACCGGGAATTGATTAAGACGCTTGTGAATTGGTTATCTTGCTTAAGGTATGTACACGCAGCGTGGTTCGCATTAGTCCGATGTATCATATAATAATGGTATACAAAAGTAAGGCATGGATATATAGTACGGATAATGTTATCTTTCGAATAAATAATTTTTATACATTGTTTTGATAAGCAGAGGTAGTTAGACCTCACTAACCTTAAAGTGGACGTAGTATGACGTCAATTGGTGGAAATGAATTACTCGCGGTATATGGGGGCATTATGAGCCACCGCGGGGGTATGCATACTTAACCATAGGCACCGAAGTAAGGCGAGTGTCTATGGTAGAGACTTGCTTAGGGGTTAGCTCCCCCTAATGTATTGTCTCACTTATGGAGATTGGAGTGTACCGGCAGTATGGCTGGATAGTACAGCAGTATGGCTGACTAACCTTTATATGAAAATAATTATTCTTTATTAGCATGAACGAAGTGTACTTTTCTGCGAATTGACAGCTATTGAATTAAGTCTTCTCTTATTGTAATTAATTATTTGTTATGCGACGTTAGCTGACGTGTACTTTTGGTCTTAACGACCCTGCGATGATGTTGTTTCCTATCTGGGTAATGACTAGCAGTAAGTTAAGTTGCAGGTCTGGGGAGTGAGGATTGTCCCTTGGAGAAATAAACCGTTAGGATACAGAAGTCTTGATAAGAACTTCTAATAAAGTTTAAAGAATATTTGGTTTTATGAGGCGATTTTGTTCTCAAGTTGTAATAAGTTGATTTAATTTTTCGTTCTTATCCGCTGCTAAGAATTTCTTATATCTAGTAGTTCATAATAACACTAATAAAACTCGATCCGCAAGCTTCCCTTAATTTCAAATCCGTTTTTAACTGCCTTCTAACATCCTGGTTTGACTCGGACGATATACACTTGTTTTTAAAAGGTCATCTTCTCTTTTCGTACGATCCGAGTTATTCCGAGATGTTACAATTGGTATCAGAGCGGGAGTTTTATTTAGTGTTATTTATCTAAATTGATAGACTAACGCAAAAAAAAATAATGACGAGAATAAAGGGGTAGACATTAAGGGGATATGATGTGTTTTACTTGGTGTCTTTAAGCATGATGTTATGGATAATTTTGTTGTGTGCTTGTTAGATATTTTGTTGATGAATTATGATATTATTTGAGCTTGGAAATTGATTGTTCCTTTGCTCTTTCTTTCATTCGTGAGTCATGGATTACGAGCATTTTTTTTTATCTGTCTTGGATAAAGGAAAAAGACCTGCTGAAGGGGAAAGTAGTACCCTAGAAGAACCATGGAGAGCCTTAGTAAATGTACCAGTCTGGGCAGAGATAGAAACATTAAAAAAATTTGGGACAAGAAAGAAGGAGAGAGTGAGCTAGATTATAAGCGCAGGATGGAGATGATCTATAAAAAGTCTCAACAAGTTTATGAGGGAATAATAGCTGAGGGAATTGCTGAGTTGATTGAGAGAATTGCTCAATTGGAGCGAGAGTTTGATAGATGGGATAGAGGAATGGATGTTGTAGACAATGAGAAATGTAAGAATGCTGAGGCTAGTGGGGCAAGAGCTGAGATTGTTGAGGAGGATGTTCCAGTGGTCGACCCTAACTCAGTTCTGCAGATAGATTTTGATAAGGAGGATCCTGAGATTGTTGAGTTTGATATATGTAGCTTCACATTATCTTGTTGAATATAAATGTGCCTTGACAAACCTTGAGGCCATTTTGCTCTTATGGTTGGTAACACATTAGTTATAAGCATTGCTCTAATGTGCTCTTTCGTTATTGACTGTATTGACTTTGTTTCCAACTCTCCCCTCTTCCTGTTCTTCGAGGTTCTTTTCACTGGCTCCTGTGTAATAAATGACCATATTCCTATCTTACCATAAAAAAAGACATCACCAATAGTTGTAAATATTGGCTATGCGACAACACACATGAACATGATTTTGGGAATGAACCTCTTAGATTGACACTCTCTATGTGGTTGTACTTCACCCGGAGTTAGGTAATAAGTTTGTGTCTCTCGGGTTAGATAGAAATGTTTTTAATCTATGTGAACAACGTTAGTATATGGCTTAAACTTAAATGCATCATTTTGTTCATCATATTCACATTTAGATAATGCACAGCTTAATCTGTGTAGCTTGTTGTTTTCATTCAAAGTCGGTTTGATTGCGTTTGTGTGTTTTCTTATGACTTTGTTCTTCTTCCACCTACACACCGTTGTTTGTGACACCTCCATCTGCTTTGAAGCTGAATGCTGAGTACACTTGAGTTCATATTTAATGGCCTTAAACTTTTCTTCATCGAATTTGATTTTGTTTGCTGCTTCTCTGCGCACTCTCTTGCTGTTGAGGTTAAACACTGTATTGATATTCGTGATCTGCTTCTTCACTTCATTCCACAAACGTGTGATTGTTTTCCTACACACTTGAAACTCAGTCGCAAGTGCATTGATTGACTGTCTAGCACTGGTTTGCCCTTCTTATTTAATGCAAACAACAGCTTCTGCATTATTTGTGTTCTTTGTTGAGTACTTAAGTTTTTTGAAGGAGCCATTTTTTTAGATGGATGTGTAATAAATGGCTTGAGTTTGGTCTATTTATTGTTTCTGTTTTTTCATATAATGATTGATAATTTTTGTTGTTTTACATTTCATTTTTGGCGCCTAATACCCATTTATGGAAATTTATGCCCCTCCTATTTTCATTTTGCTGTGTGCTTTGAAATTTTTGTTGAATAAATGGCGCCGAACATCAATTTGGTTTTTCTTGCATTGGCGGCGATATTTGATTTCCTTACTTTTGGACATTTTAATTTGGGGTTTGAAATAAATTTGGCCATTTGGGTAATTTGATGAATTTTTTCAATTTGAAAATTTGGTTGTTTACAATTTGGTGGCGATTTAAGAAATTATTAATGCGTCATTTTTGGTAATTTGGAAAATCTGAAGTCAATGATCGCCAAAAAATTCGCACTCACATGATTAGTAACGACTGCAACTACACCGAAGCTGTTGAAGAATTGAGAAGGCTATCTGAGATACCGTAACTGATGTATTTAATTTTCTTTAGTACTTTTGAGTCTTGAGAAATTTATGTAATTTCCAAAAATTATTGTAAATGTAGGACTTAATTATGTAATTCCGGACTTAATTAGACGATCAATGTAATTTTGGCCTTGTACTCAAAAAAAAGTTCAGACTTTTGGTGCCAAAATATCAACTTTTAAATTTGGCTAGAAAAATGGTTGAAATTGGTGGAAATAATTAATTCCTTAATCCTTACATTAAAAACCCATAATATCACTCTCTTTCCTACCCTTAAGGTCCCATTTTGACTCTCCTTAAAGTTCGTGAAAAGTCAAATGGAACTTCTAAGCTGCATAAAAGGGAGTATTTTAAACCAATCATATAATGTTTCAATAGGCAACTTAACTTTGTTTGAACATTCTTGTTTACATGTCAATATCAATCAATTATCATGTTCGATTTGTGGTATATTTCATATTTCTATTAAGTTGAGTCGAATACCAATAGATACAATTAAACGGTTAGTTTTGTCGAAACAAAGAACTCATATACGCTGATACACATATATTTTACATGAATGGGGTTATTTAAAAAAGATACTTCATCCGTTTCATATTACTTGTTATGTTACAAGATAATACACTATTCATACATCACCCATATTTATGATTAATTTTTAATCTATAAATTAAAACATAGTGAAGTAGGATTTTATTTGATTTATCTCAATACAAAGATTATTAATATCAAACTCTTATAATTTTTTAGAAGTATTATACATAATTAAAGATATTAAAAATTAAATTAGAACATACCGCGTAAAAAGTCAAAAGATACGAGCAATTTGGAATGGAGACAACTCACAAACGCCTCTCATTGTTAATCAAACCGTGGTCAACTTCAATCAAATACTACTCCTAGGTTAATTTTAAGGTTAAATAATACTCCCTTCGTTTTTTTTATCTTCCACATTACTATAACGGGTAGTTTTAAAAGTTTTTCCACTTTAGAATATTTTCTATTTTTAGAAAGTTTTTATCCCACTTTTACCCTTAAAAATCCTCCATTTTCTTTTAATGTACCTCTCTTCTTTTATTTATAATTATATTTCTCTCTCATACTTTCAATACAATCATTACTTCACACCACTATTTAATTAATATAAAATAATACCCACTACAACCCAAAGATTCTATCTTTCTTAATATGTGTGAAAAAGTGGAAATTAAAAAAAAACGGAGGGAGTAACAGTTATTTGTAAATAACAACAAAAAGACAAAATATATATTATTAAAATAAATAAATTAAGATAAAAGATAAATTAAATTCTCAAAACCACTCCTTTAAAATTAGAATACTTAAGCACGATTTACTAGTTTCTTAAATAACCGTTATACATTTTTGGTCATGTTTCACAGAATTACATAAAATCATTAAAACCAGCGTTTAATTAAATTTTAATTATTTTATTATTTTTTCAATTTTTTTTTAAATTTTTTTTATCCTATAGAAAAGGACATCCTTTTTCAACACTTCCAATCCCTAAAAATTTCCTTCGACTGTAGAGCTCTCTCTCTATCTCCCATCGACTGTTTTTCAGGTACCTTTCTTTCGATTTCGTTCGATTTGGATTGATCCGATCTATTCTTCGTGTAACTTTTATTGTTTCGTCAATCTAGGGTTTATTGAGGACAAATTAAATGCTTTTTCTGTGTTAAATTAGCTGCAGTAATCCTCAATTGAAGGTTAATGAAATCATCTTTTTTGAGTTCTCAGTATTGATTTTTATGCTCTTCGTCATTGTTGGATAGATTCTTGCTACGTCAATACATGTCTCGATTTATATGATTGGTTAGTACTTGGTAACTAGGGTTTTTTTTGGGCAAGATGTTCTTGGATATGTTGTTTTGATTAATTGTTGTTGACTTGAACGACGTGATACTGTTATTGATTTTATTTTTTATTGGAAATTTGGTGATTAGGGCTTGATGGCTGATCATAATGCGGTGGTTGCTCGGCCCATTTGGATGAGACAGGCTGAGGAAGCGAAGCTTAAAAGTGAAGCTGAAAAAACGGCAGCTGCAAAGGCAGCGTTTGAGGCCACATTCAAGGATGTGGACAAAATTAAAGCCAAGGCTTCTGATTTGTCGTCTGATAGTGAAGATGACGGGGAATATCTTGTGAACAAGCCAATTGGGCCTATTGACCCTGCTAAGTGCACTGCCGCTGGGCCTGGAGTTTCTGGTGGATCGGCTTGCGCTCCGTGTACTTTTGTGTTGTCGGCCAAGGATTCAGATGGCAGAAAAATCCCTAATGGTGGTGCTCAAGTTAAGGTTAAGGTTACCCCAGGAGTTGGGGTAGGAGGTTCGGACATAGATGGGATGGTGAAGGACCAGGGTGATGGAACTTATACGGTTACCTATGTTGTCCCTAAAAGAGGAAATTATATGATCCATGTGGAATGCAATGGGAAGGCTATTATGGGAAGTCCATTTCCTGTGTTTTTCAGTGCTGGTGATTTTCTTACTTCATCTTTATGCTTGTATGCTATATAATTTGGAATTCTACAGCTTTAGTTGGTCAGTTTCAGCATGTGAAATTGATATATGCAAAACATCATCTTCAACCAGCAATAGAAAAATGGAACATATTAGTAATTTGTGGTAGTGAGTTAAGTGCCTTGGAATATGCAGTGCTTACTAATTAATAGTTATCACTTTGTTCAATATTCTATATTGCAAATGTGCAACGATGAAGTGATTTTATTGGAAGATCTCTTGATGCTTTGAGAACTCCCTTAAGGTACCTCATCTTATAGTTGTGGTTCTTAATTTTCACATTGAGGGTTGGCAAAATCAAAAGGGAGAGAAAAGTGAAGTGTCAAATTATGCTTCATTTGTGTTACTGTGTTTTTTGTTGATTTTACTGGGCCGTTTTGGCCAAGTATGACTCTTCTCTTGGAATAGATATAAGCTTGAATACTAAATTGTGATGAGCCATCTAGTTGTAAGTAAAAACACTTGGTTGGGAATTATTGGTTGTGCATCTTATGATCTTATCCTACAATACTGACAGTTGTGTATGTATTACTGTGTTACAGATTGAGTTTTGCTTAATTCTAGCTCTATTAGACTGTTTGTTTAACATTTTGATTCCATCTGACTGAAATACATGAGCTATATTTTTTTTTTAATCTTTTTACTGAATTTGCATATTTTATCTTTGACAGGAAGTTCGAATGGAGGAACGTTGGGTGTGGCTTCAACAATGACATATCCGAACCTTATTAATGCAAATATGCCAAACATGCCAAACTATGCAGGTTCTGTTTCTGGGGCATTTCCTGGTCTTGTTGGAATGATTCCTGGACTTACCCCTGGCCCTTCTGGAGGGGTGATGTTGCCTGGTGTAGGAGCTTCCTTGGGGGAAGTATGTCAGGAATTCCTTAATGGACGGTGCTTTAAAACAGATTGTAAATTCAACCATCCAATGCATAACTTACTCATGAGTGCAGTAGCTGCAACATCAAACATGGGAACCATGAGCCAAGTGCCAATGGCACCTTCTGCTGCTGCAATGGCTGCTGCTCAGGCCATCATGGCAGCTCAAGCTCTTCAAGCTCACACTGCTCAGCTGCAGGCTCAATCTACATCATCCAAAAGCTCTTCTGGTATGCCCAATTTCTCTTTGATCATCCTCATTTTTATTTATTTATTTGTTTGTTTTTTATTTTAACGATTATCATCATTGTCATTGTTATTTCATTTATCAGTATTATATCTGGATTATTTATCATCATATTCATGTTTTCCTGTGTACTTCAAACCACCTCTTTATGGAGACTGGGGGGTTCTTTTTAGAAGGATGGATGTTAAGAGCAAACATATGTGGAATATATATGTTTTGTGTCTTTTAGGAGACTAGAATTTGTTTGTCTGTATAATGATATTATGAAGGCTTCGCATTCACAACACTAACACCAACAATGCCATTAAGCCTTGCAATTCGCATTTTGGAACAAAATATGATCACCATGAATAGCTTTGAAATAATGAACAGCTTCCTAGCATTAGGCACCTTGGTGATCTGGTATAAAAACTACGGAGTAGTATAACAGGCCAATGTAAAGGGATTCTACATGTATTTAATATCATCAGTGAATCATTTTTATTGATTGGTTCATCTTATTTTCTGGCCTGTTTAGTCAAAATACTTGTTAATTCTCTCGTCTTTATATTGCTACCCCCTCCTTTTGAAGAAATGTTAAAATCTGCCTCATGTTTCTGTTGAATTATCCTGATGTTGCTAGCTGCAATGTGTAGATGCAGCTGAGATCGAAAAAAGAGCTAATGCGCTGAAGAAAACAGTCCAAGTTAGCAACCTTAATCCCCTTCTCACTGCAGAGCACCTAAAACAAGTTTTTGGGGTCTGTGGTACTGTGGTGGAATGCACCATTTCTGATTCAAAACATTTAGCTTTTATAGAGTACGGAAAACCTGAAGAAGCAACAGCAGCTCTTGCACTTAATAACATGGATGTTTGTGGTCAGCCCTTGAACGTTGAGATGGCTAAATCACTTCCTGAGAAGCCTGCTAATTTGGCATCATCCTTACCTATCATGATGCAACAAGCAGTAGCCATGCAACAGATGCAATTTCAGCAGGCATTGATGATGCAGCAGACAATGGCAGCACATCAAGCTGCTAGTCGTGCTGCTACGATGAAGTCTGCTACAGAGTTAGCATCAGCTAGAGCTGCTGAAATATCTAAGAAAATGAAGGCTGACGGATTTGTAATTGATGAAAAGGAACCAGAGAAAAATTCTAGGTATCTGTTACTTTGCAATCTGTTGAAAAATTTTAAGTATCTTGTTAATTGTTGCTTCCTGGTACAGGCTTCTGATTACCCCTGTAACCACAGAAATTGACGACCAGGTTCTGCTATTTTCCTAAGCGTGGATAGTTCTAGTGATTAGTGGTATATTCTCCCTCCGTCCACAAGATGTTCCTTTTTATTTTAAATGATAAACTCATGAATAAAAAGGTGGAACCTATCTTTGGGACGGAGGTACTCTAACTAGAATTGTGCCATGTAGTTAATGAGAGGAAAATTTTCTTGTTATTCTTGTGTTATGGACTCTTGGATTATAATTTTCTTGTTAGGTGAAGTTAAAGAGACATGTCTTTTAGCATAAGATGTTCACGAAAGTATCTCCCTTAGCCATCTTTTTTTTTTTTTTAATTGATTAAATGCAGTGGTTTTTTGTAGGGATTTTGTCTGGTATCTTTATAATTAGTAATTTGTTCTAGGCATGTCTTATTTGTTGAAGGAGGAAGGACCTAGATAAAGCCACTTTCTTGATGCTTTCCTTCCATTGATGTTTTGGCCGTTTCTATATGCGGTGAATCTTTTCAGCATTTTCATCTGCCGTGAATAAATTGCTGAGCAATGACAATGTAGAAGGTTTATGTGTTTACAACAATATTGAACTTAAACTTTTTTTGCAGATCCCATTCACCTTCTAATGCTAGATCAAGGTCCAAGTCAAAATCACCAATAACTTATGGTAAGAGAGGTCGATCTCGCTCTTTCTCACCGTCTCGTCAGTATCGAGACCGGAGATCAAGGTCCCCAAGAAGACCGCGTCACAGGTCTCGTTCATTTTCACCCCGTATCAGGCGTTCTCGAGATCATAGATCCAGGTCTCCAGTAAGATATCGACACTATTCAGGGTATGATTATGATAGACAGTCATACAGATATGGTAGTGATAGATATGCTAGGAGAGATTCAAAAGGTTCACGCGATTATCGAATGTCTGATTCTAGAAGGATTAAGAGTAGGAGTCCTAGTCCACGGGGGAGGAAATCATATCGAGATCGATCAGATTCACCAAAACCTCGTCGTCGTAGAAGTTCTGCTCACCGCTCAAAATCTCCAGGATATCATCAAGGAGGTAGGTCTTCCCCTATAAAGGATGATGACAGAAAGGCTAAGCAACGTCATCGATCTAGGTCTAAGTCTATTGAGAGCAGGCACAAGTCAAGTAAAAGAATTGATGAAAGTAAAGAGAATACAAAGCACCGTGGTAGAAGGCGGTCTAGGTCTGGATCATATGAAAATAAGCAACCAAAGAATGACAAGTTGTCCCCCCAAAGTTCAGATAAAAAATCGCCTATTCATAGAAAGCGCTCAAGGTCAAAATCATTGGAAACTAAGCAACGTTCGAAGGTCAAAGAAGGTGAGCCAGGTGATGAAAGAGAAAAATCAAAATGTAGGGAAAGAGGTAGATCTGGATCTATGGACAGTGAAGTTCATAAAAGGATGTCTTTACAATCAATGGATGAAATTAAATCTACAGGTAAAAGGAGTTCAAGGTCAAAATCTGTCGAAGATGATATTGAGATTGATGGAATCAAAAACGGAAGTAGAAAAGAAAAGCGGAAACGCCGTGACAGGAGGCGCTCCAGATCATTATCTACAGAACGTGAATCTCACTCAGGAGCCAAGTCCTCGCTGCATAGAGAGGATGATATAATGAATGAACATAGAAGAAGGTCAAGATCAACCTCTCAAGAAGGCAAAGAGAGAAGAAAAGACAGGGGAAGGGCTGATGATAAAATGGCCCGCAATAGCAGGAGTGTAAAAGATGATGCTGAGATGAGTTTGAGGAATTCAACAGATCCGATCGATGATACATCTTTCACCACCGACTCTGTAAAGAACCCTTCTACCATTGAGAGAAGTGACACTGGTACTGAAAATTCCAAGAACAGATCTAGTTGTGGTACAGAATCCTTGAATGAAGACTACGAGATTGGAGTGGGGCCAGAATGCTTGGTTGAGCAAGAAGGTGAAGTTTAACTTGTACTTCATGTTTTCTTGTTCTCCCACTGCCTCTCCCATCCCTAAGCTATCCCTTTTTTTATTGTCTTGAGGGTTGGGGGGTCGCCAAGGAATTTAAATATAAGTTGATAAATGTTTGAGAAGTACTGTCAGAAGCTCTCACTTTGTAGACTGGCTGATAAAATTGGGAGAAGGAAGTAAAGAGAGTGCAGGCAAAGATAAATGTATGCTATCCAAATCAAAAAATATGGACGACTGCTAAAATTGATTTACTAGTTCATGTAGTTAACCCTAATCTTTTGGGACTAAGGTTTTAGCATTGTTGTATCTAAACATGTACCAACATTCGGTTTGATATTTTTAGCAAGGAATTGTAATATTGCAATGTTTCATGATCTTTTTGCTGAAGATGTCAAATTTAATGGATTTACAGGAGAGGTTATTAAAGATTCTAGCAGACATTCTACTCATCCAGATTCTGTGATTCGAACTGCCCATGGACAAGATGGCTTTTATGTTGAAGACCATGATCAGCATTTAAAGTTGGAAAATGGGTTCTGAATCTCAAGGATTAAATCTTGCTTTATAATTCTTTACATGATAGTGACAATTTCTTTAACTTTGACAAAAGCTCGTCACAAATCATTTTGTCTAAGCTCTGAAGTTGCAAACGAGCGATGGCTTTTCTCTTTGCAGTTGCTTAAATTTTGTTTCGATGCTCAGAGGTTTCTGCCGATATTTGTTCTTCACACAAATTGGCCTTGCTGGCTTTATTTTTGCAGGTATGAAGGAGATGAGGTTTCTTGGTAGCCGACTTATGAAGCTTTTAATCCTCCTTAATGCAAATGTCAACGTCCAGTGTTAGTAGCATGGTTCTTTGATTTGAAGTGTATGTTAACTATCTCTTGCTAATGCAGAAACAAATACTTTGCAATATTATGTTAAGCACTATGTACTATCATGTCCTTCAATCTCTGGATTTGGATTGAGGCAGTAAGGATATTGTTGTTTTTATGTTGTTAGTATTAACTGCATAATAGAGAATTGCTGGGTCTCTTTTTTCTTTTGCCTTTGTGGATATGCTTTGTGAAAGTGCTGATCTTGATTCTAGACTGCTAATCTGGGATTGGCAAATTAATTTGTTTTCATTGCCTATATTCTATAGGTGAAGTGGAGTAGTTTTAATGGTATGCCCTTTTTTTCTCGCATGTCCTTGTTGCTGGGTGTCTGTTGAATCTCTTATGTAGTATTACTGATCATAAGTCTTTGTTTCCGTTTCCCTTGAGTTCTGGGTCTGTTACTTTTGATACACAGGTGCAGGTTCCACACGGAGGCTTCTGTTGGAGCTTTTCCTCATGGAATTGGAAGGACTTGTCTATGGTTTTGTATTGAGGTATGCTGTCAAGAGAGTGTTGCTTTTGTGTTAGGGGGCTATTAGGCATCTTTGAAGATTGCTTAGAAATATATATTTTTTGCCATTCCTCAATGATTGGCTTGCTTTTTTGGATTTTTTGCCTTCATATTTTTCCTTTTTTGTGTGTATAATCTTTTTAATTTTTTCTTTTTGGTCCGTCTTTCTTTTTTTTCCTTTTTTTTTTTTTCTCTTTCCCCAATTTCCAGAAATTTTCTCCATTATCTAAGCGATTAAAGCTGAGCAGAAGTTGATTTGCTGAGTCAAAGCTTGAAAAGGAATTTGTTGAGCAAAGCGATGCAGCTTGACTAGTAGTACTGTGTGTTTCACTGATTATAGTATATATCAGGTAATCATCTGTGTAGCATCCGAACTGGCAAACTTTATCGGTGATTTTGCCACATTTCTGAGTGAATTTGTAACAAATAGTCTGTCTATTATGTTTGTGATTGCTGTTCTTGGGAAAAAGTATGGGCCACCGGCTGTTATTTCTTTGCAAATTGACCATTATGTCAAAACTATCTCTTCTATGAAAAACACTTACCTTCTATAGCTGCTTCTTTGTAAAAGTCTTGTATAGACTTAGTATATACTATTTTAGCGTGTATCAACTTAATAATAGCCAGTAATTCCTAATGATTGTATTTTCATGTTAAAATACTTACTATTTTAGTAGTACACATTAAAATAGTATGAATCGAGTCCATACAAAAGTTTTTCCTACTTATAGCCAAATATTTTATGTGATTGCTGGTCCAACCTATTGTTTTCTAAATTGTAGAGAAAACTTCCTACATGTGTTTTTCGTTGCTGGTATTGGAGATCCATGGTATATATTTAAACATGTGTTTGCGAACTTACTTTCTATTTTATTAAGTTTATGTTTTCAATTTCACAATTTTAGATCACTTTCGTTTCATTCAATTTAACCCGAGTTTAGTTTGAGAGAACAAGCGGTGTTTAATCCTCTTTTAGATGTGTATTGAACCTACAAAACAATTCAAGAGCCTTTGTTGATTGTTCTATAACCGTAACGCCTCCTATAAAGGACTGCATTGCATGGTAGGAGAATGCGCAGAGTGTTTAAGACATTGGATAAATTTATCATAAATGTGTGAAGCTAGCCATAAGCCCATAAGCATTGGTAAGTAAGTACCTTATGAAAGAACGATATCTAGATTTCATATTACTTGGGTATGCTGATGAAACACCACCATAATAGTTCTACTACTTAATAGTCCTGTCGACACTTTTCATGAACTTCATAGTCAAACATTTGGGCACATCATTCAGAAATTTTTGTTCCAAATTTGCTAGACGTTATGTATCCAAATGAGACCTATTTTGCAAACGTGGTCATTATTAGTTTTGACGGATGGATCGATTTGCCACCCTAAAACATAAAATTTTAGTAGGGCAAGTCTCAACTCTCAAGTTCGGATCCACCTTTACTGAAAAGGAACAACAAAATACACCTATATAAGATTTCTTTCAAATGCTACTATAAAAATAGGCGTACACGTTTCACGTTTGTAATCATGACATACTACGAATCATTGGCCTCAAAAAATTAATCACCGTAATTTGTAAATCACAAGACAAAAAATATAATAACAAAATAAACAAAATAAAAAAATAAATTAAATTAACAAAACTCTCACTCTATTAAATCTTACCACATAAAGGCGATTTGTTAACTTTATAAATAACTGTTATTTAATAAGACCTCCTCTTTACCATGAACATAAAGAGATCATGTCATTTAAATTGAGTTAATGAAATGATAGTTTGACAAAGTTTTTCATCTTTTAGTTGGGAACATAGCTAAATTATGATTATCTTCATGTGCTCTCAAAGAGTTCACATTCTAGGTCCTAAAATTAGGCGTGAAAAGATAGGGGATAGTGGATCCCTTAGAACGTAACCTAATCACTGTAACCCAAGGATGCTTTTCATATTTTGACATGGAAACCTTCAGAAAAACCTATTTAGGATGAACATAGGCTATAGCCTTTGTAATTGGGATATTCATCATCTACCTCGGACAATCAGTTCAGAATTTTCCATAACTTTCCCCATCATATGAGGGATATTTGGGGTGAGAAAACTGCCTTATTTAAACCAAATTGCTCACACCTACAACAAGGTGTTGTCTATAAGGACATATAAGGGGCTTTTTAAGCTCATCATGTGGCCTTTTTGGTGCCATTATGATTTATATGGCATGTGGTGACCCAATGAGATTTCTACATTACACTCTCAAAATGTCATAAACTTGTTTTAAAAAATCCTAAAAGCGTGAATTATGGCCTTTAAAATTAGAATTTTGAAACCTATGTTGGGATCAACTCAAAATTCTTTAAAATTGTTCCAATGATACCTATGGGTCATAGGAGAGATATTTGGCTACATAGAACACTAGTATTTAAGCCAAATTAGCCCCAAAAGTCAAAACCCGGTACTCACAATGAGGTGACAACCCTAGGTGCCTCCAACAACTTGTGAAAGTCCTTTTCCGAGACTTCGTGACATAAATGAGGTCTTTTATAACCTCTCTAGATGCTATTCTGATCCAGATATGACTTTGGTTGTCTTTGGCTCAGTATTTCTTATGATGGTCTGAGCTAGCCATTCAATTGAAGTATACATAACAGAGTTCATGCTGTCATTGATGATATTCATACTTGAGAGTAGTCAATTGTCAACAAAAGCTTGTTTATTTGATAACTAATCCTTCTGGAGTGATTTACTAGTTAAGAATACAACAATTGTGAAGGCTAAGATACCAAAAAACACGTAGTAGTATGCCAACTACTGCTAAGCACTACGTACTTGAGGGACACACTCGAAAAATTCTCTTATCAATCTTTCGACCAACTTTGTGAAGTAACATTAGCACTACTAAAGAGCATACGAGTACAAAAAATATTCCATCTTCAAAGCTTGAGCTTCGCTTCCACCCTAAGCTTTATTCACACGTATCTTTTGTCCTTCCAAAACCTGCAAATAATTGTCCGTATTAGGAGTTAAAGACGGTTCATTTAGGCCATCGGATTCAACAAATTTACAAATTCAAGGAAAATAACATTCGATTGCATTGTTGAGAATCGACTCACAGCATTGTTGAGAGCTTCAATTGCAGCCTCGACTTCCTCATCTGAAGAGAAACTAACAAATCCATAACCACTAGACTTGGAGGTCCCTGGTGTTCGTTGAACCTTGGCGCTCAGAACCGTCCCTTTCTCAGAGAAGAAATCCTTGAGCACCTCAGTCGTTACTGTCTTTGCAAGATTACCCACGTAAACTTTATGGGGACTGTCAACAAATTGTGATTCCTCTGCCTGAAGCAATGATATATCCGTACCTTGCAATGGTTTCTCGGTTACGTTTACTTTGATTTTACGTCCACCAATTTCCTTGAAAAGAAGGGAAAACAGAAGGAATAGTGAGTTAGAAACCAATAGTGCACTCGTGTACAGATCCTTCGTATAGATAGATTGTACGAAGATACTCGCTATATTCCTAGATTTGTGTAAAAATGCTTACTGTGTCATTTAACTTTTCAATAACTGCATTTGCTTCGTCAACAGTTTTCATTGTTGCAAACCCAAACCTTCTGCTTCTTCCGGAATATTTATCATACATCACCTAAATGAAACAAGAAGCATTTGAGGTGTTCGTTTCTTAAAACATCGTGAAATAAAAAATTATTGCGATCTACACGCAATAAAGAGAAAGCTGAAAATAGATAGCCCAAAGTAAATGAGGTTGGAAAGATGCAAGAGCCAAGTCTAAAACAAGATGCAATCATAAACTAGTTAAAACCCTACAACTCGGACACATCAGATATACCATAATCCATTTATGCCAAGATTGCATGAGTCTCCCGCAAAATTAGCTCCACCTAACATGCCATACCTACTTAATCACCACTGTCAAACTTTCAACTCATTCCCCCTCTTTTGCTAGGGTATGAAGCAAAGTTCAGTTCGACTACCAATCCTTTTTCACTTACCAATATGCAAAGTTGAACTCGACTACTAATCCTTTTTCATCTACCAATGTGCAATGTGCAATTCTCAATAAATCAACATTGCTGAACTCTTAATCTTATCCCAAATCAACAATACATAGTATTTGTTAAAGCGTAAATGTGTAGCTCAAGTCAAGACAAAGTTCATAGTAAGTACCTTGGCTCCTAAGTTCTTGCTACAACACAACAACAATGATAACTACAACAATGTATAAGTCTCAATCCCAAAAGATTGGTGTTACGTACGTGACCCAACAAATCACTCTCGGTTTTGGTCATTTATCAAGCAATAACCATTGTCAAGGAACCAACTCAACCAAAAGATTACGCTGATAGTCGAGGCCCTAAGATATGATATATACTCTAACACGCCCCCTCACACGAGAGGGGTGGATGCGAACAGTACACGTAAATGAGGGGTGGTTGAAATTCGAAGTGTGACCTCTTGTCACCCTGACTTCTGATACCATGTCAAGGATCCCTCTTAACCAAAATCTTAACCGGAAACCAAAGAACCAAAGATGTTAATTTTTTCTTCCTCCAGAAACAATTCTTATAAAGTGTCTAACAAGAGCAAAGCAGAAACCAACACCCATCAAGCAACAAAACAAAACAACAAACAACATAACATGATGAAAAACAAATATAATTCACACTAAATGAAGGGCTCAAAATTGATAAAATCCCAGAAAAATTGTAACAAAAGAAGAAAAAACCTCAGCTTTCTCAACAGCACCATGCTCTTCAATGATACGTCGGAGCTCGTCATTGTTGACATTCCTTGGAATGTTGCCAATGTACAATCTTCGAGCTCCTTCTCCAGTAGAAGATGAGGTACCAGATGAAGTTTCTTCAGCTACTGCAGCTCGAACTCTTACCAATGAAATATGATTAGTCTTGACTTTTAAACCAAACCCATGATTCAAAGAAGGAAATTGAACCGAATTCTGTGATAAAAGTTTGGGTTTTGAAGAAGAAGAGTGTTGAAGAAAGCTAGGATATGGGAGGATCGAAGAAATGGTCGCCATTTTTTATTGATTTGTTTGAATTAATTGATGATAATTTGAATAAACCAATTGATTAACAAGTTTCCCAGATTATGAGATTGAAGATTGAAGAAAGATTAGATTTTTGGTATGACTGGGGTTTTGGAAAAATGTTACAAATGAGGGGTTTTTGCTCTTGTTGTTCTAAACAAACAAGGCGTTATCTCTTTATCCATATGGCACCTGCTTATCATGTGAGCTCTATTAAGTAGTACTACTAATCCCTATTAGAATATTAGAAGTAATAAAATCATCAACCACTAATTAATTTTTATGAGTATGTCAATATAATTATTTTGGTTATTTTAATTGTAATTACACGTTGCCAATAATTAAAGTAATATAAATAGCAATGGTTAAAAATTGTTAATGATTTGGCAACAAGTAACAACATAACAAGACCTTTGTTTACCTAAATAATATTTCTATATATGATTTGGTAATGATTCAAAAGAAATTAATAATTTCGGAAATATCAAACATAAATATTATTGACAAAAATACTCTCCTTTTCCAAAATTCAATTTATACTGCATGCCATTGTTGGACCTTTCAATACTTTTTCTCCCCCACAAACAAATACTTTTCTCTTAAGCTCGCAGCAAGTAATTATGTATTTGTGAGTATGAATTGAATCATTTATTTATGTTATTTTAATCGAATTATTTTAAATTTGACCAATTTAAAATCAACCTAAAATTTCTTTTCTCATAGTATTATTATTTTTAAAAAACCTACATATATGATTTTTAATAAATTTTTTTTATTAAATAATATAAGTAGTTAATTGGACTTTAAAATTTCAAGTACATATATTGACTTAAAATATAATAATTGGTCAATTTTTGGATCAATATTGGTTTGCTTAAAATTGACAATGTAGGTGGTATGGGTCATACCAACCAATACCACTTGATCCAATTCAATGACCTCTGGCCGCTACTTCAAAATCCCATTCCCATACAATATCACTCAAAATCTAAACTTTATTTATAAGTTCCACTAAAACATCCCTAAAATTCTCCCCAAAATGCATTGTGATAGCTTGATTTCGCCCGCATCTACCTCAACCTTCCAATTCCCTGCAAACCCAAATCCTTCGATCCTTTCTTCTTCATCTTGCTTTTCCTTCCCTTTGAACCAAACAACACCTCACTTTTCAACCCTCAAAGCTCGTGCCACCGTCAACAATGGTGTCTTTACAAAACCCATCTCACAAATGTCCTTTTATGAGCTTTTAGGCATTCAAACGTCTGTCGATTTGTCAGAAATTAAGCAGGCTTATAAACAACTTGCTCGAAAGTATCACCCTGATGTTTCACCTCCAGATTTAGTGCAAGAATATACTGATAGATTTATTCGTGTTCAAGAAGCTTATGAAACTTTGTCTGATCCTAGAACTAGAGCTATGTATGATCGGGATATGGCTCGTGGACTTCATCTTGCCTTTTCTGCTCGGAAAAAGATGCAGTATCAGTATGACGATGAGGTATTAAATTTCTGTAACTTTAGACTTTTGAGGTTCAATTAGATGATTTGAAGGTCAATTTGATTTGGGTCCTTCTATTTTTGTGTTTTTTCTTATGGGTTTCTGTTTTATTTGATATTGCATAATTGGGTTGTTTTGCATTTGCGGAAGTTTAATGCTTTTTTCACCAATTAGTGCTTTCAAACTGAGGTTCATTTTCTTAGGTGTTTAATTGAGATTGGTATCTTTGATTTTAATCTGTGTTGCTCGGCATTTAAGTTTCACCTATTTTGAGTTTTTCAATTTGGGTCTAATTTGGTTTGATTGTAGAGTTTATTTTCAGAAACAGTTATTGATTGTTATTTGATTTGGGTTGGTATCCTTTTGCTCAATTTCTCTGCTCTTTCTGTTGTATGATTTTGAAGAACTTATTTAGTTATGTGTGTTTCCATCTTGATTTTGTAATTAATGATGTCCAGTTGTTCAATCATTTGTTTATAGTACCTAGCATGTCCATGGTCATTAAGATCGTTTCATGCCTTTGATTCTGCTTCTGCCAATTATGTTGATACTAAGCTACGAGCACACTGTTTAGGAAACATATCTTTTACGCCCGACCTTATCTTTTCCTGGTATCGCCTTTTTTGAAAATTTATGAAGGACAATTAGTTTCATGATTTCATCATTATATTTCTTGCCTAAGCTGCCCAAGCAGATGATGATGGCGCATTGATGTTAGTTATGTTGCTTACATTTGCCATTTATGATAGTATGACATAATGTTGTTCCTTTCCTGTTTCTTAATTATGTTGTTTTGATTAATTCTCGAACTACTTTTAGACGGTTAGTTTACTTTATTAGGTGTCCAGTGACATACTACATCCGTATCAAACATTACCAGTATTATAAAGATACATCCTCAATAGGACGGAAAAAGGTGAAAAGAGAGATGTTGTATATCTAATCTTGGTAGATGTGTTCATGAGTTCAACTTATTACTGCAATTATTGCAAAATAGCCAATTACCTTTCCTTTCGTTATCTACCCATTGAATGTTATCCGCTCTGTCCATCATCAACTGTTACGTTACATATACTAGTTTAGAACATTCAAAAAAGTTTCAAATTAGAGGTTACCCTTCATTGTAAAAGATCTCGTTGTGAAAAAATGCCTTGTCTTTAGTTACAGGGATTTGGGACAATGCGAATATTGATCCCTGGATCGAGGGAGTAATCTGTTAAAAAGTTTCACTTGTTATGTGAGCATCATTATAAACTTATCTTCAAAGATGTTAATTTCTTAAAACTCTGTTAGAAAGTACTAGTTTTCAGTTGATATGGTGATCAGTGATGGAATTGTGGCAAAAACAGATAAGGTTTGCCTAGATTTAACATCTACCATGTTAGCCTAAACAAACAATAAGATGTCAGATATATTACTTCCTTTACAGCAGTTAAGGTGGTCCCTTGGTTCCTTTTGAGTAACATTTTCTTGAAGGACAAACATAAACGTTTCGTGGAGTCCCGAGTTTGAAATTGACATTGTAGACAAAAATAATTGGTGTACCTTAACTTACCTACTATCTACTCATTCAATTTTACCTTCTATGTGAAACCCCACCAGGCACTATCCAAGTCTTTTTTTGTGCTGTATCTTAATTTCAGTAAGAATTGCTTTCCGTGTGGATGGTTTTATTGAAATAAGGAATTTGATTCTGAAATCATGACGCTTCTCTTCTCGTTAGGAAACGGAGGACAAAGGTGATTGGCGAGGTCGTTGGCAAACCCAACTATCGGAACTGAAAAGGAGAAGCGTGTACAAAGATGCAAATCCAAACTCTTGGGGAGCCAGAATGCGCCGTCAAAGGAATGCTTCATCTTCTTGATCATCAATCATCATGATCATAAATTTACTACGAAAAGCCACAATGTAAATATATGTATTATATATATATATATATTCTTGTTTAATTTTCTTTACATTTAGAATGGGTTTAATGAAGAACAACAAGAATTGGCCATTTTCGGGATTCATCGAGTGTGCTCCGGGATAAGTTCAAGCAAAGATGTCAAGAGGTCACATTCTTTTTGGTTCCATCGTTTGATAATCCATCTTCATGTGAAACAAGTTCATATTGAATATAGTTAGAGTGATGTTATTTTTCAAGATCGTGATTTGTACGATTTTTTATTTGTCGATTATCGAATCGAAGTTGTGGTTCAAGAGCAGTAAGATGAGTTATGATGGCTCATATACTTCACCACAAAAAAAAAATAATAATAAAAAATAAAAAATTAGAAGGCAATTTGAGGTGGAAGGGATGGGAAAGCAAAGTGGTTATCTTAATCTAATTGGAATTGGACTGCTGAACTTTGGATATTCAGATAAATTGTTTTGTGGATGGATAAATGATAATTGTCATGACTCATGACTCACAACTCATGGTCCCCTTTGTGTTAAAGAGTGGGAGATATTTATTGCTTGTTTTGATTTTGTGTGAAAATGAAATTTATTTCCTAAACATTTGATGAAAACAGAGTATTTATTTAAATAAATGAATTGAAAAGAAATTAATAAATATAAAATGGACAATTAATAATGATTTATCAACCATCTGTTGAAAATAAATCAACTTTTCAATTATTGCATGTGTGTGGCTATGTGCCGATAATCTACCCGATCCAAATAATTTCATCTTTTATTTTTGGTTAGTTTTACTAAGAAAAACACCTTAAGCTTCATCTTTTTTTAAAAAAATCTTTCATCCTTCTCCAAACAAAAATTCTGAGCTATAAAACACCCAGCAACATACGTTTTCAACATATTCATGTATGATTAAAAGGTGGGATTAGCACAATTTATATGTTATTTGTTGAGCTAAATTATATTTAGTGATCTAAGCTTATTTTTACTAACTAATATTGTTTTCTCCTCTTTACATTGTTAATTATATAAAATAAAATTATTTGTACTAAAGTAAAGTCAATTTTAGATAAAAAAAAAGAAATAATCATTCTAAATTAAATGTAAAATATGTGGTAATATAAGCTCTTTATTGTGTAGTCGTTACACAGAAGACATAATCTCTTATAAAAATAGCTGGTAAACAAAAAAATGTCACATAAAGTAAGTAAACAATTTATCAAATTGACATAAAATTAATATTTTCTGCTTTACTAAAAAATTTACTTCATATAATATATCTTGACACTTGTATGAGAACTATTCAGAGTGAATAAGCGTTGCCGTTCTTGAAAAAGGTTTTTGTGATGTCAAAAGAAAGACAAAAATTATTGGACATTTCACATTCATATTTATAAATTTATAATGTGATTTTTTTTATGCTTTTATTGTAAATGTGAATCACATAAAATAATTTTGTGAACGATTAATTTTTTAAGACATTGGTCACTACCACATATTATTATTTGTTTTTGTTTGATTATTTAACTCATAAATAAAACATATTAGACGATTAAATTGTCTCATACAATAGTTTATCTTTGGTTATTATTTGTGATTATGAATTCAAACTTATTTTGAATATACATACATAAATATGTTCCTTCTTTCATTTTAAATAGGATAAAAATTCTACTTTCCAAGTCTCAACTTGATTATTATTTAAATACTACTATAATTTTATGTTTTCATATATAAAACATAATTTTCATTTACAAATTAATTTTACTTGAAGCTTACGATTCAAAACACAAGTTATGTGTAATATTATTCTTTATATTTTTTAATAGCTATACTTTTTTAAAAAAGTATAACTATTTAAAAAGAAATAGAGAATAATATATTATTTTTGTTTCAAGCAATAAGATAACATTTCTTCAACTCCTCCTTGAGCCCCACCATACAACTCTTGGGCAATATTAAAGTCACAACTCTTCCATCTCTATTGGTGTCATCTTTTGGGCTTGGAAGAACCAAAACTACCCCTTTCTCTCCAACACCATCAACAAAACAATTCACCATTCTTGGGCCTACTCCATTTAACTTAAACCCATAAAACCCAACTTCTTCCCAATTCACAAATGTCAAATTCGACCCGTATACAATACAATCGAATCCACCCGGATCCTTCTCAACCACATTTGCTATTTGGGCTCTCTCATCCTCAAAATTATTGCACATTAGAGTTGCGAGCTTTTCTGGACGAGCCTCTGCAACTGTAAACCCTGCCTTGATGGAACCCACTTTTTGATTGTTCCTTAGTGTCATGTCATCCTCTTTTGGGCTTATGCTATCTTTCTTGATTATAGTCACAATATTGGTTTCTGGCCCATTTTTGACTCTAGCTATGGCCCACCAAATTACTGAACTAATCATCTCAAAAGGTTGGATTGGGCTTGGTGTGGAATTATTTTCAAATATTTTCATTTGTAATTGGGCCAATTGTTTGGGCCTCACATGAAAAGAGAATGTATCCATTTCAATGGATATGGGCACGATCCAATGGTCTCCAACTGGGCCAATCTTGCATAGTGATAGTGGCTCAGAGAATATGGATTTTGTGGGGTTCGGATTATTCTTGGGAGGTGATTTATTATAGTTTGGTGGGTGAATTGGTTTATTGCCATTTAAGATTTCAGACAATGTATTCAAATAGGTTGATGCTGAAAACGTATCTCCAAGTACATGGGCCCAACTCAGGCCCAAAGCAAGTCCTCCACACTTCAAAGTGGTAATCTGCTCAATAACAAATAACCACAAGTATTTAAAGTGAAAATGTAGTTAGTGAAAATGTATTCAAAGTGGTAATATGCATCTTCTTTTCAAGAGAGTACATATGCTAAGAACTCAATAATTAAGCATGCTTGGTCTGTGGGGTCACTATGCTGCCTTTATGAATAGTCATGAATGATCCGACGGGGTAGAACGATAAAATTTTTTCAAATAAAAATAATCTTTTCATTTTGTGAAGAGAGACACAACAGTCCAAAGTAATTAATAGTTGTTTGGTCGTTGGTATAAAATGTAAGACCTTTTTAGATCATTTTTTCTTTAATAAATAATTTCTAACCCAATAAATTACCACTTAAAAGGTGGTATTAAGTGATAGTGAAAAAATTAGGGAAAAATAGAAGTTCGAGGAGGAAAGTTACGTTTCCAGAAGAATGACATATCAGATTTCGTGAAAAATAATGTTGAAATTCATTTCTATAAGAATAATTTGTAAATTACAACTTTAAAGTCTAGCACTTTTGCGAATTACAACCTTAATGTTTATTTGTAAGCAAAAAACTTTTTTGTTATCAAAGTATCATTACCATGAGAATGATATGAAACTTTTAATAAAGTTTTACATTATTATTCTCATTATTACAATTTAGTACTACTAACCAAACGGGTCGTTAAAGGACTATTGGATATGATTTGTAAATTAAATGCATGAAGTAAACTACTGGCCAACCACAAAAATTAAGGAATCAGTTTGAAACAATAGCGGTAGAAGTATAAATGTATGTATACTTTTAATTGAGTGATTAAGTTACCAGAAAGAGAAACCTCGCTATAAATGTGTGCATGGGCTATGTTGCTTTCTCTAAGAGGAGAAAATAGTAGTGGTTATGTATGAGTTGGTACTTGGTAGGGTAGGCTGGCAGCTGTTAATACTTCCTTTATTTCTCTCATTCGTACAATACAATGCATTTATCGCCTAGGTACGTCTATAATTTTTATTTAATTTGAAAACAACAATTAATTAAAAATATCATATGTCTTACTTTATTTTATTGTTTTAAATCTTTCTATGAAAGTTTAGATTTTTTTTCAATTCTTAATATTTTTAGAAATAATAACTTTATAATGTTCTTCATATTAAAAAAAAAAAAAACATCCCAAAGCACAAAAGAAAGTGATGAAGTCCATATATATATATATATATATATATATATATATATATATATATATATATATATATATATATATATATATATTAGTAAATCTTAAAATATTAATATGAGTAAGAGTCTTGTATAGACTTGATCCATATTATTTTAGTGTTCATTAACTTTAATAGTAAGTATCTTCCAATAAAATTATTAATTGTATTTGTCAATTAAAAATACTAACTATTTTAATATTTTTTAAGGTCGTACAAACTAAATTACACTAATATAAACCAAATCCACACTAAACTTTCTCATAATAGGAGTAGAAGAAAAAATATTCAACCACAAACCAACTCATAATTCACATGATATTTATCTTTACATAGAAGTACGTCTTAACACTATATTGTGACACCATTTTCATATATTTTCTTTGTTAGGAAATACCTATAAAATGGTTATTGACATTATTCATCACACAAGTTTATTTTATATATTATTGTTAATGTATTAGAAAAAAATAGTCAAAATTTTATTTAAATTATTTAATCGTATATTTTCATGATATAAACTTTTTATAATTTTTTATTATATATAATTCAATATATAAATGATCAAAATAAAATAAATTTCACCTAACTCTCAAACTGATGTGCTAGGCTTATCTTATAATCCAAACCAATAAGAAATTGGAAGTGAGCCTTTCATACCGAAGTTAATTAAGTCGGAAAGTAAACCTTTCAAAGAAAAACTAAGACTTCACCTATCTTTTGGACCACTTTTTATTAATTATTAATTAATTTTAATTAATTCTACCAACGCAATTGTATATTTCCAGCGATTAATTCTATTTAAAGGAACTTGTATAATTTTTTATAAAAAAGAACTTAGTATAACTTTATTTATTTATTTTTTTTTATTTTTTTGGAAGATCTAAAGATGAAATACTTTGTACTCCTATTAGTTATATGAATCTTTTATAGTAATTTAATTAAAAACGATCGTATAGGTAATAAAACTATAAATTACTCATTCCTTTTAATTTTACATTTTTATTACTTATCATTAAGTTTTGAAATATATTTTTTAATTAGTAAGATTTTAAATAAAAATTTTATAATTCAAATAATTTTTTAAAATTAATCATTAGATTATAAGTTTTACCATTAAAATCATTATCGTATTTTTCTTTCATTATACATACACTAAAAAAAACACTAATTTTGCGAAAAGAAATTCAATTATGTGGTGATACTACTTTACAGTCCACATTATATTAACGTGCGTTTGTATTAGTACTTATAAATCAAACGTGTATTTCTTAAATATGGATCTATTTATTTGTAACAAAAACTTTAATTTGTAAAAAAAACAATTTAACTTAAAGCTTAAGCTAATAATTTTAGATTGAGGAAGTTTGAGTAAATAGCGGTGATTTATGAAGTTACCAAATTACCCTTATATGACACGATTTGATAGAGTGAGAGTTTTGTGATTTTAGTTTATCTTTTTTTATTTTGTTTATTATATTATTATTATCTTTTTTGTGGTGATTTACAAATCACGGTTATTGATTATGAATTATTGTTTGTCTAACAAGCTCCTTTGTACGAGACTTTTAGACTAGAAGCTAAGTAAGTACAACTACTCTTGTGAGAGATTGTCTATCAAAGAGACGACATCAAAATACGAAGCTCATTCTTGTTTATTCTTTAATTTGTATTAATTGGGTTATTTAGCCCATAAATCTAATGCGTCTTTCGGAGAAGCCGTCTCTCACAATAATGTATGAAGTATGAATATGCAACACAAACCTCATCGTACCTAGCAATTAATGTTCTAGTTAAACATAAATATTTCTAAAATTATAAAATATAATATAATAATATAAGTATATAACATAATAAAAGAGATAAAAATGACAAATGACAACCCCTTAAAACTCTGGCCAGTGACTTAGGTTTATAGGATTAAAATTGATTACAAGTCGCTTTATTTTCCTAAATTAATTTAAAACTAATAAGCTAAGTATTTGAAAGACATTATTACCTCAATTGTTAATAATTTTAAAAAATCAATGATTATATAAGAAAATAAATAAATAAATAAATTATATAAATGATAATAGATGAATATTCAATAGAATAATTTATTCTATTCAATTGACATATGTAATCATAATAAAATAGACACATAAAAGGGTTTAATATAGTGCAATGCATTTGATAAACTAATTAAAAATAACATATATATTGTGTTCAGTTAGAAAAAGAACATATAATGCATTATATGCATTAAATATATTGAGTTTCTTCGGTGTTTATAAATATATTTGTCAATTATGTTGTTATTATCGTTTTATTTCACTATTAATAAGTGAATAAAGTTATAAACAAATACTTTCAATACTTTAAAATATAAGCTATATAAACCATGAAACTAACTTTAACTCTTACATTGTACGGGCATTCAGGGGCGGATGTAGCCTCATTCAATGATGTCAACTGAAATAATAGCATTGTTTCAAATTCAAATCTTACATTTAACATTTTGTAAAAACCATACTTAAAACTCTGACACTTGATTATATTTTGGATCTTATTTTGGATCCGCCCCGCTATAAAGTACCTATACTAGTACAGTTAATGATAAAAGTTTAATGAATTGAAAGAAGGAAACTAACCTGTAAAAAGACAAGAGGAGAGAAAGTGAGTTCAGGAGCAAGAACACTATCAGCAACAAGAAGCCTTTGAGAAGAAGCATTATCTTCCATCAATTCAAGCCATTCTTCTAAAGTTCTAGAACTTTCTGCCTCCACAAATCTTACCCCACAATCATTACACTTAATATAAGGTTTACCATTATCTTCTGATCTCCTAAACCTTCCACAAGATTCATAATAGTAATTAAGCCATATAAATATACCCTCTTTTAACTTAATAGGGTTTATTCCCTTAATTGCTTGGGTATCAAGAAAGTAAACTACCCTTAAATAATGAAGTTTCATTGCTAAATCTATGTAATTAGGCTCATAACATAAGTTTCCTGTTACAAGGGCAGATCCCACTGAGGATAATCTTAGTCCATAAACAAGATTATCTTGATCATTATCAGGGTTTTTCTTTGTACTATTACTACCCACCATTTTAATGCTATAATTTTTGAACATGATGGTTTTTTTTTTTTCTTTTTTATTGAAGGAGATGGTGGTTTGTAAGTATATGTTGAATAAGCTAGCTAGCTATATATAGAGGGAGGTTAAAGTTTTTACTTTGTACTTTATAACAAGTCACTTACTCTAATGTCTAGGGTGAAGTATTGTCCATAAACTGATATAGGTTTGTTATTCAGTGGGCCCAAACTAAGATCAAATCGAAATCGATCATCATGACTGGTTCAGGCTGTTTAGGTTCAGGTTTGATTTCTTTTGATTTGAATCTATAACCGATTTAAATCAAAACCAAATTGAATCATAACCGTCTTTAATTTGGGATTAGTCGAAATTTCATTTGTACATACATGTGCGTTGAATTAGTTTATCATATGTACATCATTATTGTTTGTAATATGCTACACAATCACTAGTGGAAAAAACATCATTTGCTGCGTGTCATTTGCTGCGGTTTTCCTTATACGCAACATTAAATAGCAAAAAAAAAAGAAAAAACAATATATAATACAAATGCTGCGATTTTCATGATGACCGCAGCAAATAAGCATTATTTGCTACGGTTTTATTAAGCCCGCAGCAAATAAGTGCTTATCAAACGAAAAAAAAATTAAAAAAAAAAATAAGCATTATTTGCTGCGGTTTTAATGAAACCGCAGCAAATAAGTGCTTATCAAACGAAAAAAAATAAAAATAAAAAAAATAAGTATTATTTGCTGCGGTTTTAGTTAAACCGCATCAAATACGTTATAAAAAAAAATTTATGGTTAATTGCTGCGGGCTTCTTAGAACCGCAACAAATAATGCTTATTTGCTGCGGTTTTTTAAGAAGCCCGCAGCAAATAGCCAGTTCAGAAAATATAAAAACGCGTTTTGACGTTCAATTGCTTAAAACCCTAAAATAACTTTCTTCAAAATCCTACGACGACGACTATCTTCTTCTTCAAGCTTATGAATTTCAGAAAATTTCTTCAAAAATCCAAGAAAAATCTCTTCAAGTTTTTCAAATCATACGACTCCACTGTGTTTTCTCTTCATTTCGTTCATCATCTTCCAAACCCCACGACTTTGTTTAAGTTCTTCAAATTCCTGTGTTGTTGAAATTTGTTGCTTCAATAACCGCCCATTGCACGAATTTCCTTCTCCATCTTTGTTTAAGTTCTAAAACCCACCATTGTTGCTTTTCCTTCAAAAGCCACGAAATTATGGCTAGTCTTGCTCTTTTTCAAGTCATTGTGTTTTAATAAGGATTTAGTCTTTTTTATACTAATTTTGATTTGTTTTTTTCATTGTAGGTTACATAATCTTATCTGGAAACAAAATTATCATATCTCATTATCAAGGTATATATTTTATATTTGAATGTGAATAATTTACTTATGTATGTACATTAATATTTGAATGTGAATAATTTTAATTAATTAGGATTTTTAGGGTAGATTGAATGTGAATATTTTACTTATGTATATATGTAGTTGTATATTTGAATGTGAATAATTACTTATGTATGTGGTATCAATGGTTCAATGGGTAGTTGTTCTTGTAAACGACGTCATGTAAGATTATAATCATGTAATTTAATTATATATCAATCTTTATTTGGTGATGGTAATTTTTGCCGGTATTAAACCTGCTTTGCTTTATTATGTGTGTGAAGTAGAAATTTGGAAGTAGGATAGTGGCTTTTACTTATCGACAATCGGCTAAGAAACTGTAAAGATTTAAAGAACCTCAAAATGAAATGAGAATTATATACGTTACTTATAATGGTTTAATTTGCCAAATGATATCCGAAAAATTACTTCGATTTTGTTTTTCACGTTCAGCCTTTCTTATCGTGCTTGTGTATATGCAAATACCTCCAAAGAAAATTGTTGCTTCATAAATGTACTTTTCTTGTTCATTCAGTGTATGAATTCAAGATGCCAATTTTAAGCTTTTTGCTTGCTTCATAAATGCAGATATTACTGGTGTGTTGACAGTGTACTTTTTACGAGGAAAAAGGAGTTATACTTAGATTATTTAGAATTTCACCTGTTTATCTTGTCACACTATCTATGTTGTTGGTGTGCTTTTGCTGCAATATTCAATTCCAGAAAATATTTTACAGTTTCTTTATAATGTATTATTCATTTTCTATTTTTAGGATTAAGTTGGTATTCTAATGTACTTCTAGGATGTTAATTAATTATGTTTTTGGAATGTTTTAATGCTTATTTGTGTTTCGCTGGATTTGCAGATTGATAGTTTGCCATGTCGATGTTTATTTGAAGGACAAAAATTCTCTACTCGAATCCACTATTCACTTTCGATTTATTAGAACTTTAATTTGTATATGTAGATATTATTATATTATATTATATATACGATCGAGAGTTTTCAAAGAGATTATTGGTGATTATCATTGGATTAATTATTGTTTATTACATTGTACATTATTGGATTATTTAATACTATTAAATGAAAAAAGCAAAAAAAAAAGAATTTACGTTTAATACACACTTATTTGCTGCGGGCTTCTTAAAACCGCATCAAATAATGCTTATTTGCTGCGGTTTTTTTAAGAAGCCCGCAACAAATAGTTAGTTTTTTTGCTGCGGTTCAAAACCGCAGCATTTAAAATAGGTTATTTGCTGCTATCACTATTGCTGCGGGCCAAAACCGCAGCATATTATGGCCCAAAAACCGCAGCAAATAAGGTTTTTTCCACTAGTGAATATATTCAAATTTAATATTTATGTTGTTAATTAAATGATCTATGTTATAGCCTTAGCAAGGTTGAGTCTCGATAGGCTTAGTGGCGTGCCTAAGATTTGAGGGATGGGATTGCACTACTAATTAGTTAAATATATTTTCTAGCATGTTTAAAATAAATTCCAAATACATATTAGATAGCATAAGATAAAATATTGTAGGACTTGAAGTGAAATTCTAATTCCTGAATTATATTCAAGAGAAAGAATATTATTTTCACATGGAGTGAGAATTTGAATGACTCTTTGGTTCATAAATTGATATAAGAGTACAACATTTCATTGCTCCAATGCCATTTAATGGCTCTCACCTAGGGTGGGGTTTGGAGTGCCATTTACGCAATCTTACCCTTAATAGTGATGAAACTTATAAAGAGATTATTTCTGATTGACCTTTGGTAGCAAACATCATGTGCAACTTCACACAAATAAGAAGTACGCATGAAATAATTAATCATTTTTCGATATACCATTATAATCCGAAATCAAAGAATTAGATCTTTGGCCCCATTTAAAATATAAATATTATGAATACAAACTAATCCTTAACAAAAAATAATTAAAACTCATAAAACTATAGAATGAAGTGTAATTTAATTTTTCACAACAATTTGATTTTATGAAATTCAATCTTTTAAGAAATAAACCATTACATCACAACATTTTAAATATTTAGAGATAAAAGAAAAAGACATTAACTAAAAATATCCCTAAATACCTTACCTATATATGTGTAACCAAAATGTTAATGGAATAGTAGAATGTGGGCTTCTTAAGTATTAAAAGCAAAAAATCAAAAAAGTGTTGAAAACATAAATTAGTTTCAATAAATTAAGATGTAGCTCAACTGGAAGGAATGTGTATAGTTGAAACACGGAAATTTTGGGATCAAAATCTACATCACTAATATTTGTTTGATTTTTTTCTTTTCGAGGATAGGGTTGCATGTGCAACCCCTCGCTTTTCATGTGCAAAGGAGACGCGGGGATATCTCAAAAATCAAAATCGCCTCATACGGCTTTACAAGGAAAACTCGACCTATGCGATATACATATGCTAAAGGTCTAGCTACAAGACCAAGCCAACTAGAACAAAAGGGGATACAAGTGCAGCGCAGAAGCTATCTAGATGGGCTTCTTCGACTTAGGAGCAGAATCTTGATCACCTGGGCCTGTCAGGGAATCGAAACAGACAGCAGCAGCAGCACATATTTCTGATGGAAGCCGATGCACTCATGCACATAGAGGACCTACTGCATTGCAGACAAAGGCAGACTGCAGCTGCTAAGGCTGGTAGCAGCCTGTTCAAGTTGAGACAGGCTGTCAGAGCCCCCGTAGGCTGGCTGCTGGTGCACTGTACAGGCGTTGGGTCATGGCTGCCGCTGCTCTGAATCAGATTGCAGGCTGACAGTGAGCCATCTGCATGTGGAGCTCGAGAGGCTTCATGATCAGAACACAACAGTACAGGGTTTATCCCAATGTCTGCACTCTCAGAGTATAGGCTCCTCAACCATGAAGTAGTAGTCCTATTCATCAACACAATATTGAATCTGATTTTTGAGTCATTTTTGATGGAGTCTTAACACTCGCCAGACAGTCATGACTTTATTTTACCATACCGCTTCATTTCTCACATTCCATATAGCGTACACCAAGTTACCGAAGATTGCTTGTACAAGTCTCAATTTTGGTTTAGGCATTCTTCGTTTTCGATGCATGTCTTGCAAAGTATTGATTTCCCTTGACACGCCAAACCAACCTCGAATAACTTCCGCACATTGGCTGCTAAAGGCACATTTGAAAAGGCGATGATCTATCGATTCAGTTTGGTTGCTAAAAATCTCATTGTCTACCACACCCATTTTTTTAAGTCGTTGCTTTGTTTTGAGTCTTTCATGGAAGGCAAGCCATACCACGAAGCGACTTCTAGGAGTGGCCGCTCTGTTCCACATAAATCCGGCCCAACTAACTTTATCAGCATCCCAGTAAATCTTTGTACACAAATGCTATAGAATAGTGCGATTTTTCCATCCAGTTACGAAGAGTCTCCTTAACCCAGTATAGCTTTTTTACCACTCAATTTGCAGTCGTAGGGGCATTGAACACTTTCCACTTCCACCTTTCATATAGACCTCGTGTACCCACTTCACCCACATGGATTCTTTCATTGCGCTTATGTGCCAGGCTATTTTGCCTACTGCAGCGAGATTCCAAAGTTCCAAATTCCTGATTCCGAGTCCCCGGCCCCTTTTTATTTTTTGCCCTGCACACCTTATCCCATTTCACATTTCCTGAGGCCTTGAGACCTGCTTCTCTTCGCCACAGGTAGGAACGACAGACTACATTTATCTGATTTATGATCCTCTTCGGTAGGATAATGGTCTGACACTAGTAGTTGGAGATGCCCATAAGGATCGAATTGAGGAGCTGTAGTCGAGCTGTGTGTGAGAGTTTCCTTGCAAACCAAGTATGGATCTGGGACATCATTTTGTCCACCAAGTACTCACAATTGGTTGCCATATATTGTGTCCACCAAGTACTCACAATTGGTTGCCATATATTGTTTTGAGGTGAGTGGCATGCCGAGGTATTTGACTGGGAGGCATTCAAAGGAGAAATCCAGGTTGCATTTTGCGTAGTTTTTTAATTTGAATTCATTGTTCTAACAACCATTTGTCAAATGCAGCAATCTTATTGGTTAAATGAAGTTGACGTGGCAACAATATTTTCAAATATAATTTGCAAAAAAATATGTTTCAAAAAATATTAGATTGCACTATTATCAAATAAATATGTTTCAATCTTATTAATTTTTAATTTAACTATTTAGTTTTTTTAATTAAATTTATGATTAATTTGAATTTTATTATACCAATATACTAAATGACATTATTATTTAAGGTTTTTACTGTACTTAATAATGTACACATTAATATTATATTTAACTAATTAATACCCAAATTATAGGAATATAATTAAAAAAGAAAATAGGGATAGAAAATATATTAATTGCATCTTTAACTTAAATTTTACATTTAAATATAATTTTATACTAAAAAAACATGGTACATTGCATTTAGTTCATGATAAGGTGGTTGTTACATATCCCAATACTTGGTTCTAATTTCTAAATACGGTAAAGAGGACAATTGTGGCATAAATGTAACGAAAATGGCTTAAAGTATAATAATTAGTACATGAAAATTTGCAAAGAAACACCTTATAAAATCAGTTTTTTGTAAAAAAACACTTTTTAAAATTTTTTTTGTAAAAAAACACCTTTTAAGAGACTTTTTATTAAGAAAAACACCTTAACTCAGTTTCCGGTGACTTTTGTCAACTTTCAGGCGTTAACTATGCCATTTGAGCTCAAAAGTCAACGCCTGAAAGTTGACAAATGGCATAGTCAACGCCTGAAAGTTAACAAAAGTCACCGGAAACTGATTTAAGGTGTTTTTTTATTAAAAAGTCTCTTAAAAGGTGTTCTTTTACAAAAAAAATTTTAAAAGGTGTTTTTTTACAAAAAAACTGGTTTTATAAGGTGTTTTTTTGCAAATTATTTTTATAGTAATTTGTAATTGTTATTGTTTTTCTCTATTTAGGTTTATTTTAAGTCACTTAAACTATTTTTTTTATATAAGGCTTTTACTTTCTGAGGGTTAAATTAATTATATTTTTCTAGTTTTTTCTTTGAAGGACATAAAAATTTTTTCCTCATTTAAATTATGTTTTGAAACGAAATATTAAATTGATAATGACGATGATGATGATATGTTGGATAGTTATTCTATTTATTACTAAGAGTTCTAAGTAGAGATGATGAGGTGGATGAGTAGTTGAAAACAATTACAATACCCTTCATTTCTCAACACAAGCAAGTTAGTAATACACGAAACAACATAAAACCTTTTTTCTATATGGAAACATAACACGAATTAGTTATAACTTATATCGCCATAACTCTACAAAAGAGTACAACTATTCAACAAATAAATATTAATTGTTGGATCTTGTCTATGTATAATTTAATTTGCCATATTATTTTGAATATTTATGTTATAATAATAATGCATTAAAAAATTATATATATTCCTACTGATTCTTTTTGTTCATCAACATTATTTTTTTGCACTGTTTTAAAACATATATTTGACTTTAATATTCACCAAAATACTTATGTTGAATTTTTTTAAAAAAATTACTTCTATATGTTAAAAAAACTATACATTCAAATGAGTCGTACCTAGTAAAATTTGACGCAATTATATTATATATTTAATATTTCTCAAAAATCTTCTTCAGATTTCTTTCTTCTCAAATAGAATTAAAAAAAAAAACAAAAAACAATCAGAGTATTCAACAACTCGATTAGTAATGCTTTATATTTAGAATTTTAGATTATATTTCTTTGTTCGTACAATATTATATTTAGAATTTTAGATCATCTTCAAATGTCTGTATATCTAGTTAATAAGTCAATTTAGTGTCATATCAATCATAAATGAGTTTAAATTAGTTAATAAGTCAATTTAGTGTCACATCAATCATAAATGAGTTTAAATTAATATTATTATTATCGTACTTAGTGTATCCTACTCATAGAAAACTGTGAACAGAGTTTGAGAAGGAGAAAAAAACGGCAACCCACATCCAAAAAGAGAATGCGACCAAAGACTCCCTCGTCTTTGAATTTATTCCAATATGGCATATCTAAATTCAGGGTCAACCCAATAAAGGGATAAGAGGGGCGCGTGCCCATAACCCATCTAAAAAATTAGAAAAACAACGCTTTAATATTTAATTCTTAAAAGTTTATAATAGTATAGTTAGTAATTAAGGGTCCATAATTAATATTTTGCCCTAGACCTCTCTCAAATCTCAGAGCCGACCTTGTCTAAATTGAATACCTTATTAATAATTGTAACACCTCGGCCCCTTGGACTGGCGGTGTCTACCCATGGAGACTGTAGACTAGCCTCACAGACCAACACAAGTCTTTCCAGCGCACTTTGGCCTCACTCGTGCGCGCCCGGGAAAACTTTCCAGGATGTCACCCATCATAAGATTGCTCCCCACCAAGCACGCTTAACTATAAAGTTCTTAGCAAATGGGCTCCCATAAAAAGAAAATGTACCTTGTTGATATGAGTAGTCTATCAATCCTTTTTAAAGCTTAATTCAGAGTATCACAATAACCATTAAATAGCTTTATTTTTTTAAAAGCTACACTTCTTCCTTCAATATAAATTTTTTTTAAGAAAAATATAGCTATTAAAAAAATAATTCTAACATAGTACTATCATATGTTGTATGATCACAACACATTGGTTGCTCTTATTAGTTGTTATCATAATTCAATAACGTAGTCTCTTGAGAGACGTATATTAAACCCAGCCCATTAAATATTAATACCTACTTACCGTATTCTTAATGCATACTTACATTATCCTTAATGTTTACTTACCGTATCTTTAATGACTATTTTCAATATCTTAAATGTCTACTTACATCATTCTTAATGTTTACTTACAATATTTTAAAAAATATACTACTATAATGGACCGACCCAATAAGAGATGGTCTCTCAAAGATACCGGTTCTTGTGAATCAATAGTAACTTTCCAAAATACAAACTCTTGTAAATAATTGATTGGGTGGGAAAAGTTCACTCATTTAATCCATTTATGTAATCATTTAATAATCATAACAATATTACTCATTAGCCCACATGACACAAGCAAAGTCGGATCCAACCAGAGTCTGCTTCAATACTTTTGGTATACAGGCCATATGAAATAGCATATACAACTACACTCATAGCAGCAAGTCTTAGTAATATTAAAAATTGAGGAACAAACTATGTAAAGAAAGCTACAATTTCCCAGTTCCTTGTATGTTACATTTCTATGTAAATGAAGAGTATTTATGTTACAACTTACAAATCAAAATCGATCGGTGCGAACTACAAAGCACCATACCTGTTAAATTTCTCTTACAGGGAAAAACATTAACAAAAGCTCCCTTTGCTCTAACCAAAGAGTACATTCCCACCTAAACAAGCTCTTGTAAACGGTTACGACTACAGGGAAGCTCATTATACTTCGCTAACAAAAGAATCGGTTCTTTTTCTCATGCTAAGAGAGGCCTAAAATTGCCATCTAAAGCTCTAGCTCTTGGAACATGCCGCAGCAAAGCCGAGGTGGGTGTCACTCACACAATCTGATAGCTTCCGATCCTTTCCTTTCCATTTGAAAAAGCTCTGGAAATGACGGGCGATAAGCTCAGACAAATCTCGAAAATTTGTGATTCCGATGAGCATGTGGAAACTCGAATTTCCAATCTCGGCTTCTATTGCCAAATTCCCTGAGCTTGGCTAGGGGTTTCTCCCACACGGTGAGGGAGTAATAACATATGGCAAAGCACAAACAACCACAATTTATGAAGCCAATCAGTGAGGAATAACATATGGCAAAGCATAAATATCTACTGGCTCTAACCACAAGGCTCTTGCCCATACCTGCGGCGTCTCATCAATCCCAGATGGTTCAGCCTCCGGCTTCCTTGTCAAAGAGCTACTGCTATTGAACAGCCACTCTTCGTTGTCAGAATTAGACAATTCTTCCATTTTGGGTACTGAAAGTACCTGGCTGAGATACTTGGTATCTGGATGAGGCGGAGGCTTTTCGGGCTTTCGCTCTACTTTTGCAGTTGTTTCTCGAGATGGCTTTGTAGAGGGATCGGCAACTGTGCCATTGATCTTGCATTCTTTGCCATCCACTTTGATTTTCATGCGTGGCCTCTGTGCATCATCATGAGAAAGATTGTGTTCCACTTCAATATTCATGGGTTTCCGCAGAACATCTTCATGGATAAAATTGTGTTCAGCTTCAATATTCATGGGTTTCCGCAGTACATCATCATGAGAAAGATTACGTCCGACTTTAATATTCATGGGTGGCAACTGTGTGCCGGGAGCAACTGCAGCAGAAGAATTGTGGCAAGGCTCTAAGCTCCTTCCATTTTCTGTCAACAGATGGGGAGAAGCTATTGTTCTTGCATGCTTATTAGGCCCAATGACATGTTCTGTTGAGATAAACCCAAACATAAATAGAAAATAACATAAGCTATGAGGAAATTCAAGGATCTTATATACATCATTGACACGAGTCATGAAAAATCTTAGTATCAAACAACTCACATTTGAGCACCATTTCTAATCTTTCGGGGAAAGGATTTAGAATGAAATGTATTGGGAGCTGGGTTCCTTTATTTTTCAAATTAAATTCACCCACCTCTATATCTAACAGAAAAATCATGTATTTAACGAAGTAGTTTCCACAAGAGTCAAAAACAATGCTGATAAAGAGCTCACCATCATAAATTCCATTGAGCCCAGGATCCTTCCGTTTCCTGTGATTACTATTCACAATAGCAGCATGATGATTACTATCCTTTGTCACGTTATGAAACCCAACACTCGGTACACCTAAAATATCTTTTTTGTTTCCATCCTTCAGACCAGGCGTTAGTATGTGATTCTCACTTTCGTGTTTCATTCTTGTCACCTGTACGCGCTTGTCTTCCGGTGTTGCCTTCATTATCTGCTCTCTCTTCTTGTCTTTGTCTCGTTCTCTTTCCTTTCTTCTATCTCCTTTTCTATCATCACCTTCTTTCTCTCGAACCTTTTCTTTTCCTTCCACTTTCTGCTCTATCTTCTTGTCCACAGGTTTCGGAGTTCCTTCAAGTCTTTGAACCATTCCAGAATTCGAAACTGATCCAACAGAATTCAGAACCAACCTAACCGAATGTGGAACCAGAGGACTTTCACTAGATCTAGCATCCCCAAGGACACCTCGTCCATCTATCCTCCCATCAAACGTGGGTTTTTCTTTGATCCTCTCCTTCAACTTCTGTGAAGATATTCCACTCCTCGAGGCCAGGTTAACTCCTGCATAGTTTTTTCTCTCGGCAACAACATTTTTATCAGGAGGAAAATGATTATTTGTTCTCCTGTCTTCATCCATGCTCTTCCGACCCATCTCCGCGATAAATTTGGGACTCCGAATCCCAGAAACATGGTGATTATTCTTACCGACCAACATCCCATTCTGAATGGCAGATACCCCACTGACTCTCTTCTCAATAGAGCTAGGAATTTTTTCAATTTCTTTTTTGCTCTTATCAGAGATTTTATATATATGGCTGTCAGCAGATCCCAGAACCTTCTCATCAGAAAGGGGGGGATTGCTTTTATGTTTATCTTTATCACGGTCCTTCTCTTTGTCTTTCCGTTTATCTTTATTTTTCTCCTTTTTATCTTTCTTCTCCCTGTGTTTATCATCACTTCTTTCTTTCTCGCGTTTTTCTTTGCCTTCTTTCTTCTCCTTATCCTTTTTCTCCTTTTTGGATCTTTTTTCTTTGTTTTTTTCCTGAAATTAACAATATTGAACCCACTCCAATCAAGAACAATACAATATGATATAAATATATTATGCATTTTTACAGCAACAAATCAACCAAGAAACCAAATGAAGGTCCATACAAGTTAAAAAAAAGGCCAATTCATATTTGTTCAAATTATTCAATAGACCAATCTACTTAACCACAGATCAATCACAGAATTGATTAACCACACTACAAGTATTTGAAATCAATACAAGCATTCATGGTTTTCATTTGCAAGTCTTTCTCGAGTTGAAGATCTCACTGGCCGAAACCTCTTTATCTCTTTTGATAAGGAGGGCATGGACTGACAGTCTGTGGTCATTCATTCCTCCAGCGGGATATATGGGTATGATGATGATGGCAACGACAAGCATTCGTGGTTTTAGTAACAAAAGCAGAAAAATAACAAATCATACTCAAATGGCACACATAAACATAAGGTGATTTATGTCCCCAACAGAAAGGCCGTCACAATGGTCAATCTTTCCCATTAAAAAATGAGAAAGGAAAGAATAGAGTAGAAAAAAACACAAGACATGGTAAAACATTAGGAATAAGATGAACAGGAAAGACAAGATCATCAAACGACTTAAAGCCACAGAACAGAATGCAAACGACAAATGCTATAACTGCTAGCTTTGAACGGTCAAATCCAAACTACACCTTCAGACGATCTGTTGATCCTCTCATATTAGCACTCTGCTATAACTTAGGCCCATCGATTTAGTTCGATTTATTTTTTAAATAAAAAATAAATCATCCAAACAATCAGGGCATAAAATAAAAAACAGGTGTTTGATTTCATTTTGAGAAAAAAAATTGAATCAGATTTTGCTTTTGAAAAGAGGACAAAATTCACCGGTAGCTAGAACTCAATTACTTAAAGACACATCTAACAAAGGTGCACAAAGCTTTAAAACATGAACCTTTTAATCTCAATGCTCATAACACCACGTCTCTGCACACCAATGGAAACAGATACACACACACACCCACCATAACCCAAAATATATAACAAGATTGAGAAGAGTAATGTATGCTAGCTGGTGGACTTAGACAGCTAAGATTAAGAGGTTAAGTTGCCATTTAGTGTTTACAAAAACCAGAATCATACACATTCCCTGCAGTTTCAAGGATTACATACAAATATAATGACGCTTCAACAACTAAACAAATAGCCTTTCACACAGAGGAAAAAGCTAGTTAAAACACTATTTCTCCAACTTTACTTAAATGAACCCCCATGATTGCATAACTTATGAGAGAAATAGACTCCAAGAAGAAAAAGGAACACATACTTTACACCATAAAACATCTGAAATAAGCTCCAATAGACTATGTACCATATGTCGATCTAAGCACTTTCCCATGTAAAATTGTCATTATTTTCTCAAATTATAAACTAAACATGAAAAATCTAGGAAACAATCAATCAGGATCCAATCCTGAAAGCTCGGACAAGGTCACCCAAGACTGTTACACTTCCCCCGAGAAAGATTTTCCTAATGTATAGCACCAAAAATCTTGCTTTCAGCAACTCAAAAGGGATAACGAAGAAGTCTAACAAGAGTATGTCAACGTCTGATATCTTTTGTGGCAGAAAATGGCATGGCGCAGGCGCACAGCTGGCTACTATACTATCACTAAAGCAGCATTCAACTCAAGCCAATCTGAATAAGATATTCATGACAGCAGCCCAATAAAGGATAACCTAAGGGGAAGAGAACATCAAACTTTCAAAATCTTCACCCTTCAATGTTAATCTGGTGAAAGCTTAATTACCTCAGACAATTATTCCACAAGCACATTAAATATCAATGGTTTCAATTCAGTCTTGCCATTTACCCATTATCAGGTACCACCCAACCTTATAAATAAATAGAAGACCTCACTATGTAAATCAAAGGCAACATTGGTGAATAATGCAGAAAGTCCTGAACAGTTAAAGATAAACTTGCATTCACAAAAAATCCGAAAACTCATTTTAATTCTACCCTTTCCAATCTTTGAAGAGTATCTAACAACTTTTCAACGGTAGGATTTAACAACTTTTCTCTCCTAACAACAATTCCAAAGCCTTAAATCCCAAATATATGAGGTCATTTATTATACATTCTTACAAGCCTGAATTCTTATATCCCTTTCCACTCTGTCATACAAGTCATCTTTGGTATCCCCCTTCTTCTTTTATAACTACAAAGGGTTCCACTTCTATTAGCTCCTCTGTACATATGAAATGTCTTTCTCTAAGGCATCCAACATGACATGCCAATTTGAGTTGGTATAAATTAGATGTTTAATGTCAAAATAAAAAATGCAGCACTAGAAAAAGGAAATATGTCCATTCACATAGAGCCAAAGAACATAGGGGTGAGATTGCATACATCCGCCCCTCAACCATACCTAGACAGGAGCACCTATTATTGGTGTAATAGCATGTTGGTGTTGAACTAGAAGCAGTACGAGATATTGGAAGGGAGCACAATAGGACATAACCCAACAATGCTTGGCATTCCAACAATCACTCCAACTATCCATCCAAATCCTCCATTATAAAGGAAAAATAAGATGTAAATGAGATTCCAAATAGAAAAAGTATTTATAATTCTGGACCCTGTCACAGAAGACTAGTCCCTATAAAAAAATCACTTTAGATCCTATAAGATCATTTTCCTACACAATGAAACGATTGCAACCATAGGACAGCCAAAGATCCAACTAAAAATAACAAAGGAATAATCTTCATAAGAAAGTTAACCGAGTTTCCCTTCTAGATTTTAGCAAATCAGCATAGCAATTTTCATCTTACAGGAAAGTCAAATTAATTTTTCCTTCAACACTCTTTTGATAAAGCAACAATGACAATCATTAGTTCAGCAGACTACTTAACAATTATCAGTTTGCAAGCACCAGGCCAAGCTATCAAGAGATAAGTCATAACCACTCAGTACAGAATCTGTTCTGTATGGGTTATTACACAACGAGTAAGTACATCTAAAGGCCAATATGTCCATATAAGGGTCAATGTATTCAGAAAGACTTCCCCAAGTTTAATCTAAGAGATAAATTTTTCAATGAACTACTATATAAGCCATACAGAACTGTGATGCAAATATGATCTCCAAGTTCATAGCAAACATTGTTTCAGATAAATCTAATCCAAAAACGAGAAAATAAAAAAGGGAAATTTGAAATTCTTTTAATGGAATAAAGAACATGGATCTGTCACAATGCCAACAGTATTTCACTAGTTATCCGACACCATTACATGATCACAACACAGAACCTTTTCAATCAGTTAGAAAAAACTTTTACTATGTGGTATTATGGTTATACTGTTTCTTACTTGTAATGTGCAATTCCAAACAAACAATCTTTTGCTGCTAAACCTCCTGTAAATTATTCCACTAAGATATTTATTCAACTTATAAGTAAAATTGAAAGGGTTTTGATTTGAAAGCTTAAGCAAGAGTACAACTAAGAACTTGCCTATGTCTTCTACACAACAAGTACAAATAAAACAAACTAGTAACCCCCACTCATAACACCACTACCATGTACCAATGTCTTATTGAACCATATTCGACGTTGAGCATTTCTGGAGTCAATAAACCCACAGGACAAACGGTAGGAGAGAAGAAAAAAAGAGTCAAATTCTAGTACAACAACCTCATGTGTCTAACTCAAAACCTATTAGAATTCTCAAGTAGAATGCAGGTACCAGGTATATCATACCATTCCCCGATAAAATTAAGGAAATCACTCATGTATCATACTATCCAAAGTGCAAATTAGTAAATCTATGGAATGTATCACTACAATAAGTTCAGATAAAGAGTGAGAATTCAATATCCAAATATGATGTAATACATATGATTCTTGGCAGGGGGCTTTGAGGTGATTTCAGATTTTAAGAAAAGTCCTTAATGAGGTACTACATTAATCAATTTCATAAGTTCATCATTTTTCCCCATCCAATGACAATGAACACAAAGTATGAATCCCTAAAGTGACACTTGAGCTAGGACCTCTCTCATCCCCCAATAGGTACTAGCAAAATGCCCAATTCAAACATAGTTAATCAATTTGGTTGGCGTCACATAAACATAATGGATTGCACCAAATGAAAGAGAGCATTCGTATTAACCTTTTTTAACAGGTCAGAATCATCCGCTTTCGTCTTCCTTTCATATCCCGGGGGAGGGAAGGGAAAGCAGCGCGACATTGCAGAACTTCCAAGGGCCTCAAGAATCTGTCACCCCTTGCAAGCACAAAGGCTTCAATTAGTAAGTAATCACAATGGCAACGTTCCAAATTAGGACCAAACCAACAACTAAGCTCTTGTTCATACACCATATCCCCACATTCATTTCAAGCATCAAAATTCTTTCATAAACTCAACCTCAACTCACCAATACTCAAACATCAAATCCACATAAAATGTAAAACCCACTAGCCAAAATCACTCAAAACACACAAAGTTTTAGTTTCTAACCGGATTGCCCAAGAAATGTCAGCAAATTATTGGTCACTATTTCACCAGAAATGTGTAGTTTATGTAGACAACCTACTTTGGGGGGAAGATTTCAACTTGAAACGTTATGATTCACTGTCTTCCACTTTATCAAACCCAAAACGATACCCAATTAATATATTTTATCTTTCAAAACTCAAAATTACCAATATTAATCACCCTGATCTTCAATACCACTTGTAAACTCAGTTCAATAAGCATCCAAATTGCATCAAATGAAGTATTGGATACAACCCACCACCTGATATGATCAATAAACCCTAAATAAGTCCAAATTCCCTTCCTAGCAAGAAACCCACCTCAAAGTTCTGATCCGACCGAAACCCTAGCTTCAGAAATGATTCAAACTAACTAAAAGCAGCAGCAGCACTACAACTAAGTCCACACCCAAAAAACGAAACCCTAATTTTAAAAAAGTGGAATGATGAAATCGAAAATTAAGAATCTCTTGACAAAAAGAAGGAATTATTCACTTTGGGGTAAAAAGAGAAAGAAACCCCACAAAGAAGGAAATAAAAAAAAAAGATCAAATTGAAGAGATTTTCAAAAGATACAAATTGGGGCACAAAATTGTAACATTCATAGCCAGATTGATCTTGAAAAGAAAGTTATGTGCAAATGGAAAGAAAAAACATTGAAGCAGCCGCAAAATCAATTAATATTGTTTGAAAATCGATTCAATCTTTTTCAGTTTCTCTCGTTTCTTCCTTGCTGTATGTAGTTTAGGGTGTCTTAAGAGTAGAAAGTTTTCGTGTGTTTTCTCCTTGTATTTGATTGTTGTGTGCAAAGGGAAGGCTTGGTTATTGTGTGCGAGAGAATGAATAGATGGGAAAGAAAAAGGAAGAGAAGAGTCTTCATTAGTCTTTAGATTTACATGGGTGAAGAAGTCCGGGGGTTAATCATGTAAATTATACTACGTAGGAAATCTTATAAGGGGATTTTTGACGTTTTATTTAATCTTTTTCTTGTTTCTTATTTTATTATTATTATTATTTTTTGTAATTTATAAATTACGGTGATTATTTAGAAATTTCTTTATATGAATCTGGTTTACATTGTGAAAATTTAGTGGTCATGTTCGACACAATGGTTTAGGTAACTATGTATACGGGGTAACATATAAATTGTATGAATTTAAAACGACGTGGCCCGTTAATTATAGAAGTGGGCTATAAGGACTACCTTGCTTTATATTTGTTTGCTACATTTCAAATTCATTTGCTCTTCATCAATTTGTCACGGGTCTTATCCATTATCCTCTCGTCACATACCTTTATATTTTATTAGAAAATAAGCTTACTCAAATTTTAGAACACTGTATAACATTTGTGATTGGTTTTAAAAGTTTTTTATAGTTGTATAAGTATTTTTCAGTCAATAAGTAGAATGATATTGATAACGTATATATCATATTATAAGGCACCACATTAGCTTAATCTTTATTAAAAAAGAAACTCAATTAAGAGATTATATTAATAGTTGAATCCCATAATATAATAGATACTCTATCGCCCCTTTACACGAGAAGCATTGAGTTAGAACTATTGATCTAACACATACCTTTTCCGTACATAACGCTTAATATTCAGCTAAAAATAAGAGTTGATGAGATTTAAATCAACCTACGCATTTGATATTATGTTAAGGAACTTCACCTCAACAAGAAGTTCAAACTTATTGTACACTCTATTATATATGAGGAATATAATCATTGTAAGACAAGTGTGATTGTGGTGGGTACAACTAGTTGGGCAGTAAATATGATATAGTTTTGGAATGGATATATACAGTTGAATAAGTTGTAAAAAATATATAATATTCTTATTTTATCATGAGCTATATAGGCATGCAAGTTTACATTGATTTATTTGGCAAGTAGTTATTGGATGAAGTTCACTAGTTGAAAGTATCAGTTGACAACCCAGCTACTTCAATTGTTTAACCATTTGTTGTTTATTAGAGAAATAAATAAATAAAAAGGCAAAACCTAAAAGCTATGAAAAAGTAATTATTAATAGTTTGTTAGTTTTAGCTTAGCCATCACCTAAAAAGTTGACTTTAAAAGTTATTTACCAACGTTCTTATGACTGGTTGACACGCTATAACACCAAACTACAAAAGATAAGCAAAAATCTAGTTACCAATCACACATTTATGAGTAAGAACGAGGAGTCCTCGCCCATACTCAACAACCCACCTCAAACTAATACAAATAGTAAAAAAATTATAATAATATAAACTCTTTATCTTAAAATTGTCTTTTAGACGATTTCCCACGAAAATAGTTGTCAAACTAAAGCATTACATTGGAAAATGAAAATTGTTCGATGTATATAATAAGAAAAAAAAAAGAAGCCCAATTCCGATATCATTGCATAGAAGATAGGATAAAAACCCAACTGGTTTTGGACAAGACGGCCTCATAATGAGACTGTTAATTTGGGCCAGCCCAATTCGCGCGTGTAACAACCTTGGCATTTTTTTTGTTTTCTTGACATTTTTCAATGTTGATCTTAAAGGTATCAATTTTGACCTTGAAGGTATCAATTTTTAAAATTAATACCTTTAAGTTCAAAATTAATAAATGTCAAAAAAATTAAAATGTTATTACACGGGCGAATTGGGTCGGCCCAAATTGTCTCGTCCAAGTTTTTGCGTAAAACTAAGAAAATTTGAAAAAAAAAAAGATTATTTAACAATTTTATTCCAAAAAAAAGCTTCGTAAAAAATTTATTTCCAAAATAAGCGTCCGTACATCCAAACCTAGACTTGGTGTAATGTCGCTGTTACTAACAGCGAAATAAAAAGGAAAAAAAATTAGTAAAGTCTCAAGTCACTGTTAGTAACAGCGACTTTAAGATTGACTGGTCAACTCCTTAATCTCGTAGGTTGAAATGAGAAAGTAACTGATAAATCGCATTAAGTCGCTGTTAGTAATAGCGACTTGAGGTTTTACTAATTTTTTTGATTTTTTTTGTTCGCTGTTAGTAATAGCGACATTACACCAAGCCTAAATTTGAATGTACGGACGCTTATTTTGAGAATAAAGTTTTTACAAAGCTTACTTTTAGAATAAAATTGTTAAATAATCTTATTTTTTTCAAAAACTAAAAACCCAACCCACCAATATTCTTTTGGGCCCGCTCGACCATTTGGAAGTCATACGATTGCCCAATTGTTTTTGCAATTTGCCAAGATATTTTCACAATTCTGTGCCTTTAAAGTTCATCCCTTTAACCCTTAAACCCTTGCCAATCCAAAACCCTAGATCGTCTTTTTTTCTCTTCGTGTCTCATAGGTATACTCAATCACTTCTTCTATAATCTTTGTCTTTCAATAATCTCTTATCGTTTTACAATCTTCTATCATGTTGAATTATTATTATTAATCCTGTATGTTTCTGCTAGATCTTATCTCTTTCATAGCATTTGCAACTTGATTTGTCAATTTTTTGTTGGGTTCTATAGAAAACTTATCGGTTTTTGATATTTATTTGGAGCTGTTATTATGAAGTTATTTTTGATCTGAATTTTTTGATTTTTATGCATTTTAGTCGTAAGTCACAAGACTATCATGTTGAAAAGGAATGGAACACCAGTTTTAGGTTGCGAGTTTTAATTTTTAGTCCAATTCATGATTGATAAATTGGATCTTTGGTTTTTAAGTATCTTACTGTCATGGTCAGTTTGATTTGTCCAAGTACTAACTCAACCAAAAGCCCGGTCGAAGAGATATGTACCCGTAAATTGTGATCTTCTGTTTGGTTGGCTTCTGTATGATAATGTTTACAAGAATGGAGTATAATCAAATGATGGAAATATAGTAAAGAGTTGTAACTAAAAAATGGAGGAAATTCATGTATGTTTTCTTGTTGGGTTATTGCTCTTGTCTTTGCTAAATAATGGCTCTAGAGATTGTGAAATATTAGATATTAGGTGCTTGGGGGTGTTGAGATAAGATACTTAGTCTCGACAAGTTTTGGTTTAATGAAGTGCGGGGTCTAATGGAAGAGGAAGTGTTGTCTACTAAATGATGATTTGTTTCATTATGCATGCTCAATGTTGAATGTCCTTTTGTGAAGTTTTTGAGTTTGGCATATGAAATTAAGCTCTTTGTGTTGAAGAACAATCCACCTCCAATTCTATATTAAAGAATTTGAGGTGGATTGACCAACATATAACCTTGTGGGCTCCTCAACGTAATGCTATTAATTGGTTGCGGGCATGTATGCTTATGCCCTAAACATGTTGAGTTTGAAATTTGTAGTTGCTATATTGCAATGAATGAATATTTGCCAATCGTAGATTCAGTTCTTAAAACATAGCTGGTTGTTAATGTTCTGTGCAGTATTCGTGGAAAATGGCGTTCTACAATAGGATTGGGAGCGTACTGAGTCAGACTCTATCGCAATATTCTGCCCCTTCGATGATGAATGCTGTTCGATGCATGTCTTCAAAGCTCTTTGTTGGAAGTAATATCTCTTTTATATTCTTAGTAGATTATCTATATAACATCTTTAGCATGTACTCCATTTTTTATAGAAGAGCTCATAAATGTGATTGATTCTTTTGGTTCAAGTTTCCGACTCGATCTTTTGCGATTTATTGTTGGCATCATTCTAGTTGTTGCTTTTGTAATAAATAAGCATTTATTGTTATATGAAATTTTATTAAACCCTTGTTCTGCTTCAGGTCTTTCATGGGGAACTGATGATTGCTCCTTGAAAGAAGCATTTTCCCAATATGGTGAAGTAGTAGAGGGTGAGTTTAAACTTGCCTAAACGAGTTTTTAGTTGCTATCCTATTGCCTCACAAGTGTGCCAAAACATGATTGTTATGTGTCTTAAAGTTTACAAGCTCACACATTCAGTTATTTTATTTTAATTCGCAGCAAGGGTTATCACCGATAGAGAAACCGGAAGGTCGAGGGGATTCGGGTTTGTCACTTTTACCGACACTGAATGTGCAAACAATGCACTTTCCATGGATGGCGCGGTGAGAACTCATTACTTTTAACCTGTTAATACTTAGTATGAGGCATAAATTCATAGTTCATAAATTTGAACTTGTGTGGCATAATTCACTAGTTAATTTACATATCGAATTCGCAATGTGCTCAAAATGCCCCCAAAATAGGCCAAAACCAAGCATATCTCGGTTTTCCTGTTTCATGACTATTAGGAAATTAGCAAATCATGTGACATTGATATTGGTTTGATGAACAGGATCTGCAAGGCCGTAACATTCGTGTATGCATTGCTAACGAGAGGCAACCTAGACCAAACAGTGGGTACGGTAGTGGTGGTGGCGGCGGCGGCTATAATAATGGTGGCTTCTAATCCAGAACGAGCCAAGAAATACTAGTTACTTTTAGCTAAGTGGCCGAAGGAAAATTGGATGTAATTTAGCTTTGGCCTTTCTTTTGATGAATATTTTGTTGGCTTACTTGTTTTGTGATTTGTTATGCATTTCTGGTTTTTATAATATAATTAGTAAGGCAGAGTAATGATGCAATACCTGCATTCTGCACATAAAAGTGTGATTTTGAGCAACAAAATGTCAAAAGTGATCCCTCTTATAAAATGTTATCGGTCTTTGAGAAGGGATAAAAGACGATAGATCATTCTCTTATCAAAGTAGATAAGGAGGATGCAGTCAGAGAAACTCTCAACTCTAGAAAAACTCATTATAAACACGCACACGGTAAAATAATAACCTAAATCAAGAAATATAAAAATTCTATGGTTCTCAGGGGTGACCTTAAGTCTCACAATGCTTGCTAAAGATAAAAAGTTATTGTTGCGTTATTATATTTAGAGTATTGTCGGTGATTACATAATGATATATCATAATACTGTTCTTGCTTTGACTTATTTGCTTAACACTACCAATTAGTGAAAATCAAGTCTCAAAATTATGGTGTCACAACAACTACTTGATCCGACCCCACCTCACCTGGCTTATCAATTTCAATTACTTCTTCCATTTCGAATGCATGTAATATGTGATAAATGTCACTATTATTACTTAGTCGTAAGTATAATAATTATGATGTTGTATAACCAAAACTGATTTCTGGTTTATCACCAAGTTTTGGTGTGTGTTTTGTATATTATATTTCTGTGTGTTAAAAAATGTGTGATGGCCACAACATATATACATGAGTTCCTAAAGTAACTGTAAATAACTGCTTTCTATTAATAGCCACATTCTTCCACTAACTGCTACACTCCTAAACTGCCATATGTAAACAAGTAACCGACTAAAAACCATGGTTTAACACTCCCCCTCAAGTTGGGTAGTTGGGTCACCGACACCCAACTTGCGTAAGACTTCTTCAAAGAACTGAGTTCCAACCGCTTTCGTCAGAATGTCTGCTAGCTGATCCTCTGATTTTACATTTGGTAGCCTGATTATTTGGGCTTCTAATTTCTCCTTTATGAAATGTCTGTCCACTTCTACATGTTTCGTGCGATCATGTTGAACTGGATTTTCTGAGATGTTGATAGCCGCTTGATTGTCGCAGTATAACTCACAACTCTGTGTAGGGGTGAATCCCAGTTCACTTAATAATTTCCTGAGCCATAGGACCTCGGTGATTCTCTTTGCCACACCTCTGAATTCAGCTTCCGCACTAGACATGGCAACTACCTTTTGCTTCTTACTCCTCCACGTGACTAGATTTCCTCCGACTAAAGTGAAGTAGCCTAATGTTGACTTCCTATCGTCTCTATCTCCTTCCCAATCTGCATCTGTATATGCCATTAGATCAAGGTGACCATTTTTCTGATAAAGTACTCCCTTACCGCAACACCCTTTGAGGTATCTGAGAATCCTATATACAGCGTCCATATGCTGAACCTGAGGCTTATGCATGAACCGGCTGACTACTCCTACTGCATATGCAATATCTGGCCTTGTGTGAGCTAAGTAGATTAACTTCCCTACCATGCGTTGATACTGCATGCGATCAGCTAACTTTCCCCCTTCAATCATCTGTAGTCCATGGTTCAGCATCATTGGTGTCTCGATAGGCTTGCAATCCAGCATCCCTGTTTCAGTTAACAGGTCTAAAACATACTTCCTTTGGGATATGAAAATTTCTTTGTTCGATCTAAGAACTTCAATCCCTAGAAAGTACTTCAGCCTACCTAAGTCTTTCATCTCAAATTCTTGAAACAGTTTCCTTCTCAGAATTTCAATTTCGTCTCTATCATCCCCGGTAATGATCATGTCATCGACATAAATTATCAGGCATGTTGTTCTGCCTCCTCTTCGTTTAAGGAACAAGGTGTGGTCTAAATTACTTTGCTTGTAGCCAAATTTCTTCATTGCAGAGGTAAATCTTCCAAACCACGCTCTAGGGGACTGTTTTAACCCATACAATGCCTTCTTCAATCTGCAACCCTCATTCTTTGAGAACCCTGATGTAAACCCTGGTGGGGCTTCCATGTACACTTCCTCCTGTAGCTCTCCATGTAAAAAGGCATTTTTCACATCAAATTGATGGAGAGGCCAGTCTAGGTTTTCTGCAATGCTGAACAGAACTCGGATTGTATCAAGTTTAGCAACCGGAGAGAAGTTTTCTGAGTAATCAACCCCATACGTCTGAGTGTATCCTTTAGCCACCAATCGAGCTTTATACCTTTCAATCGTACCATCTGACTTGTATTTGATCGTGAATACCCATCTACACCCGACGGCTTTCTTTTTATCTGGTAGGATGCATTTTTCCCATGTGCCATTCTTGTTAAGAGCGTTGATTTCTTCCTCCATCGCCTTTCTCCAGTGTGCAGACATTAGAGCTTCTTCGACTGTGGTTGGGCTCGTAGTTGTATCTAAAGCTACCTTGAAGGCTAAGGCACTTTGTGACAAATTTCTAGATCCTGATAGCTTCTCAATCGGATATCTCGAGCGTTGTGCTTCATACTCAGGATCATATCTTCTTGGAGGAACCCCTCTAGTGGATCGAGGAGGTAACATATACGATGTATCATGACCCCTTGCTTCACCTGTGTCTGTGGAAATTTCCTCACTTGTCTCAACTATGTCTGTATCAATATCTTCACTCATTGTATCAACTATCACATTATCCCTGTTAGTGCTTGCTGAAATATCGTTATCAGGAGATGTATGATTATCAAGAGCTATATGACTTACCTGATGGTCAGACAGGACTGGTGGTGGTGGAGGAGTGGACAGAATATCTTGGTGAGGTGACTCTGTAGCATTGTCAGGTGACTCTGTAGTATTGTCAACTTGTTCTTTTGGATCAAGGTTGGGCAACCACGGACTAACTAGCCAACTGAGACTGTCGTCGTCATGATACTTCTCCCCCTGACGGCGAAGATGATGATAGTAAAACTCGTGCTCAATGAACTCGCAATCCATGGTGGTATAAACTCTTCTGGTCGAGGGATCATAGCACCGGTAACCCTTTTGATTGCGACCATATCCAATAAAAACACATTTCAACGCTCTAGGTTCAAATTTATTGCGTACCTTCGCTGGACAATGAACAAATACGGTGCACCCAAAATACGAGGAGGTAGAATATGCGTGGAGGATATAGGGAAATGGGTTTGGAGGGTGGCAAGAGGTGTATGGTATTGGAGACTCTTAGTGGGAAGTCTATTGGTAAGGTAATTGGCAGTAGCGATGGCTTCCGGCCAAAGATAAGTAGGAACACGAGAGTCAAGCATAGTAGCACGGGTCATCTCAAGGAGTGTACGGTTTTTCCGTTCCGCCACGCCATTTTGCTGGGGTGTGTTAGGACAAGATGTTTGATGTATGAGGCCTTTTTGCTTAAAGAAAAGATCCATGTTAGAGTTGATATATTCTCTACCATTATCAGTTCGGAGCATGCGAGGTTGGGTTTGAAATTGGGTACAGATCATATTATAAAACTCAACGAACACATGAAAAACTTCAGATTTTTGTTTAAGAAAATAAACCCAACTCATGCGGGTACAATCATCAATAAAGGTAACAAAGTACGAAAAACCATGTAGTCCTACAACTGGGGCAGGGCCCCACACATCAGAATGAACAAGCATAAAGGGCACATCAACTTTATTCAAGCTATTAGAATACGAATGTTTATGACTCTTTGCAAGGATGCACGTTTCACACTTAAACACAGGTTTCAACCCTACAAAATTAGGAAAATTTTTTTCTAAATACCTTGTAGAAGGATGTCCCAGTCGTCGATGCCACAGTTGCCTTTCCTCTAGTCCGCGAACAAGTGCCGCTTTGCCCTTTTGAATCTCCACTTCCAAGTAATACAGTCCATCTCTCTCAACACCACGCCCAATGATGTTTCCTGTCTGAGCATCCTGCACAATACAACACCCGGGTTTCATAAGAACCGTACAGTTAAGATCTCTCGTAAGTTGGCTTACAGACAATAGTTTATGTGACAGGTCAGGTACAAATAAAAAAATTTTTAAAGTGAGGTTTTTTGTAAATGAAATAGTTCCGGCTCCTCTCACTTTAATCCCTTCCCCATTTGCGGTTTTAATGATGTCTTTCCTAGGTATGTCATGAGTCAAAAAATCAATCGGGTCAAATGACATTGTATCAGTGGCACCACAATCGAAGATCCAACCCCCCTTAAAATAAGATGAAATATTAAAGGAGGATGAAAAATTTTGAGTTGGGAGTATGGCCACACGTGACAGTACACGTGACCCCCTCCCTTCTCTCAACCCTCCTACTGCTCCCTTATTTAAAGGGCTTTGAGGAAGCCCTTCCTCCTCACTCTCCCCTTCTAACCCTAAATGTGCGCCGTTGTCTTCTACTGCTCCCTTATTTTGGCGAATTGGGAGAGCCATTCTTCCTCTTTTTCCTTTTCTAACCCTAAAATGGCGACGTTGTCTCTTCCTCTGGTACCTTCTTCATCTGCTACGCCGGATCTGAAGGAGAGAGAAACTCTTTCTTTGTTGCTTCTGGTACCTTCTTCATCTGGTTTACTGATGGCTTCTCTGGTACGTTCTCCCTTTTTTTTTCAGCTTCATCTATGGGTGTATGGCCCTCAGTACTCCACCCCATGGCCACCTGTCCGGTCCGATTTTGCTCCGAAAAACGTGCTGGCTTTCTTTCCCCCCTCCTCTTTGCATCTGGCCACCATTCCGGGTAGCCTACAAGCTTGAAACACTCGTTCTTGGTGTGTCTTGTGCCTCCACAGTGGGTGCATTTGAGGTGTGTTCTGTCATCCTCACGTCTGTAGTTCCTTCCCTTCGCCGAGAAAACTCCACTGAAGCCCGATGATTCCATATTTGATGAGGGCTCTGTTTTCATGATGCCACGCCTCAATATTTCTCTTCTTATACTTGCATAAGCCTCCTCCACTGTAGGAAGTAGATCTAAAAGTAGGAGGTCGCGCCTATCCTTATCGAAGGTCTGATGGATTCCTGCCAAGAACTGGTATAATCGATTTTTTTGGATTAGTTGGTTGTAAACAATGATGTCATCTGGGTCTTTCATTGGATTTGGTCGCCTTCTGTCGATTTCTTTCCACAACATGATTAGCTTGCTGTAATAAGTTTCAATTATGTCGGTTCCCTGTTGCATTTTATTGGCTTTGACTATCAGGTCGAATATTTGCAGGCCGTCTCTCCCACTATTGTAGAGAGTTTCAATCCCTTGCCACAAAGCTTTGGCTGTTGGGAAATCGAGATACTGATTCACCAAATCAGAATCTATATTCTCTAAGATCCACGAAATAACAATCGAATCACGTTTGGTCCACTGGCTGTACGCTGGGTCATTTGTGGAAGGGGGATCGTCTATGATGTGATTGAGACGATCTCGTCCACTGATGGCTAAGTGCATCAGCCTGGACCATTTTGTGTAATTTTGATTCGTTAGTTTCTCTGAGATGTAGAGGGTATGGGTGTTGGTCACGGTTTCAGGGGTTGGTTGATTGGAGTTTAACTGTTTGAACAGTTGCAACAATTGCCCCATTGTGACCGGTTGATCTGGTGCTATGACAGTTCTTGATTCATCTGCCATTTTTGGGTTTAAGGTATGTTAATGGTAAATGATGAAGCTGCAAAAACGACTTAGAATCGTTGCTGCTCTGATACCATGATTTCTTGTTTATCACCAAGTTTTGGTGTGTGTTTTGTATATTATATTTCTGTGTGTTAAAAAATGTGTGATGGCCACAACATATATACATGAGTTCCTAAAGTAACTGTAAATAACTGCTCTATTAATAGCAACATTCTTCCACTAACTGCTACACTCCTAAACTGCCATATGTAAACAAGTAACCGACTAAAGACCATAGTTTAACAAAAACGTTAGGAGTGTTTGATTATTTTGTTATGTTGAAGACAATATTTACGACTAAGTTTGACTTTTAAAATAGAATTAAATTTATTTATTAACTAAGTACTACATATATATTTCATATTTATTAATGATTTTTGAGGGGTTGTAGCCTTGTAGGACAATCGCCCATAGATAGCTCCACTTATGTTGACGCGTAATTTTACAAATAAAAATTTATCTTTATTTTATTTTAAATAATTTTCATATAATCTTTAATGCAATGTACTCTATCATAACCATAATAATTGTCCATACAGGTTACATGAAAATAGAATAAAGTTATTATGCATTAAAAAATTAACAATAAAAGCAATCTTTAGGAACAAAACTATAATTGATGTCATATATTCTTTTGATTATACAATTTCAATACAACAACAATAATAAGTCAGAGTCTTAATTCCAAAATTATACAATTTTAATTAACATTTTAATATATTTTTGGTATCTCATCTACTCTACTTTAAGAGAAGATCATTATCCAAATCCCCTCGAGATCACCTGGGCTTTACACTTTTTTGGATATATTATAAACACTTATGAAGTTTCTATATGTATAGTATATCATCTTCATTCATCCCCAACCAAAAATGATATTTTTCATAAAAAAACTAAATAGAAAAGTTTGCTATTAAAAATGACATATTATGAAAGAAAAAATCACTTTTAGTAGCAAATCAGAAGGACAGACAATAGTATTAAACTATTCATTAATTTTCATTAGTTAATCATTCGGTACTTAAAGGGCTTTCCTTTTTTACCCTTGATTGTACCCCATAATAACCAACATACCATTTAACGAACTTTCTTAGCCCGGTAGCCAAATCCGTAGTAGGCTTGTACCCGAAATCTTTTCGGGCCAAGGTAACATTAGCATGTGTAAAGGGCACATCTCCATTTCTTGGCATTGTGATCACATGTTTTTTAGCCTTAACATTCAACAACCCTTCCAATATAGAAACTAGCTTCCCAACCCCAACCGGACTAGTATTACCCAAATTGTAAACCCTCAATTGTGCCGGGCCTCGTTTTTGGCCACCACTTCCGGTACTCTTCTCAGCCGTATCAAGCGCCCCAACGCAACCCTTCACAATATCATCAATATACGTGAAGTCACGCGCCACCTCATGTCCATCATGGGTCTTATATATACTAATGGGCTTTCCTTGCAAAATGTCCTTAGTGAAAAAAAAGTAAGCCATGTCAGGTCGACCCCACGGGCCATAAACAGTAAAGAACCGAAGCCCGGTAAGGGAAATCCCGTATATATGGTTATAAGTATGGGCTATTTCTTCCCCGGCCTTTTTTGTGGCAGCATAAAGACTAGCGGGCTGGTCTGTCCGGTCAATTTCCGAGAATGGATTATCTTTATTAAGCCCATAGACAGAACTCGAAGAGGCCCAAACGATGGCGGGCTGCGGGTCAGCGGCCTTTGCTACTTCTAAAAGGTTAATAAAGCCCGCAATGTTGGATTGAACGTAGGATTGTGGGTTTTTCATAGCATAACGGACTCCAGCTTGGGCCGCTAGATGGAGCACATGGGTGAAGGGAACTATGTCAAACAACTTGTTCAACATTGGGGTGTCATTTAGATCTGCTTCCACTATAAAGATTTGATGCCTGTAAATCAATAAATAATTTATTAGAAATTTCCTCAACAATATTTTTTTTTATAAGAGTTAGGCTAAAGGCAGCGGAAGAATTACATATAACATAAAAATTTAAGTGCAATATATATAATATAAAATTAATAATAAAATGACAAGAGGTCACGGGTTCGAATCTTAATAGAGTTTCATTCTAATTACTTTTAATATTTTTTGTTTTGACGACAATGAAATATATCATGGAGGCTTAATTATCTAATTAGTTGATTTCTTGACATGGTATCAGAAGCCAACGTAATAAGAAGTCAAAAGTTTGAATGTCAATCACACCTCATTTAAAGTTGAATATTTTACACAAATGTCTTTCTTGTGAAAATTTATGTAACAATACTATTATTAATATATTTTTTATGATAATGTTCATATTAGGTACTTTTAATACTATTATTAAAGTTGAATATTATCAGTATTTCAATATTAATCAATTCCCTAATCTATTAATCATCCTATCCAAAATCTTTAAAATTTAAAAATCGACTATTTACAGTGTTAGATAAATAACTAAACCAAAAACACTACAGCCTAAAAGTATTATTACTAGCTCCTTCAACATAATTACAAATTTCATAAATGAGTTTTTTCTTACTCTTCACAATTCTTCCTATATAAATCACAACTCAAGCCAATTAAAAAAAAAAGAAAATATAACAAATTTAATAACAAGGAACACAGTTAAAATATAGAATTACTCAATAAAAATAAATGTCAAAAAAGTTGAATATTATACAACATTAAATAAAAGAAAATTTACCTTGTCAGTAAGTTTTGCCTAGCCCGTTTAAGAGATGGGTCATAATAAGTGTTGAAATTGTCCAATCCCAATACTCCATCGCCCCGTTTTTTCAGGGCGATCGAGCAATGGGTGCCAACAAACCCCGCAGCGCCAGTAACAAGTATAGAAAATCCGTTCGGGCGTTGTGGGGTAGAGGACTGACGCACCTGTTTTTCCCAGGTGGCTCCAGACCCGTAAAAGCCCGAATTGAATAACCGATTGGTTATATGAATAGATGCATTTTGACCATCATCACTACCAATACCAGCAGAGTAATTAAGGGTAAAGAAGAATACAAGTAGAAGTGCCACCAAAAGGGTTGCCCTAAATAGAAGCTTGGAAGAAGCTGCTAATAGTTTTGTATTATTGTTTACACGGTGTATATAACTGTTGTACCTTTCTAGTTTTATATTCTTGCTTAACTCTTGAGGTAATGCCATGCTTTATTTTTATGATACTATATTGTAATGATTTTTTGATTATTTATGTATTTTAGTTATCCTAAGTATTTTTGGAAGAAAAAGATTAAAAAAAAAAAAAGAAAAGAAAAGAAAAGGACTCAGAATTTGATGAGCAAGTGGAAATTAATTGAGCCCTGAAGAAGAGATTAGAAGATCAGTTGAGAATATAAAGGAGAAGAGAAATGATATGTGAAAAAGAAAGGGTGCTAGAAATATTTATTTATTAATTTTTAGAAAATAATTATTCTATTATCGGAAAAAAAAAAAGAAAAAGAAATTGGGTGTAGAGTAGGACCACAAAATTTAAAAATCAAAATTATTGAGGAGTGCTTTATTTTATATTCTCTTGTGAGTCCTTTCTTATTTTGTCATTTATAATAACATAAAGAGCTTTGTATTAGAATATATAATATATTTTAAGTTCTTATAAATTATTAACTTGAACTTTTTAATTGAGTTATTTTTTTTTGATATTATTAGATTATATATTATGTTTTGAGGCGGCCATCATCATAAGCGATTAAAACACCAAAATATGTTACTATAACAATATGTTCATACATCAAATAAATTTAATACGATAATAATAGAGAAAGTGATTATGTCTCTAAAGTGCTATAATTAGAAGTGCAAAAACACTATTGATTTGTTATGATTAGTTAGCTTGGCGAAGCTTTAAGAAAAGATATAAGACTATTTTATTTATTTCAATTTTCAAACAATCTTTTAATAAAGCGAGATAGAAATCATTTGGTTTCTAATGATGTAATTTTTTTAGAACTAATGGTTAATTAAAAAGATCAAGAAAGAAGAAAAATTTTACCATAGTTTCAAACAAAAAATTACCATTATTTTATATTTTAAAAAAATACTCCTTGCTTTTTCTTAAATTTTTCTTTAAGGGTTTATAATTTTGTTTATAATTAAAAATTAAGATATTGAATTAAACTAATTATTTAATAATTATTACAATTAAAGCCAAACAACTAAACCGCTTAGACAACTAGCTAAGAAATACTCACACAAATAAGTTTAAATGAGATCAAAAAATACACTAAATATTAAAAATAAAGAAAAAAGTAATTTATTGTCGGTTCATGTAAATTAATTAGTCATTTAGTATATCAATAGAAAGATTTTGTAACCTATTGTTATTATGCCTTTGATGAAAGGTGCAAAGAAGGGACTATTATTTAACATGGTTCATGCAACTCAATTAACAACTAACATGCTAATTACCACTTCGATTACTTACTTCATTGACTCTTAATTTCATTCATTTCTTTATTCTCGTCACCATTGAAAAGTAAATACCACTTTTTTTTTAGATAACTTCCTGACTCAGTTACTGATACTCATTTTAAAAACTTTAAAATATTATTTTTAATTAGAGATTGCATTGGGAAATTAATAAGCAAGCAATTCTCTTTTAATTTTTATAACAAGTAGCCAAAGTCATGGTCAGAATTAGCGATAAGAGTAGACTTATCGTATTTCTTTAAAAATGAGATAAAGAAGAATACGCGTTGTTAATTAACTGAATCAAAAGAACCTTTCACTTAGGTAAGAATCGATTCTATAACCTAATATGATAATAATAATAATAATAATAATAATAATAATAATAATAATAATAATAATAATAATAATAATAACAATAATAATAATAATAATAATAATAATAATAATACTTATTCTCTAATTGTGACAAAATCCATTTCTAACAATTCTATACTTTTATTTATTTCCATATTTAACTTATTATCAATGAGTAGGTATATCCAAATATTGCTAGAGATTTTGTCGGTAGGAATGTGATTGCGAATTATATGCCTTAGAATACAAGGATTCAATAAATCGGACCTTATTTATGTCTAGAAATTGTTTTGGGCCCGATTCTTTATAATATAAGTACCTAAATAATTAGCATTGTATTTGATTTTCCAAATGGCTTTTCATATTTGTTGTAGAGAACACTCCTAAACTTTGTAATTGAAAAAATATTTTTTTTATGTTTTATTACTTGCAACTGATACTGATATTTTTGCATACAATATTATAATCAATTACAAATATTCTAAAATAAAGATAATTAGATTTTTAAATACGAGAATTACCATTTATCTAAATAGGCCGATAAGAAAAAATTTCCAAGAACTTTATACATCTTTAGTTAGCTCGTTTCTTTAAAATTAATTTTTTTTATAGTGATTGCGAAAAATAAATATGAAAAATAACATAATATAGCAGGATAATGGACATAATTTATTTAGTTTAATTATATAGATGATCAAAAATAGATAATATACGAAATATAAGCATCTTAATTTTGCTGATAATTACATGTGAAATGATGATGAAGTGAGTCAAAAAAAAAAAAAAATTGGGAATTTTTTGGGTGTGGTTATATTATGTTTGGGGGATGAACTACCAATGTATATTTGAAGTAAGGGATTAATATAAAATAAGGAAAAACATAACTTTGAGTCGGTGCAATTAAGGTAAGGTGATGATTTATAGCTGTAAAATTAAATTTTAATTCTTGAAAGGGTTTTACTTTTAAGGGGTACTTCCATTTTGGGGAATCCTCCCTATTTTTAGCTGAGTAGTCGGTTTCCTATCACATGAATAATGCTACACACAATTCAAGTACAAATCGTTAAGTAATTGGTTAATATGATACACTAACACTACACATGCAAGCTAAGTGAATTTCTAGTAAAAATAATATAAAAAAGAGTACAATTTTATTTAGGGTTATTTTATTTTTCTTTAAAATAAACTTAAAGTAAAAAGCATGTTTTAAGAAGGTATATGATATGTTTGACTTAGCAGTTTTTTCAGAATATTTAACGTGTCATATAATTTCAACTATCATGTTAATTTTTTGTCTGAGTTAATTTCTTACACATAGTATCACAAGCCAACGCGACAAATATAAAAGTCACACGTTTGAATCTCAATCGTCCCCTAAGGAACTTGTTAAATAAACAACTCAACAAAAAGTTTAACATAATAATGGTAATTTTGATATATTTTATGTAGTATAGTTTATCGCATCTCCACTTTACTCCGACGAGAGCTTTTGATTTAGAAATATAAATGTAACACATGTTCTCCTCTCACTCATCTTTTGATATTCCCGTTGAAATAAAGAATAAATTAAATATAATATATATATATGAGCATAAACCTTGGTAACATTAACATTGATACCATATAACTAAAACATAAAATTTGAAACTTAAGTAGGTTAATGTATTATTTGTTACAATCAATATAAAAAGTACATTAGTACGTGCTTGGTGGTGGATGTAAACACAAGTTAATTAGGTAGTCTAAGAGGTGGTCATTTTCAGTATGAAAAGCATGTTGGAATTGTAATTAATTAACAACTTTGAATTTAATTGGATGCTCTTTAGTCATTTGTCAATACAACCTTTTCCTCAATCCATTCCTACCAATTTACTATACAAAATAAAATTGTCGGCAAATTATTTGCTGATTCACAAAATAAATTACAATAAGTATATGATAAAATATTATTATTATTATTATTTATTTTTCTTAGCTCTTAAATCATAAAAATATGCAACCTTCAGGTAAAATAAAAACAATTCAGTTGAATACAGTTCCCTTTAGCTTAAATGAGCAATTAGAGTATGTCTATGGTGTGGAACCTTGATCAGTAAATGCTTTAATAAATGCAACAGAAATTACTGTTAATTTCTGAAATGATGAGAAGTAAAATAAAAACAATGAAGAGTGTCAACGTATTTGGGAGCACTAGAAACCTTAATGATAGAATCCTCCTTCTTAAACTTGGTCAATATTTTAATCTCAAATAAGTATTTTCCACCTTTTCTTTGGCTCAGATATCTAAGTCAACCTTTTGTTGACGTAACCTTTTTTTTTTTCCATTAGAGGAAAGGTAGAGCATTAAATGCAAATGTTATCTTTATCGTCTAAAATGTGAAAGCAAGTTACTTTTATTGATATAGTAACTCACACGTTCTTTTACTGGAGTGTAATAATATTATTGTTTTACTATTCACTAATGCGTCGCGTATATACATACGCGCATTAGGAGAATTTATAAGAGATTTTTCATAACATAGAGTCGATACCAAAATTAAGGTATCCCATGAAAAGAACACATAGCGATCGTATAAACCAAAACAAATTAAATAAACATAGAACACATATATTATTCAATCTTTCTAATACTAATCCCTGGTAATCAGTGATCATTAGTGTTTCTATTGGGAGCACTTTACACACTGCTTCCGTGAATAAAACTGTCATATTCTTCACCTCACAGATAAAAAGTAGGAAAAATATTTCTTGTCCTTAATCACATGGGATACAACCCCACATTTAAGGGAATACAGGGAAAATGGAGACCCTTAATGCAAGTGGCAATCAAGACTCCAACTCTGCAATCACTTTCACATACAAATGGCCTCTTTGGCTAATATCAGTAGCCATGCCCTTAATTGATTACAAAAGGAACCCACTTATTTGTTTAAAAATTAAGTCAATTATTATAAAGATCTTTAATAAAAAATTCCCTTTGCTTGTTTATTAAATCATGTGAAATTTAAAAGAAAAAGGAATGTTTTGCAATAACTTATTAGATTAACTAGTTTGACTAACTGATTTCGAACACGGTGAAAAAAACAACTTAAAATGATTAATAAAAACAAGTTGTTTCGAACAGCTTAATACCAAATAGTAGCATTATGTTATGGGCCCTTATGATTGCACATTAACAGTAAGATGGTAGTACACTATCAACATTCAAGAGTCTGAAAATTTACTAGTGTCAGAAGAATCATTAAAGGGAAACATTCTAATTTCAGAAAATACATGAATTGAATAGTGTAGAGCTCAAAAAATGGAAGGGGTATCCATTATTAACTATAAATAGTAATAATGAGTGATGAATGAAAAGATGTGATGGTTTAGCCACACACTACATAGTCTTGCTATGGCTAGCCAGTGGCCAGGTCTGTAATCAATGGTAGACCACTAGTTGGATATGGCCATCTAGGCGCACATTCCGATAGTCATGGCTCGCCACCGACAAGTATATGATTGACACAGGTTTCTTCTTGAGTGGTATTCATTTGTCCTTTGGATGAATGCATCAATTCAAGTGTCAAAACATATTGCACAGTCTGAGTTAGGCTTCATCATATAAATAAGACTGCAAGCAGTAAGTAGAGATAAAGAACACAACAAACCAGCCTTGAAAGTTGATGTAATGGTGAAATCAAAAGGATAAAGATGTTAGATATTATTAGAGTTGTTCATTCGGGTCACTTTTGGGCCAGGTGTTTCGGGTAGGTTCAAAATCGAGTCTTGTGTCTGCATTTATTTTTACATTATTTTAAATTCATTTAGAAGTCGAGTTCGGTTTCAAGGTCAGGTAAATATCAGATCATCGATCCGTATTGAACACCTCTGAATATTATTACTCAAGAAAAGCATTACAACTCCAATAATTACTGCAGAAAAGTAGGTAAAATTAAATTAAAGACTAAAGAGCAAGACCATCTAGTATTGATTCCCACAGCTGGCAGTGTTTAGACATAAAGTGCAAATTTGGGAGTGAAATCTACTCCTCTATGGAAAAGTACTGCATCAAAAGATACAAGGTGCTGCATATATCAAGCAAACATTAATCACAACTTGTAAATCTAAATCTTTTGTCTTTTTCCACTCCAGTTCTCTGAATCAGTTTAACACCAAGAGTCAATCAGAAACAATCTCTTCATTAGTTTAATCATTAACTAGGGTTAGATTACATACTCCCAAACATCACCCTAGGTAGAAGCCACTGCTTAAGTACACCGCCCGACTTTTGATGGGCTTGACAGGGTAGATCTTTAACCAATTTGATTAATACATTATGATCATGAAAGACTTAGATAGCATCACTCTGTGCATAGTAGAAGATCTATCTAGAATTGAAGAAGAGGTTTAAGGAAGAGAGGATTCAGAAGTTAAAATATGTGAATAATACAAACGGTAATGCGTACTCCTTGAGCCTCGAGAGCCATAGCTTACCATAAACTATCGTATATTTGGGGTTAACGATACAATCACAAATTAGCACTAATTTGAGAGTTTAAGATCGAAAATTAGTGATTAATGCGATTTGAAGCAGATGAGATAAATTGCTAACAAAATTACATGCTAGAAGGTTGACAGCAACAGTCGATTCAATGCCTACTGCGTACCGTACACTGTACATCTAAAGAGCACAAACCCGATAGTATAAACATCTTAATACATCTATAGGCTGCAACGCAACACGGGATGGATACACACACGCGCACTGCACTTATACCTATGGTAATAGAAATGCTCTTTGCTTACGTCCATACAACAAAACATCGTGATCTCTGCTAACTAAACGTACTCACAGGCCACAGCGCACATAGAGACACAAAACAGTACAATAAACTTGGTAAAGAATAAAGACGCCCATAACAATGAACAAACACTAGCTTAAAAAGTAAATTGTAAACCAAACTTCTATCAAAGTAAGGTTTTTACTCAATGTCAAGCCCAAAAACAGTCCTACCAAATTCTGCAATGGAGCTACCCTTGCCTCCTCGGTTGTTCAGGAATACACAATCCAGCCTCCATAATTCATTGCACGATGCTTCAAACAACCCATTGAAATCATAGTTTCCCAGCAATCCAACGAAAATGGGGAAGTTCTTTGCAAAAATGATAACAAAACGAATGAAATTGTAAACTACCAAAAATTTTACCCTTTTCTCTACTTACGATTCTTGAACAAACCCTAGTTATGTAACAATGCAAAACAAAGGCAAAATCTTTGTTGATTACATATATTGATTTACAAAATTAATCAAGATACATGTTATATGAACAGCAAACCTCCAGAGCAGTTGGTAGTTAGGGTTCTCGGAATAATGCCTAAGAGAGAAAGTTCCGGAATTCTGAGGCAAACCCATCAGTAACATTGTGCCCAGCAACCAACATTGGTACTTGGATGGGTAATTGATCTTCTTGTAGGTAATGATAATCAAACCCGGATTGTAGACCAAACCAGGATTCTCAAGTTGCTGATAGAGATCCAATAGAGAAAAAAAGATGGCGGTTAAAAACTAAAATTAAAATTGACAGATTGAATCACTGAAGGAGAGAATGAAATAAGGAATATTACGTTGCTTATTATTCAATATAAAATATAAAATTTGACAATTACCATCAGAAAACTGCTTAATTGATTTCCACATAAAAAGTGTAAAAAAAGCAAAAACAATACACCTGCTGGAATGAGTAATTTTCCAACCTTTTTCCCTTGAATTGCATATTCTAATAACTTCCTTTTTAAGAAATTATATTAAAAAAAAAAAAAAAAAAAAAAAAAAAAAAAAACTAAATCAAAATCAACAGCAGTTTTCTTGCACGAGTGATGCGACACAAAAGAAGTTAGTCCTTGTACTTTAACTCAGACATCAAGAAACCAGGCATGTCATATGAGGATGCGAATTTCTCGACATCGGCCTTGAGTGTTTCAATCTCCTTGTTGTTCACCAAACCTTTGTTGAAGTCCTTGAGGAGTTTACCAAACTCCTTTTGGATGTTCAATGTGATGGTGACGGCTCTATGGAGAAACTCACCGATCTGCTCGAAATCCTTCTCGACCAACCCTCTTGATGTCATGGCAGGGGTACCTATAAAATACAAGATCCATGACATGAGCAAGATTAGCCAAAAAGTTTGGGATGACACGCCATAGCGGATCACAGCTCTTGTCTAACTTAAAAAGATTCATAGAAAACATAAGTTTATACCAAGTTCAAATACGTTGCAAAGCGTTCAAATAAAGGTTACCATTTGAAATTCGATTAACAAGTAGATACGCTCATACTCCTTTGTATCCCTACTAATTCTCTCATAAGAGATTGCAAATTTGTCAATGCATTAATTCAATCCTAAATATCTCTAATTGTGCACAAATTAAAATATCAAAAGTTGATATTCATAATATTTACATTTAGACCAATTAAAAAACATCCCACTTGATAATATTTAAACTTATAGATCAAGAATAAATTACAAACTGGTAGTGATTGATGAATATTGTAAGATCCCAAATGGCAAAAATAGTAGGGATAGGAGGGAGTATAAGATTCAATATATTCAAAGTGTTTTCAGCTCAAAAACAAAAGGTCACATTCAAGGATGCTGCTAATTCTTGGGAACAAGTCAAAAAAATTATATTTTGAAATATAAAAATGTTTCTTCGTCACAAGATTCATGCTCAAGCATATGCAATTAGAAAAACATCAGGGAGTGAAGGCTATGATCTCGCATGTGCTACTAAACTAAGTTATCAACAACATAAGGTCTATGTGCAAGGATGCTACTAAATCTTGGGAACAAGTCAAAAAAATGTATTTCTCACGTCAACAATGCCAAAGTCTTAAGCCCAAAAGATTGAGGCCAATTACAATGATCGTCCACATGAATTTTTCTTCTTCATTTATTTCGATTTTCTGTCATCTCAATTTTTAAGTCTAGAGCCTTCATATCTTTTTCACTCTTGTCCTCCAAGGCATCTTTTGTTAGTGTCCTAATCTCCAACTTTCTATCTTCTTTTATCGGTTCGCTAATACCCTGTCTTTGAACAAAAACAAAGGAAATCACCACCCCTCCAAATCCCTCCCTTTCCTTTCCCTCAAAATCCCTCCATCCAAACATAGTGTAAGTCAACAAAATACTACTTCACAGAAAATTATTAGTGTATGTTATCCTTAGTTTCAACTGAATCTATACTCCAACTAAACAAGAAAACAACCAGCGCTAATATTATGATTTAGGACATCAAAATCTTTACCAATTCGAACACCTCCGGGAGCCAAAGCACTGCTGTCACCAAAAACAGCATTCTTGTTAACAGTGATGTTGCAAAGATCACATAGCTTCTCCACCTTGTTTCCTGCCAAAAGTTGTAACAAAAACAATGTTTAACACACTAAAATCAAAAAAGAGGTATAATTAATCCCAAATCAATATCCAAGATAGGTAGTTGAAGTGTCACGTGATTCGTCGCAAATCAGAAAAAGCGATTGTGTCTGTTAAGGGGTATTTTAGGATCACTTTGAGGGAATCACGAATTCCAAAGTGAATTAGCCGGCAAATTATGTGACACTATCTACCTATAGCTTATATCAATCAGCAATAATAATCCTCAAAGATCTAACATGATGATATAATTGTAGCAAAAACGATGCTTGAATATTCAGTATAGACAGTCTGTACCTGTCAATCCTAGAGGACGAAGATCCCAAAGGACAAGGTGGTTCTCAGTTCCGCTAGTAACAATGCTGTAACCTTTGCTCATCAGATAATTTCCAATCGCAACAGCATTTGCCCTAACTTGCTTTGCATAGGCCTTAAACCCGGGAGACATTGCCTGTTTCAGAGCAACCGCCAATGCTCCAATCTGGTGGTTGTGAGGACCACCTTGAAGGGAGGGGAAAACGGCAAAGTTGATCTTGTCTTCAAAGTCGTACACAGCATCCTCGGGTTGGCCCTTCTTTGGTGGTTTCGGACCCTTGCGGTAGAAGATCATGCCAGCCCTTGGACCTCTAAGACTCTTGTGAGTAGTTGTTGTAACAATGTCACAATACTCAAAAGGACTTGCAGCTTCCTGCAATCAACAACAATTTCAGCTTATCAATCGCACGACAATCATCGAATGGCCTATACAAGAATCAAGATACAGGGATATATAAACTGTATTTTCACCAATCACATTCGATGAACAAGCACACCGCCAATTCTATATAAAAGGGGGTTATACATGACATACAAATATCCATATAACAAAAGTATGGATGCAAATTCAGTTCATAATTAAAGAAGCAAATCACACTGTATTCTATCAAATTCTCAGAATTTTTTACACAATGGTATGCAAAGTTAGGGAAAGGAAGTATCGAATTAATTTTTGTATTGTACATTCAGCATTCATTCCTGAAATCAGAACTAAAATGAAAGGTAAAAAAAACAGAATTTCACATATTATAAATTATGAGTTTATGACTACATCATATAAAATATTAACAGCATACTAACAAAAGCCACCAAAATACCAGATCTAAGTATTCATCCACCAAACAAAAACAAGTAATCACCATCACAAAAAACAGATCTACATACCAAAACAAATCAAAAACTAAATTGCAATAAACGCAAGCAAATCCAACACAATCCCACAACAAGAATCTAATTTTTTCAACAAAAACACATTAAAAAGCAATAAAAACAGCAAAAAAAAAAAAAAAAAAAAAAAAAAAAAAGAAAACAACCCACATAAAAATACCAATATTTTCTCCATAAACACATCAATATGAAAGAAAAAAAATTATACCTGAGCAGCAACAAGGCCACTAATGTGAGCCATATCACATAGCAAAAGGGCACCACACTTATCAGCAATAGCCCTAAAACGAGCATAATCCCAATCCCTAGGGTAAGCACTTCCACCACAAATGATCATTTTTGGCCTAAAATCCATAGCTTTCTCCTCTAGCTTATCATAATCAATGTACCCAGTTTGAAAATTCACCTTATAAGGCAAACTTTCAAAGTAAATTGATGTTGCAGAAATTTTTTTCCCACCAGCAGTATAATATCCATGTGTTAAATGCCCACCTGATGGTAGATCAAGTCCCATAATTCTATCATGTGGGTTTAAAACTGCAGTATATGCAGCAAAATTTGCAGGACTTCCAGAATATGGTTGTACATTAACACCCCATTTCTCTGGATCAAGTCTGTAACATTCTAATGCCCTTGATCTACACAAGTTTTCAATTACATCTATATGCTCATTACCACCATAATAACGATTTCCAGGCATACCCTCTGAGTATTTATTGGTAAGAGCACTTCCTAAAGCTTGAATAACAGCAAATGATGTGAAATTTTCAGAGGCAATCAGCTCAATTCCTCTACATTGGCGACGTTTTTCCTTCTCAATAAGGTCATGGATTTCTGGGTCTACCTCTTCAAGGGAAGAGTTTCCCCAAACATTAACAGGATCCATGGTTATGGAGGAGATAGTAGGAAGTGGGTTTGCACAGGTGAGGGAAGACGAAGAGAAATTGGGGGTGAAAGAGAGGAGAGAACGAATGCACACAAGGTGTTTGAGAAATGAGGATGAGATTTAAAGGAGGAATCGAGAGGTGAAGGATTTTTATGTCATTTTGGCAATATGAGATTTGGTGCATAATGCATTAATTTATTATTATTATTAGTTTTTCTTTTTTTTGAAGTGAAATTTATTATTGGTTTTTTTTTTTTTTCTTGAGATGAAATTTATTAGTCCCTCCTATTCACGTTAAGAGTCTCATTTGACTTTTCATGAAGGGTATAATTGAAAATAGGATAAAGCTACTAAGGGCATAAAAGTCAAAAACACATACCAAAAATAAAAATGGAATAATTAAGGTGACTTGACCATAAAAATATGGGACACATAAGCTGAATAGAAAGGAGTATTAGTTTATTACTCCATCTACTTGGAGTATTTATTTATTTTTGACTGTTATGATATTTTATGGGTGGTTAATCAATTAGTCAATTTGTAGTTGGTGTGGATCTCAAAAAATAGGTGAGATTGAGATTGTGGACTCACACATGACTCATTTGACACTCAAAAAACAAAATACTCCAAAATATTAAGTGTACATTAATCAATCTTCTTCATACAAATTTTTTTGATAGGTGTCAAATAAAAATACATAAATAAAAGTAAACTATGCTAAATTGATCTCAACCATCTTACAAATGTGTTTGCTATAATAAGGAAAATAGTTGTTTTTATGCTACTAAAAATAATTATTAGTAAAAGGGTTAAACATAAAAATGTTACCAAATAAAGCAACTTTAATTGTTGATATACATTATTTTCTTTGTTTCTTTTTGTTTGTCCAAATTACTTTTTACACGTTTTTTAAACTAAATTTTAAGCACTAATATTTCTAAATACGTATTATAAAACATTATAAAAATTGTATTATAAAAACTTTGAATTAAGATAAATCTAACATGATTCACATAAATATATTTTATTTTTAATAAATAACTCAAAAACATTATTTAAAATAGAAAAGTCTAAAGTGGATAGACAAAAGTGAACGAAGAGAGTATATTTCATCATCATCATCATCATCATCATCATCATCCTACCCAATATATCTCGTTCTTAGAAAATTAAGGCTAGGGTCTGGGGAGGGAATGACGGCGACAACTCACACCCATAAAGGAGAGCGCGGCCACAGGAGTCCCCCGGCTCGAGGAAGATAACGGGATGTGATTACATGCAAAAGATAACATAGAGGCATATAAAAGGTAAAACCACTACAAAAGGAAAACAAAGAACTAATAGAAAAGAATCGATACAAGCAAGAGGTTAAGGACACTAAAAGGTAGACTGAGAGGACATCAGTAATCTAAGACATGGATATGGTGTCTCCAACTGCTCCTATCCCTAGTCAGGTCCGCATAGAGGCTTAACTCATGCAAATCAACTTTTATTTGCTCATCCCAAGTTTTACTGGGTCTTCATCGACTCCTCTTACCCTCTACTATGATGCTTTCTACCCTCCTCACAGGGGCATCGAAAGTTTTTCTCTGCACATGACTGAACTACCTCAATCTATTATCGCACATTTTTCTAGATATAGGGGCTACCCCTAGTTTGTCCCTAAACTCTTGGTTCCTAATTCGATCCATCAATGTGTGCCCACACATCCACTTCAGCATACGCATTTCCGTAATTTTCATCTTATGTTAGAAAATCTTCTTTACTGCCAACATTCGGTCCCATATAGCAGAGCAGGTCTGATTGCCGCCCGGTAGAATTTTTCTTTTAACTTGCTTGGGAATTTCTTATCACATAGCACTGCGGTGGCTGCTTGCCACTTGAGCCAACCCGCCTGTATACGATGATTTACATCTCCGTCAATCTCCTCATCCCTTTGAATGATCGATCCTAAATATTTGTACTTGGTTATACTCTTAACAACTGTTTCATCTATGGACACTTCTGATTCACCTATCGGTGATGTCCCGCTAAAGTCACAGCGCAAATACTCGGTCTTTGTACGACTAATGCGTAATCCTTTGCCTTCTAAAGCTTCCCTCCACTCATCCAATTTGTTCCTGACCTCCTCTCTAATTTCTGCTACTAGTACAATGCTGTCCGCAAAAATCATGCACCACGGTATCGTCTCCCAAATAGATTTAGAGATCTCTTCCATTCTGACAGTAAAAATGAAAGGGCTTAGAGTAGATCCCTGATGTAGTCCCGCTTTAACCGGAAAAGGCTCTGTTATCTCCACCGGTGTTTGATAGTCGAAATTCTGTCATACATATCCCATATCGCTTCAAGGTACACAGAAGAAATACCTCTAGCCTTGAGGGTATCCCAGATGACACGTCGTGGTATGCTATCATACGCTTTCTCCAAGTCAATGAACATCATATGCAGATCTTTCTTTCGCTCCCTATATTTCTCCATCAGTCTCCTCAAAACATGAATTACCTCAATGGTTGACCTTCCTGACAGAAAATCGAATTGGTTCTCTATGATCACCGTTTCCTGTTTGATTCTCCCCTCAATCACTCTTTCCTACAATTTCATTGTGTGGCTTAGAAATTTGATATCTCTATAGTTGCCGCATATTTGCGCATCGCCTTTGTTATTACACAGAGGTACTAGTGTGCTATTCCTCCATTTTTCTGGCATCTTATGTATCATCAAAATAATATTAAAGAGATTAGTGAGCCAACGAATAGAGTATATTTATTGCACAACAAATATACAACAAACACATTCTATATCTTTGTTTGACCGGAAGGAACACACCCTTAAACTAAAAAAACAAATCAATTGGTGCTATTGTCCGTCTCAAGAGCAAAGTACTCAGAAAGAGCGATTAAGTGCACACATGCACCTTTGCATAGTTCTCGTTTCGTTTATGCTTTGTAGCCGATTGCCTAGGGTCCACAGAAATAAGGGGCCTCAAATATATAATGGTGCTATCCAAGCTCGAGTTTGCGTAATATTTTTAAGTGATTTGTTTGTAAATTTTTTTTTATATTTGAATCAATATAATGTTATAATACATTTTATATTAAATTATTTTTCTTTAAGTGAAAAAAATTTTATCTTTTAATATAAAGAAGGGACTCATTATAAAAAATATCGCAAAAATAAAATAGGACCTTAAAAATCTTTACTCAGTCTCTGCTTTGTAGTCTAAGTAGTATAAACTTAACTGCTTTGAACTTGTCCCGCTACATATATAGACTCTTGGTTGTGTCGATACAAATCTTTAGATGATGTACTTTTATAAATAATGATGTTTAAGGACATTGGGATTTATTTACAACGTAATTAATTATCCATAAAATTTTATATTTTTCCTTTTAATAAGTAGCTTTGTGTTTGCCTTTGTTGTGGCTGGTGAAAAGGATGCGAAAAGCAACCTTGGAATTTCAGGAATTTGCATTCTTAATTAATAATTATCAAATAAAATAAACTATTGTTTATTTTTTCATTATTGTTACGATTGATATATTTAATATATTTTGCTTATAAAATTTATGATCAGTGTATAAGAAGAGTTAAATACAACAGATTTCTATTTTCGAATAGAATTCAAAAGTTCACCCAAACTCATACTAAAATCAAAACAGAATTAATATTTGAGAAAATAAGCAAAATCGATATATAAAAAAACTAATGCTAATAAATTGCATGATGGCCCAGGTGGGAAGGTACTATCACTTCTAATTCCTTATCATTATAAATTGCATAACTATATAATTAGTCTATTTTTATAATTAATTAATATCATTTTGTAAGTAATCATTTTACATACTAAATATATAAAAATAGCCTAATATAAATAATTTCATTATGAGACCATTTTATTAAAAAATGTGTGATTTTCGGTAAATCAGATTTGGGTCGTCTCAGTTATGTGATTCACATTAATATCATCACATATATTTCCTTGCAAATATTTTTTTTTTATAAAAAAAAAAAAAGAAAAAGGTAATGTTGCTTCAGTTAGTGTGTCTCTTAGAGAGTGGTGAAAGTGAGCCAATGACCAATCAAGTGTGAAGAAGACGCACCTCTCTTTTCATGGTCCCACACCACCTGTGTACATACACTTGTTCAATTTTTGACTAATGGGCCATCCATATTTTAACAATCTATCTATTCATTTAGAGGTAATGATTCGAGTTATTTGATAAAAAAAACTTGTTCAACTCATTTAAACGGTGTATATATATATATATATATAGAAAGTTAGAAACCAATCAAATCGTTTCATTATATATGTAAAAGTGAGTGTTTAATTACAGATATTCAACTATAGTAAATTTTTTTTCAATGATTTTGATATATTTATTACCAACATTTTATTAAGTTTAATTGAAAATAAATGATAAAAGACGATGAAATTAGTGAATGAAAAAAATATATACAGATATAAAAATTAAAATTTATAATGCTGACTCAGATGAAAAGAAATAATATAAGATAATGTCTAAATATATAAATGCAATTTATAAATTGGGACAAATAAAAAAATATAATTAACAAACTTGTTGGTCCATAAGGAATACTAATTAGATATACTCCCAAACATCGTAATTTTAAAAGATGATATAAGTCATTAGTAGGGGCTAATACCCCTCCTATTCGGCCTAACTCCAGTTAATTTTTTTGCATTATTTATCATTATCTCTTAATTTATATGTTATGTTTGACCTATATAGTCAAATGAGATCTTATTTAATTTATCTAAATGTTTTTAATTTCAATTTGTTATGATTTGTAATCATACATAATTAAATATATTAAAAATTAAATTTATATGTTGGTAAATGAAATATACAAGTTGATATAGAGGAAAAATAATATTACACAAATTTTCTTGTGAGATGCTTTTGAGTACGGATTAAATATTCCAACAAATACAATCATTAACATATAAACTCAGATTCATCTAATTAAAAATAATCTCTTACAAGTAAAACGGTAATATTATAGTCAATTGCACACATAATGAGACTACTCTTTCTTAAAGTGAGGAGTAAACTGTAAAGCACTCTATATAAATATTTTGAGAATAAACAATGAAAAATTGAGGAATAGACAACGTGAGTGTGTGATGTGTCTCGATTTGGGAGGAGGAAGAGAAAAGGGAAAAAAAATAAATTTGAATTGATTTATTTGTTTTGAAATAAACCTACCAAGAAAAGTTGGTGACGAGACAATTAAAAATCTTATTTTGTGGATGGTGTCATAGGAATACATTCATGTTGTGGACCCTAAAATGTAAAATGACATGATTTAGAAATATTGCCTTTAATATTATTGTTAGTATTTTACTTTGAATGAAACTCTTTTTGGGTGGTGGATTTTGCAACTATTTTCCCTTGAAAATTAAGCACATCATAGTCTACCCAACATCATAAATAGATACTAATTCCTATTTTTTATTTGGAGAAAATAATTTTAAAAACAAAAAAAATTTGCGTTAGGTTTTTGCAGTACTATATACTGACTGATTGACTTGGTCATGGTCAGTGTGCTTATATTGTGTCATAAGTCATTGTTTTAGGGTGACCAACATGTGTATGGTATGCCAAGGCATGGCTCACCAAGCATGTGGCCCACTCCGAGAATGATTCAAATTTCATGTCTAATTATTTTATTATCATCATCATCCTATCCAATGTATCCTGCTCATAGAAAAACTATGGACATGGTATGAGAAGGGAAGGACGACGACAACTCATACTCATAAAGGAGAGCGCGACCAAAGGAGTCCCCCGACTCGAGAAAGATAATAAGACGTAGCTGTCCGGAAAAGATAAATTAAAGCATATAATTAAAATAAATAAGAGAACCAACTACAAAAGAAAACAAAACAGAATACAAAACTAATAATAAAATAAACGAGAGAAGCAAGATGGTTAGAACATCTAAAGGTAACCTAAAATAGTAAAAACACCAAAAAATAACCTAAAATGGTAGGAACACCTAAAGGTAACATAACAATTCTATCAACTCAAAATAAATTCGCTAAGATTTGAGCTTTTTAAAGGGAAGATAAATGAGAGCACCAACACTAGAGTCTACACCAATAATGGTTGGCTCAATTGTTAATGATAAATCGCCATTCAAATACACTTAACTAATAAAAATTCCAAAAATAATTTATCGAAATCAAAGCTACCTAAATTCTTATTTTATCCTGTTAATTTTATTTGTTCAAATTTTCATTTTAAGCTATTGTTCAATCATCTTTAACTTATATTATATTATTTATTTACAAGTTAAAACATAGTTAAATAAAAACATATTTTATTTGTTTCAATTGTATAGTTTATGACTATAATTTTTTATAATTATAATTATGTATTAAGAATTAAATTGATAAATCGATAAACATAGGATAAGAAATAAGATAAAAATAAATAGAAAACAATAGAGGTGTTTATTCAGGTCATTAGGTTAATTTCGGTTTAAGTGTTTTGCGTCTATTTGAAATTAAATTTTGTATCCATATTGTTTCTTAGATAATTATAAATTATTTTTAAAGTATGATCAAATCAAATTGGAATACAACATCAAGTAAAATTCAAAATCTGTTTTAAGTACCTCTTAAAAAGATTCTATAATAAAAAAAAATAAAAAAAATACATGAATTGTTATGCCAAAAAACACAAAACAAAACAAACACCGTGCTAGTTTTAATTCTCCTCACCAACCTCTAAAAATCCCAAAGATGGAAAATTAGATCCAAAAATTCCCAAACAAATCTCAGCCGTTGAAATCAACACTTTCAAACCTATTTATACTCCTCCCCTCACTCCCTCACCTCCTCGCTTCGCCCCTTTTCTTCTCCTTCCATTACTCTGTAGTCTGTAGCTTGTAGTTTGTACTCCTCTTCCTTATCGAGTAGTTGTTTCTCCATCTGTATAACAAAATAGAGTGTGAAAGAGAGCAAAAAAGACCCAAAACAATGGCAGCTTCATTGTCAGTGGAGAAAACAACCTCAGGAAGGGAGTACAAAGTTAAAGATTTGTCACAGGCTGACTTTGGTAGGCTTGAAATCGAGCTTGCTGAAGTTGAAATGCCTGGATTAATGGCTTGTCGTACTGAATTTGGCCCTTCTCAACCCTTTAAAGGTGCTAAGATTACTGGATCTCTTCATATGACTATTCAAACGGCTGTTCTTATTGAGACTCTTACTGCTCTTGGTGCCGAAGTTCGTTGGTGTTCTTGTAATATCTTCTCTACTCAGGTATAATCGGGTTTATGAATACAGATCTGATCATTTTTGTTTTTCTGAGTCTGAGTTTTTGTTACATTTGGGAATTTTCTTGCAATGATTACACATATATCAAGATCGGATCATGTTTTGTTTTCTGAACTTAGGTTTTAAGATTTGGGATTTCCACTTGCTACCTATGATTTTAATTCTGTAAATCTGAACCGTGTTTTTTTGCAGATCTAATGTGTATTTGAGATTTGAGATTAAATTATAATTGGTGATGTATAAATTTGTAGATTTTGACTGTCATTTTGTGTTTGTGAATTCGATTTATGAACTGTTTACGTATACTGTAATGATTAAATCAAATGGTGTTATGGTCAGACATATTCTGAATTTTTTAGCTAAAATGTTTTTACCGTATTGGATTTCAGTGATTGACGGTGAACATTTCTGCCATTAGATTTGATTTTAGGTCATTTTTTTAGTGTAATTCTGCTAGATCTAAATATTCGCGGCTTTACACCATATCACGATGATGTTGATTTGATGCTAGATCTATTTATATATTAGAAAATAGAATAAGACGCCCTAATTTTTGGATCTGTACTTCTGTATATATTGTGATTTACGCTATCAATATTATATGATAGCTTTCAGTTACGTATGATTTCTTGATGTAACGTTCTTTCAATGGTCAATAATTCATGAACTCAAATGTGTTTTTATCACTATGCAGGACCATGCTGCTGCTGCTATTGCTCGGGACAGTGCGGCAGTCTTTGCCTGGAAGGGTGAGACCCTTCAAGAGTATTGGTGGTGCACAGAGAGGGCTCTTGACTGGGGTCCTGGTGGTGGTCCTGACCTTATCGTTGATGATGGTGGTGATGCCACCTTGTTGATCCACGAGGGAGTCAAGGCTGAGGAGGAGTATGAGAAGACCGGTAAGGTTCCCGACCCTAACTCCACCGATAACGTTGAGTTCCAGCTTGTCTTGGGTTTGATCCGCGACAGCTTGAAGGTCGACCCAAAGAGGTACCACAAGATGAAGGAAAGACTGGTTGGTGTCTCCGAGGAGACCACCACCGGTGTTAAGAGGCTTTACCAGATGCAGGCTAATGGCACCTTGCTTTTCCCTGCCATCAATGTTAATGACTCCGTCACCAAGAGCAAGGTATACCTCATCTCCCATATATGCTTTATACGATTTAGACTCTTTGAATCGGAATTAACCATTTTGTTTCGATGATGAACTACGTTAACACACAATTAAATTAAATTAGCTAGTTTGGTTGATGTCAATTGGATATATTGCAAACTTTTTGTTTTGAAAAGTTGTGTATGAATTTGTCAACTAGTTGTACTAGATTAATGGGAGCTTATAATGCTATAAGCCAAGTTGTTTGCCTTGTGAAATGTGATGTTGTAATTAAGCCAAGTTGTCTGAATTTTAAGTCTTATTTTTCAAAATAATTAAAAAAACTTTCCAAAGTAAGCGTCATATAGACTTAAAATATATTCTCTAACTAACTAAAAGGTATAATATCAGATTTAGGAAATAATCAATTCTAATAATTTTATTCCTATTTTGTTTTCCAACACTTGCAGTTCGACAACTTGTACGGATGCCGCCACTCTCTTCCCGATGGTTTGATGAGAGCCACAGATGTTATGATTGCTGGAAAGGTCGGTGTTGTTTGTGGGTATGGAGATGTTGGAAAGGGTTGTGCTCTTGCCTTGAAGGCTGCTGGTGCTCGTGTGATTGTGACTGAGATTGACCCAATCTGTGCTCTTCAAGCTCTTATGGAAGGTTTCCAAGTCTTGACCTTGGAAGACGTTGTCTCCGAGGCTGACATTTTCGTCACCACCACCGGTAACAAGGACATCATCATGGTTGACCACATGAAGAAGATGAAGAACAACGCCATTGTTTGCAACATTGGTCACTTTGACAATGAAATCGACATGGCAGGTCTTGAGAACTACCCGGGAGTCAAGAGGATCACCATCAAGCCTCAAACTGACCGATTTGTCTTCCCTGAGACCAACACTGGAATCATTGTCTTGGCCGAGGGTCGTCTCATGAACTTGGGTTGTGCAACTGGTCACCCTAGCTTTGTCATGTCTTGCTCATTCACCAACCAAGTCATTGCTCAGCTTGAGTTGTGGAATGAGAAAGCATCCGGCAAATATAAAAAGGAGGTCTATGTGTTGCCTAAGCACCTCGATGAGAAGGTTGCTGCCCTTCACCTTGGCAAGCTTGGTGCTAAGCTCACCAAGCTCTCTAAAGATCAAGCTGACTACATCAGTGTACCAGTTGAGGGTCCATACAAGCCAGCTCACTATAGGTATTAGAGCAGGAACGTGAAGATTGTGACTTATCGGACATTCTGAGAGGAAAGGGACCCTGTTCCTAATATCATAATTTTCCCCTAGGGTGTTCATGTTTTTTTCTTCGTTGGGTGGGTCAGAAAGATTGGAAGGACAAGCAAAGTATCAATGTGTTTTGAATTATGTCTGAATCAGGCTTGAATAAGGCAATGTTTAAATCTTTAGGCTTTATGTTTGTAATCGCTCGCCCGACTTGCTTGCTGTTATTTAGCATTGTAGTTGGTCTTGCTATAGTTTTTCTGTTAATGAAGAGAATGAGTTGTCATTTCTGTTGCGAAAATATCTATCTGTATACTGTTTAGTGTTATACTGGCCCTGTATTTTCCTAGGGTAAGTATTTTTGGAGTTGCTCAACAGGCGGAGTCCTAATGGTAATATGGTATATTCTATGACATTTGTTAATATGATTCTCAGAGCCAAGTAACTGCCAAGACTTAGGTAGAGTAGGTAAATTATACTTCCTGGGTATTCAACAAATCATTCCATTTCTGTGAAGGAAATACAGATGGATTTCAAGCGGGATATTGGGTATTATGATGATGATACAAGTTATGTTTTGGATATAATTAAGTAAAGAAACTTTGGATTCCTTTCATGGTGAAGCAAACCCATAACCTTGAGATCATAAGATGAAGTGCCCACTAAGTAAGTCAAGAGTATTTAGTTATCCCAAATGCTAAATGGACATGCCATTTTCTTTAAAAACAACAATATAAATACATTCTACTTTGTAATCTTTTGGATAACTTTGTAATAAAGCTTAAAAAAGTAAGATGTTCTCTCTTCTAAATTCTGCTTTCAAAACAATATCTGCAGTTTCTAAAGAGTGTATTTTGGCTAACTAAGCAAAAAAGGTCTAGGCTTTCAAGTTTCATGAAAAAATAAATACATTCTGCGCATCGTATTACACGGAACCAGGACATAAAATATTAGCTGCAATTTCTAAAGTAACCAAATAATGTTACCTGTATTCCTACGATAACTGAGTGTTGTGCCACTATTAGCTGCTCAGCCTCTTGTAGGTGGAGGAAGACACAGACTAATCACCGTACAGTTGCTTATTTCCTCATAAAAGGATCGCTTGACGCTGATATCAGTTCTAGAACCAGTTTATGAGTATCACGCAACAAGAATAATTTCACCATTTGTACCTGCGACCAGGAAATCTGTTTTAGATGAAGCATCGGAAAGCAGGAACTGAAAAAACGGATGAAGAGCTTGGTGTGTGGAGCGTGTTTCTAGTTTAATAAAATGGTATATAGAAATTTACATCCATCAAGAATCCCTTTAGCCAACTGCATGATTGAATCTGTTTCTTCTGCCAGCTTCATGATTTTCTCTGCTTCTGCAACGGAATCAGCAGCTACATATGATAATGTTTCTGCTTCAAAAACCTTGTAGGCCGCAGTTTTTGCTGCTTCTTCTAACTTCTCAGCAACATTTAAGTTGGCAGTGCTGAATGACTGTCTAGGCAAGCCGTCTTTATTGCTTGCATTTGTATGCACATAATTGTTCTTTAGACTGAATAGGCCGTCAACCTGCAATCTCAGATCAGAACCAAGAAAATTACGGCTAAAACAAGTTTTAGTTATGAACAAATAGCTATACCTGAGTCCAATATCATAGATGGCATGTGACAAAAAATATACAAATCGTCAACAATGCTAAATCCTATCAACCAAACTATGGCCTCGGCTAAGAAGAATCTCCCTCATTAAAAAACATATGGACACTTAACCACAACTGAAACTTTTACAGTAGTACCCAAGTTACAGTAACATATGTTATCAGTACGAAAAAGAGAATAAGTAATTTTGTGATTGTGAACAGCGCCGTTCCTGACAATTTGGCCCTAGGCGAAAAATAAAACAAGGGCCCTAAGTCATGCGTTTAACTGAGAAATCTAATGTTGCAAGTTCGATCCATGCTAGATGCTACTTATGCAAATACTAATTTAATTATAAGGATTAACTCAATTTGGACCCTTTCATGAATTGGGCCCTAGGTGGTTGCCCCTCAAAATTATCCTCAGAAACAACCCTGATTGTAAATAAGGATCAGGCACAAATGTGAGTCACATCTTTATTTTATCTAAAAGGAGCATAAGAAACAGAATGATAAAAAGGCAAGTGACACACTGCAGATTAATTGATAAAAACATCATTAAAATTTGTATAGCCAAAGGATAGTTCTGTACATCAGAAGCTTTACCTTATCAAGTTTTCCTTGTCGCACAAGTCTTCTCAACCTTCCTCCCAAATGTTTTCTAAAATTTTGTGGTACCTCCATCCTTTCCTTCACAAATTACAGATAGATGTAAACTTTATTACTTTAGGTAAAACAAAAGCAAAGTTAATCAATAAAAACGAAAATGCTAGTAATAGACAACCCCTTCCAACTTACAAGATGTCATGCTAGTAATAGACAACCCCTTCCAACTTACAAGATGTCATATAAATGATAAAATAGAGTTCTAATTAGATGATATAACCAAACAAGGCATTTATAAATGCGTAGAAGCTAGAAGTGAAGTTAGTAAACTAATCTATCTCGCTAAGAAGTCGAAAGTGAATAATTGAACAAGTAATTCGAAGATTCTATCACTCTTAAATCTTACTCTAACACAAAACCCAATAAGAGTGCAGCGCCATAAGGCCTTCTTCACCAAGTGTTTCCCTAGCCGCACATTAACACTTGTAGATGCTGTAACACCTAGTTCTCCGAGCCTTTTAGCTTCATTAATTTCAGATTTACTAGTGAACCATTGCAACTCTTATATTGTTTTCACAACTAAATCCTCTTTATGAAGTATGAAGCGTCAATCAGGAGGTACAATAGAAAATGAATAAGTTACGAATCCTCTTTATGAAGTATGAAGCATCAATCGGGAGGTACAATAGAAAACGAATAAGTTACGCTAAGACAACAGACACCATTAAGCAAAAGTGCAAAACACAAATGGAAGTTTCTGATACAAGTTACACTAAATTTTCACCAAAGTTAAGCGCCTTAGCGGTCAGCCTTAAGACAATATCAACGTTTACATCAGTGGTTACAACACTCAAATATAAGTATAAAAGGTGTGGAGTCCATGTCAGTCCTAACTCATATAGTATACAAACTATAAGTGAGGGATAAGAAAGGGTAAATTGGATCAAACCTCGATATAAGCTACAAGAGAAACAATATCTAATCCGGGTTGTTCTCTGACAGTTGAAAGGGCTTCAAATATAAATTCATCGTACCTATTAGAGTAAAAATTTAGGTCATTTAGAATCATGTCCAACAGTTTAAAAAAATTTTAATGGTGCCAAGGTCTCTTCCAACTAATGTTAAGAGAAGTATACTCCAACACTGCCAAAAAAACGATAAAAAGGCATCAAACGAGTGTCAACAGGGCGCCCAGGGAAAGTAGAAAATGAAGTAAAAGAGATTTGAACCCATGACTTCTTTACAAATACAATTTCCATTTTTACAAAATCACTATGCTATCATATGCAAGGATTGTAAGTTTTTCTTTTTTACTCATCCCTACTTCTACATTAGTCAAGCCTAATGCAGAGAGGCAATGTTCTCTACCTAGGGGGAAATTCAACGTCTTTCTGCAGTGGAAAGCATAAAGCTAGATATACCAAACAAGTTCTTAACCACAAAGAGACTGAGTCTCAGACACACATTTATGCCCCAAAGCATTCCCATCTGTTAGAAGACAATCTCTAGAATGTACCTCTATATGCTCCTGCCTTCAAAAGAAACTAGTTCTCTCATTGTAAATAGATGCTGAAAATTCCTAAAGCTTCTCGTAGCTCCACCATCTACAGAGCTAGACATACTCAAGTTTTGAAGGACATGAGGTTACCTGGGGACATTTTTTGCATCAGGAATTCCATTAGCAGATCCATCCTTGAAGTGATCAGCTGGTAATTGATGTACAGCAGACCCAGGGAGAGTAACATCAGACTTTGAGATGAGAGAAGATGCAGGCCCATCTTGAATGGTTTTTGGCTTTGTGATCTTGATTCTCTCCTTATAAATATTTCTCCATTTGTCCTGTTTAAAAATAACTCTCACAGCTAATTATTTGAAAAATATTACATCGAAAACAAATTATTCTAAGCAACTGTGCAACTGAACAAGTGATAATGGACAAAAGGCCTTAAAGATAATTTACTTATGTTAAATTTAAGGTGGCATATGAACATCTTATTTGATAGCACTATGGAAAGGTGGATCATTCATAGCATCACTAAATGAGTATTGTTTGATAAGGCTTAGTTTGATAAACTTTTGTATTACCCTTGTTGACTCCTTGTTGTTTAGGTCGTGTTGTTTTAGCTCTTACCAAGTTGTTTGTACACTGGAGTTCTCCTTTAGTAATCTTTCTTTCGGTAAAGTAATATTTCTCTTTACCAAATAAAAGAAAAGTAGGGCTGAGGTTTGAAAGGGAAATATGATGCTCGCAGAGAAATGAAAATTGACCAATTATTATTCCATCACTCAACCTATCTCTACCTTTAACTATATGTTCCAAACTCTCCCCCACACTATTTACTGGTTCCACATTCCATTCTATTGCTAATTTGTGATAGTGACTGTAAAGAACTTGAAGGAACGAAAGGCGTCTTAGACAACTCAGTGTCAATTCTAAATTTAAGATCAGCAAGCCACTCAGTATCCAATAATCTTTTCCACAATTATAGTTTAGTGGAATAATTCATAAGCTTTATCCATCACCCTTTACATTCTCCAAGGACCAAAGGCTAGCAGTTAGGTAGAAATTTTGATTTAAAACCCTATTCCTACAATATATAGAATGTCGAATAATACATGCTTCGGTAGCCTTGAAGATGTTGTTGACAAGTAAGCATGTTTTACCTCCGCTAGAATCCTTCACTAAAATCCTCAAAAGCAAATAAAGGCACTCTATTCCCAAAATCTTTAGCTATTTAAAAAAATAAGTCGTAGGAAACGAGCGTACAAGTACAAAAATGGCTCTTTCATCCATTAATTTTTTTCATCAGAACAAATGTCTACGTTAGAGCACTTCAATTCATAGTTCCAGTACAATATATTGACGTTTTATATTATCTTTTATTAAATTCCCTTCTTTTTCACATCTCCAATTTTTAAACCAAATCACTTCCTCGGTAGTCCATTCGAGTTCATTTATACTTACTCCATTCCTCAAAGCTTTTCAATTCTACTTATATCCTACTTTCCATCAAGTTTTTCTTCCAATATTTGTCTAGCTTCCAATGTTTTTTCCACTCTTCTCTCCCTTCTTTTATTGTCTCCACATCTCACAACCCACATCCATGTCAAATAATTCATTTCAAAATGTTAAACCTAATACTTTACACGCTCCATGGAACCAATAGCTTATCTTTATACTCCAAACACACATACTTAAAAGTTCAAAATATACTAATATGACTAATTTTATTGTTAATAATCGATCCAAATTCCAAATAATCCATATTGCTAATTCTATTTCAATTTTCAAAAAAACGTTCCATCTTTACACCTAGAATACTTTATAACTTCCAACCTTCATAGGCTTTTCTTTACACTCCAGATGATGAATTGAAGTAATTCCATTTTAATTTAGCAAAAAAAGGGTCCTTCTTTAAACCTAAAACACTCTTGCAAGTTACAAATCACAATCTTGTATCCTTCATCAAATCAACATAATTCATAAAAATAACAAAAACCTAGAAAATTTACAAACACAAATATTGCAATTAACGTCAAAACAGAATTCAGACAAAAACAAGTTCTCATACAAATAAGTTGAAAATTTGAAGGAAAAAGGAAAAACCTTGAGGTCGACATTGGAGCGAGAAGAGAGAAATTCATAGAATTGGGGATCTTCTTTGATGAGTTTCCATTTGCCATGACCATGTTTGGCGATTCCTGCTCTTAGGGCTTCTTCTTCTTCTGGCTTCCATTTCTGCTTTGGATTTCCCATTTTTTTGGCCTTTCTTGGACAAACTACTTATTATACGGTGAATTTTATAACAATTTTTTCAAAAAATTTTTTGTGAAAAAGATGATCAATGATCCTGAGTTCGGGATTGAACCCGACGTGAATCGAACACGCAACCTTCTGATCTGGAGTCAGACGCGCTACCATTGCGCCACGGATCCTCAGTTGTCGAAACTCCATTTCATAAAGTTTAAATACAATATTATGCAGATATTTAATATTTCCTTTTTTTTTTCTTTATTAATCTATGATCCACAAAAGACCAATAAAATCAAGGCAATTCATCCAACAAAATCTATATAGAATTCAGTACTCACCCAAAAAATTCCTGATTGGACCATCATTTTATAGACACAAATCGAATCCCAAATATCTTCTCCTTCACATCATCAATATTCAATTCATAACTCATATTCATACAAGCCCAAAAAAACACCCATTTTTGACCTATTTTTTTTCTTAAAAAAATATTGTATTAAACGGTATAAGTTTACTAGCCCCATCAAATCCTCATCATCCTTACATACAAACACGTTTCATTAAACTCAGAACTTTCTTAGGCCTTTGCCCATCAATTTAAATCAAACAATCCAATACTCTAAATTTCCAATAACTAACACAGCGATGTCAAGATCACATGGATTCATGACATGCCTTGCTGAGTTAAACCCACATGTTGTAATAAATTTAAACATTAGATTACAATTAGCTGGCGTGAGTCAACTGGATTATATCCGATTGATTTAGTAGTCCCCTAGGTGAGATCCGAGGGGATCACCACATGGGGGATATGACCATACTTTTGTCATTGGGCGCCGGGTGGCCGATATCGCCCCTTGATCGAGGTGTTACCATTTGGGCTTTGCAAACCCCAATATGGTGGCCTCTTCACTGGATTGGTATTCCCGAAGGTAGAATCCGAGAGAGTTAGGTGGAGGGGGTATGAGCTTATACTTTGCCATGGGCGCCGAATGACCGATAACGCCCTGGCCTTGTTACTATGCTATGAAGTAGAGAAAGGATCCACTACTATTGAATATTTTTCGAAGGATTAGAAGTTTTGAAAGCAAATCATGGAGTAAATCGTAAGTGTTAAGTACAAGAGTAAAACCTTTATTGCCGTGCAATATTATTGTTTTATTCACTTATTATGTGGTTCTAACTACCATAAATTCGTTGATTACTGATGTGTACTGTTTTTTCATTGTTGATGACTTGTCTTTGATGGCCCTGCTATGACACGTTGGTCTATGATCTTACGTTGAACAACAGGCTTATCATAGATAGACATTACAGGTGATGGAGTTTGTTTGCATTGCATACGAGGGCAAATGAGTGAGAATGTAGAAGTATACAATAATCTGTCTACATGTAATTTCTTTCATTTAAGTTGTCCATGTTTTGAGTTTGAAGTACATGTCTTCCTTTGTTTAAGTTTCTGTTGCGTTGTTTTTGTGGTTTGTATGATTTAAATAGTTTATCATTTTGTTTCTTTCCTCGAACTCAAGCGTTTACATTGGAACCACGATCTATGCTTAGCATGTCGACTGGGGTTTAGGCGATGAACATTCGGTCGTGATATTTTGTTACAAGGTCGACAATGTCTCTTCTTTATTTTGTTTTACTAATTGTTATTTGTTTATTGCATCCAACTTTAGGGCAGATGGCGCCGAAATTTACCCGCAATCTAGTTTTGGAGATTTCCTACTCTAATTAAACCATCCAACTTTCCCTTTTCCTTTTTATTATCTATTTTATATTTTATATTTTATATTTTTTATGTAATACCTGAATTTCATCCGTTCCCTTGCGGTTTTGGTTTGTATAGAGGGTCGGAAATTTAAGGGTGTTACACTGAGTTACGCAACAAGATTTGTGATTAGTTTTTGAATGATTCAATTGTAACTTATTTTGAGTGTTATTTGTTTCATGGTTTGTCCATGATGACATCGATTCCAAAACATGAAGACTCGGTATGAGCATTTGCCTTAATTTATTCAATGATGATTTAATTTTTTATTTAAATTTATTAACGTCATGTTTTTTTTCCCGTAACTGCCCTTGTTGCCAAGGCTGAGTTGTTACAATTTTAACTACTTTAATAACCTTTTAACAACCGTACTAAGAGACACACACCCTCTCATGTGACTTATAATAGCCATAACTAACAAAAACGTAGTACTAAATACTGTAACAATAAATATAACAAAACCTACTAGAATATAAAATTAAAGGTGTAAACTACAAAGCACAACTATTTAAGTAGTAAGGAGAAAAACTAGAAAGTTTAGCCTTGAGAAAAACTATCCATAATTCAAACAAAAGTTGAGACATGCTGGTGTCACAGGCTAGCAGCAGATTTGAGTGAGATTTAATTAAAAATGCTTTGTGTGTACATATAAATCACGATAGATAATTAACTCTCCATTACATACTTCTTGCTAAGTACTAATTGAGGATTTTGAATCGCTCACAATTTTAAAACTAAAGTTCATAATCTCATATCATATCATGAGTACTAAAGTATATAATGATAATGTAAATAGAATTAATAACAACTTGGTTATTACAAAATCCTCTCATGTTTCACCGTGTTTTATGTATGTTTTGACAATTTTAACTTGGCTTAAAGAGGTACACAAACCTAACTCGAGATGAAAATCTACCAAATATCAAAGTGAAAATGAATCAACAACTCGACTTAATGAACACAAAATCTTAAAATGAGTCTAGTCATAACTGACTTGATGACCTAATTATTCACCATTACCAAATCAATATAATCAAAGATAAGTTAGGTTAAATTATTTATCTCATTATCGATTCTTACTATAACTTTTAATTAAATTTGACTATACCAGATCACTGAAATTTAGATCGAGATTCAAATAAATTAAATTTTATTTATAATCACTACTCCCATATCTCTTTGCAAATGTTGGAAAAACTTACATTTGGAAAGAAAAATGGAAGTTCCAAACCATATGCTCGTTCATATTTTCCCACCTTTTGGCCGTGGCAATGTAATTAAGTTGATAAAGGGATAAATGAAAATTTATAACCCAAAAATTTGACTCTACTTTTTTATGTTTGTTTAATGAGAATGGAAATAAGTATGGGATTCATAATGGAATATTCTCATTTCGATCACTTTATCCCGCTTACCAAACACATAAATCCCGTTTCTCAGTAATTTTGATAAAATCAAAGTTGTTCTGCACATGATATTATTAGGGTTTGGAGATAACTATTGATCAAATTCGAATTAGGGTTTCGACAAGGCAGTCCGCAGATTCCGACTACTATTGATCAAATTCGAATCTAGGGTTGTAATCTTTGAGAGGGGAAAATGCCAGGACCAGGATCACACATGATATACGGGTTGGGGTCAGGGTTGGGGCTGATGGTAGCATCTGAGGGTCGGTTCAGTCCTCATCACTGCATATGCTACGCTGTCAACGCCTTCTTTGGACCCGATATCGGATCTTTCTCGGAGTGGCTAAGTGGATTTGGGTCCGCGTTTGGGTTCGGGGACTCCCTAGGCTCTACCGTCTCCGATCTCATCCACCATCCATTTTATTACATCCTCTTCTTAGGTTTTCCACTTTCTCTTCTCTACTCCTGGGCTTCTCGATTTGCACTCCATAAGGGTCTGCTTCATTCTATATCCGGGGTCAGTAATCTTTATTGTATGACTTCACTTATAAATTTGTAAATTTAATGAGTTCTTTCGTTTTATATATGATATGATATATATGAATGTTTTACTAATTAATATATTTATTGCCATTAATTACTAATTTCCTTCTTATGAGGTTTCTAGTTTAATTGTAATTCTGATTAATTGTGCATTTTGTGTGATTTAAAAAGGTGCCACTCTCTAGAATGCAGTGTTTTCTTCTGATTTCAGCTGGATCTTTATCACATTTCTTTCTAGACCACTTATTTGAGGTAATGTTTTGTTTTGTTTTTTTTTTTTGATTGTTTGAGCTTTGATTACGGCTTATACCTGCATTTGGTATGATAAATTGTCAAATCTAACAAATGTAGAATGGCTTTAAAATGTTAAAATTAAAGATGCATATCTACTCTTCAAGCTCCCTCAAAGAGACTGTATTTTCTGTTACCGGGTTTGTGTTGTCAATTGCAAATACTTTTGAAGGGCTATTGCAATTTGATACATATTCACGGAGCCTCAACCATCGGCTCACGTTTTTAATTTAGTTGGGTTCTTTGATATTAGAAACCCCAATTTATGGTTCGAGTCTCATCCCCTTCCCTTCAAGTGGAATTTTTAGTGTCAAGTACGGGGGAGACTTGCGGTGTTGGGACAAAGTACAAATAATGAGAGCCTATTTATTTATTTTTTTTTTTTCGCAATTTCTTTTAGAAATGGAGCACTTATGCTTTTTACAATTGATTAATAAAAATTGCATCAATTGTGAAAATAATTAATACAAAATGTATAATTACATTCTAAATTCAAATAGTTTGTGCTTGACTATTCATTCGTAGACAGCTAAAACAACAATCACAACATAAAATTTATCCCCATAATCTTATAATCAAACGAAGCTATTATAAGCGAAAAATTGAATATGAGCTGCAAAGCTTGATTATAAAAAATACGCATTTAAAACTAAATTTAAATTGCATAGATAAATAACAGAAAGAATACTAGGTTTTAATATACCTGGTTTTAATCTTGCGGTAATCTATTAATGAAAGAACAAAATAAACCAAAATTAATGAGATTTTGATACTTTAAAAAGGTTAGAGCAAATTGATGACGTATAAGGGTATAAGACATCTTAAAAAATATCACTTTTATTTGAACCAAATGAATCTATGTGGCAAAGTCCACTTTTGGGAATGATAAAACAAAGAGGCTTGGAAAATGCGGAATTTTAAAGAGGAGGAAGAGAAAATTAAACGACCACTATGACTTGTAAGTTCTTTGAATGCAATGAGAATCCGAACTAGAAGACACTGTCAGTTGAATTAATAGAAGACAACTATCAAAGAGCTGTTAAGCAATTTAATTATTCCGAAAAGCGTCTAACAAGTTATGAACCCATGCCTCGCGTTTAAAAGGAAGCACATCAACCATTTAAGCTACTTCTATTTTCTTTTATTAAAAGCTTAAATTAATATTTGGGGCCCCTAATTTTTTTGGGGACTCTAAGCGGTTGGGCATCTGAAATGTGCGTAGAACTATCTATGTTGCGCCATATTCACAATCCTAGCTAAAGGGCTCGCATACGAGGGGGCAAGGTAGAGTATATAACGTATAATTAAACTTCAATCATCAACTTAAACTTTTAACTAAGCTGTTTTTTGAGCATGAGTTTTTTTTTTATTTTTTTATTTTCTTATCCTTTTTAACTGTTGTATTCAGGGCATTTTGTACATTTACTAAACTTTCTTTGCCATTAAGTTGCTCAGGAAAATGGCAAATCTTCAACATACACTTGGATATTGAGCACTGGCTGGTGGGATGGTCGTGCCCCTATCAACCCAGACGCTGTTTTAGTAGTTAGTCTGTTGTGCATTGCGTTAATTATTGGCTTTGCATACATCCACAGGTAATTGTTTCAACTAGATATAAACAGAAAAATTGTGCACTTCAATGTTTTTTGACTCATGATGATTTTTGAACAAATGTGGCAGAGTAAGACCATCAAAATCCTTTAGGACACAGTATAATCAGTCTGTGATACTGATAATGGTCATAGCAGCTTTGTATTGCCTATGCAAGTCAATTATATCTTGTACAACCTCGTCGACCGGCCGTTGGTGAGGAGGCTGACCTTGGTGTTCTTGTCTTTTTGTTCACATACTTTTTCCTGCCTCACACCCTGTGCATCAAGTCCATGAACCCCAAAAATCATCACGAAGTATCTGGACAACTCCCTTTGTAGAAGATCATATTTCGTCTCCGTGGCTTCGAATATTAGAAGAGCTTGTCATTTTAACAGCTATAATGAAAAGATTGCTACACTTGATATTTCTATGGCCTTGGCCTGGGTGGCATTTTCGACTGATGAAGTTTCAGAACAGAGTAATGTTCATGTAAGAAAAGATAATAAGAGATGTAGATAATCCAGTAGCTTAACTTGTGAGCTTTCAGGTTATATCCTAGAGGTCACCTATTCAAGTGATCGAGTCCCTTTAGGTCCACTAGAGGTTGGAAGTTTTTTTGGTCATTAGCTTTAGGGCTCTGAGAATAGTTGATGTCCGCAAATTGGCCTAGATATCCATGTTTAGATGTTGATTGGGTTAGTCTAGTGCTTGGGTGTTTTTCTTTTTACCATTGTGAAATTGCGACAAGATTCAATTTTTACCATTTATAGAAAGAGTTAAATTCTTCTTTTCCTTGTAAAGATTCTCTCACCTTGCCCTAATAATAAAAAAAAAAAAAGTGTAGCGGGTTTCAAATCTTTGCCATCCTTTGGTGGTGTTTGACAGAATGTTTGAAAATATAGTCTGTCAGGCTGGTTCTTACTTCTTAGTTTATTGCTGCTTGTATTGATGATCAAGAATCTAGATGTATTGATGTAATAGTCAAATCTCTAAAACAAACAACACTAATTTATGAAATTATTTTTACCCATCTGATTTTAATATTAATGCACTAATGCTGGTTGATTGGGATTATATTATTTTTTTTATCTGACTATGGAAGATTTCTAGTCAATACTTGAGTCTCCTGTTCTTGTATCAAATTTGGTATGCTATATATTATTTACTCCCCTGCTTTCTTTATGACATTTTCATTTTTTTTCATAGTTTTCAAAATGTGTTTGAATACTATCTATTAATGCATTCATAAAAAATTATAAAAAGTATATAATTACATTTTTTTATGTTTAACAAGATTTCATATGAATATATTTTAATTTGTGAATAATCATAAAAAATTATATACAATTTTTGCTTTCCTTAAATAGAAATTCTTTGTTGGATCATCATACTATAAGCGTATAATTTGAATTTGCTAAGCTTTATCTTTGAGAATCAGTTTTATTTTAATTTGAGCAATTCACTTTTTCAATAAAATTTTGAATTTAATTTTTACATAGTTTTTTTTTTGTTTTTTATTCTCAACCTATAGAATGACCTTTGGTCTTTATCTTTAACTTATTAATCTAAGTTTAAACAACTTTTAACTTATTCTTAGCCAAATTTGTTCTTGTTTAGCTTATTTTGAGACATTGAGTTTGTTTATGACTTATTTGAATTTACGTGAACTTATTGAGATGGTTTCACTGTACAATGATTCAGTGTATATATACTGTTTTAAAATGTTCAATTATAAACTTAAAGTGATCCTTTATAATTTTAAAGTAATAAAATTTTATAGTCTTAAAATGATACTTTTAAACTTAAAATGATTAGTTGAATCTTAAAATGAGCAATTAAGAGCAATGAGTTAATTGAATGAATTTGTCTCATAACAAAACGACCTCATATAAGACTTGTTGTACAAAAACATGTACAACAAAAAAATTCATAGTTTGAAAACTTAAAATCCAAATGGAATAATTAAAAAAACCAATAAAGTATATACGATCTATTATCGATAATAGTAATACTTTCTATATGGCTATGCTAGACATCCGA